>NC_135434.1:6125000-6472500 GCF_051991255.1 Vanacampus margaritifer
CCTTATGTGCCACACCTTCGCGCTCGTCCTCGCTACTGGAGGCTCGCCATACAGATGGAAAATGTCTGTACACGGCCCAGCGCCAGCGAGCGAACGAGCCGCCAAAACGGCGACTCTCTTTTTTTGTGTCACTCAAGGAACACATTTGTCCAATCCCCAACTCAGTCTTTATTGGTTGGATCCTTCGGATTTCTCTCTGGTCGCCAACGACGGCGTTTTAGGAGAAGAATGAACGTGGAGCCTCGTTAGCGTGCAGGTTTTCTTTGGGTTCCCGAGTCAGCCAAGGGAATTTGAGGACGACAATTCAGCGTGATGGACAGGCGTCGGGCCTGCGCACTTCTGGACGGTCGGCGTGGTCAGGGTTAGGATCCACCTGGGGAACAAGGAAAATATGGACTTTTATTTCACGTAACCATCTTGGGGATATAGAGGATCAAAAAAAATGACTTAAATTAAATTAAAATTAAAAATAAATACATAAATAAAAACAGATAATATAAATTGAAATAAAAAAAAATATATATCCACAAATAAATACAAGTAAAAATAAATAAAAACAATTAAAAAAGGAGAATCCAAAAAAAATAAAAAATATACAAATAGAATTAAATATCAATCAAATAAAAACACTCTGCTCTCACATTGATTTATTTCATGCTGCATGTTATTCAAATGAGGGGGCGGTCCTAAGCGTGGCTTGGACTCGCAGTTTTTTTTGGGTGTTTTTTTTTTAACAAATCACTTCAGAAGAAAACAAATGCAAATATGTTTAAAAGTACCACTGAACTGTACGTGAAAAGTACACTGCACTGGATGAACATCTAAACAGGCTGATTCATTCTAATATGAATGATTCAATTTCATGTTTTTTTTTTTTTTATGTTGTAAATAGTATTTGTATCTAATGGAGTTATTCTTTCGTGTACGTCTCTTGTGGTACTCCTACCAAATTTTTGCAAATCCATGATATGGGTAATAAATGCATTTGTCCGGACGTTTTAAAAAACAACAACAATAATAATAATAAAAAAAGCTTTCTCTTCGACTCCACATTAACGTCCCTGCTCTTTTCTTCCCAGTGAATATCAGGTCACTCTTTAGCTGCAATAACTTTCTCTTTAAACATCACTTTACAGATGCTTCATTTGCAATGCAACCGTTTACCACCACATACGAGTCATATTTGAGGTTTCAATTTAGTCAATGTGCATCTTATTTAAGCAAGTCCGGCATGTAAAATGCGTTAAGCCAGGCTTACCTCCGAGTAGAGCGGGGGCGGCTGGAAGCGGAACTCATGGATATAGGCAAACAGAGGTCCATCCAGATCCTCGCGAGCTGCTGGCACATCCAGACGGCTCTGCCGCTGCTCCTCCGTGGCAACTTCCGCATAGCTTGGAGGAGCTACGAAGACCAGACTCGCTTTAGCACTCCGGGAAAGTTGACTCCAAAATGAACATTTTCCAAAAAGGAGCCGACGGAAGCGGCTTACCTTCGGGCCTCTCGGGCAGACCCATTCCCAGCCAGCTCATGCTGCACTGGCTGCTCACGCTGGATGTGCGCGAGCCAAAGGGATGCAGGGGGATGGTTCCGATGACTAGCGGCAGGTTGAGGGAAAGGTTTATTGCTCCTGGTATGTCCACGTACACCTAAAGAAGCACACAAGGAGAGCACGTAAGATGAGTGAAAGGCCGTGAGTTCTTTAAGGGACATTATAGAATGCCCTGTAAATGTGGGTCAATGTCTTCGGGTCAGATGCTTAAAGATCCTAGTGGCTGTTTACAGGGTCAAGAGGTAATAAGCACCCTCGAGGCAGGCGTTGCCGCATAATGCTCTTAGCATTTTTTGTTTTTTTTACTAGGAGCACAGCGGCCTCCAACATGAAATTTTAGGGGCACAGACAACCTTTTTTCAGTTACGTACCCCCCCTGTGAAATATTTTTTTCAGCAAAGTAGCCTCTAACCAGCGCAAAGCATTTCTGACAAACAACTTAAAAACAGAGTGCTGTGCCAAAATTGTTTTTACACTTTGGAACTCTCTTTGTGTGGTCTCGAACTATTTGAAAATTAAAATAATAATAATATATATATATATATATATATATATATATATATATATATATATATAAATAAATTATTAATAAAGATTTGTGCACATAAAAAATATCAGCATTATCTTTAGGATCATAGTAAACTTTTTTTTTTTTTGAACAAAGAATTTTAAATAAAGTTTTCAAATGATTGACGGGTGATTATAGGTGGCATATGACAAATTGGGTCAAACCATTCTGGTATGGGGGAGATACTGGGTTAGGACACTGAAATTGAATACTCTTCTGAATATAAAATGAATTAGTTAATTTAGATCTTAAGATTTTTCTGAAATATTTACATATAGTTTTGAAATCCGTTTCAATATCTCACGTACCCCCTGGAGTGCCTTCACGTAGCCCCATTTGAGAACCACTGCTATAGGTAATTTTTTTTTGGGGGGGGGGGCACAGTTCATTGAGTACGTTTATACAAGCCACAGTTTGTAAGTAATAAATCTTAAAAACCATAAAAAGCAACAAATTTGAATTCAACACCACATAATTTTTATTTTTTTTATCTTAAAATACTAAATTCACAAGATCCCCTGCACAGATTAGAATATTCCCAACCACTCACCATGAGCGAGTATTCCACTCTGATGATGCTGCAATCCAGGATGGAGGGCGACACGGGCGGGATCTTGAGCATTTTGCCGCTCCAGGTTTCCGTCTTGCCCGAGGAGAGGGACTCGCCCCTCAGGTTGGCCACCAGCTGCTTGACTTCCTTCATCTTCCCTTTGGCATAGAAAGTCTGCGTCTGGTAGATGGCCGCCTTCGGCACCACCATGCGGGACGAGCAGTTCTCGATCTCGGCGAAGATCTGGATCGACTCTCCTGTCACGCCACAAGGAGGGAAAAGCAATGAAGCCACTTCAGGTTGATAGAATGAATGACTGAAGTGTATCGGCCGCATTCTTACCTGGGGTGTACCCCTTCCGCTCAATTTTGGCACTTAGGGAAATTGGACCTGAGGTGCAGAACCAACAGCAAAGAGTCTTGTCCTTTGTGCCGGCCTGTGGTGACTGAAGAAACAGCTACATTAAATATAACTTTGCAAAAACTGGTCCAAGGTCATCTTTTATTGCCTGTTAGAGTACAATTTGAGCTTATTCACATTAAATGAAGCATTAGGTGACTGTGCTCTTCATATTTATGTTCTTTTCTTTTTTTAACATGAATTTGAGTCCCAGGAAAGAACTTAATTTCTAACCCGAGTTTCGTTCAAAATTCTGAGATTATACAACAGTACTGGGGCGGTAACCGTAAATTACAGTCTTGGAATTGCATAAGTAGACCGGCTGTAAAAGTTTTCAAGGTTGTGACACCCTAGAGGAAAATTGGGTCTCGGATGAGTCACTGTTGTTGCGCCACGCTTCCTCACTTACCAGCAGTAACGGAGTGTTGATGTCGATGTGCTCAAAGACTGTGAATTCCTTCTTGGTCTTGATGGGCAGCAGCCACGGCCTGTGGAGTTCTGCCTTCACCCAATAGCGCACGCTGCCATGCTTCCCTTCGAAAGAGGTAGCCAGAGGTCTGAAAAGGATGTGCAAAAAAAGTTACATTTACACGCATGAAGAACAACTCATTTGCTCCCAAAAAGGTATAAAACATTCTATTTAAAATATTGCAATGGTCCCAAAAACGTATTTATATGTTTTTTTTATGCTTGAGCATACAGAAGGCTTTGAGGTAGCCAGAGGTCTGAAAAAGATGTGCAAAAAAGTTACATTTACACGCATGAAGCGCAACTCATTTGCTCCCAAAAAAGGTATAAAACATTCTATTTAAAATATTTTAATGGTCCCAAAAATGTATTTTTTTTTTTTTTTTTTTATGCTTGAGCATACAGAAGGCTTTGAGGTAGCCAGAGGTCTGAAAAAGATGTGCAAAAAAGTTACATTTACACGCATGAAGCGCAACTCATTTGCTCCCAAAAAGGTATAAAACATTCTATTTAAAATATTACAATGGTCCCAAAAACGTATTTATATGTTGTTGTTTTTTTTTTTATGCTTGAGCATACAGAAGGCTTTGATGCAGCCTCTAACCTAAAGAGGTCGCTTAAAACAATGATAGTTGTTACAACAACAAAAAAACGGCCAGCAGGTGGGAACAAAGTATAAGAGATCAACCAAGGCCATGTTGCAAAAACGCTCTTTTCCCCACCGTTTTAAACAGGTTTGTGAATAATGATGAAACTTAGCTATATTCTAATGCTAATTGCTGCAAAACGGAAACGGATAGAAGTATACTTTTTTCCCCTGATGGAAGAAGAGACTAATCTTTCTTTTGGTAGGTTCCATGTTTTACAGCAATGGTACACAATATTCTGTGGGCCTTGCAAAAATCAGTCAAAATCCAGTAAAACAGCCGGGAGCAAAGGGGGTTGCTTCAATGAAAAGGGCTGGGAGTGAATGAGTTAATAATGAGGTGTTTTTCTTTTGTTTTGCAGGGTGAGAACACTCACGTCTGTGGAAGCTCCAGGCTGAATGCATACTCGTGTCGTCCTGAATGGATAGTGGTGAGTCCTTCCTCAGAGTTGTCATCATCTGAAAAACAAGGCGGACGCTATTCCAAACACTTGTAATGTATACCATACCTGGTTACATTGCTCTACGGGGGTATCTGAAAGTCATACCACAGAAAAAGTAAAAGAAAAAAAAACAGAGGGTGGGGGGGACAGAAGAGAATAAATTGATTTTACTAGGATATCTGCCTGTAAATAAGTAATGCATTGAAGGGGTGCAAGCGCATTTGACCCAGACCACCATGCAAATACTACGAACAAATACAACCACAGAGGAACTGTTATAAAAAGCCACAAAACATTTAACCCACTCGGATCATAAAAGTATAGGAATGTTTAATACTTCATATATTTATATATGTAGTCTACAGACTAAAATGGTCCCTTCATGATGTACTGAGCACACAATAAAAGTTGGGATCGGAATCTCTGGACCAAGGAATCCAGTCCACAAGCAACAACACCAGAGTCTGCTTAGCAACAACCACACCATAATGTGCAGCTTCTGGGCTCCGCTGTGGAATAAATATACATTTGCCATTGACGCCATAAGGAGGCAAGTCAAAAGCTGCTTCTGCCAGCTCAGCACTCCCGCCCGCCCCTCCTGCAAGCAGCAGACGTGTGGTAAACAAGTGCAGAGCTGTCAGTCAAAAGGCAGCAGCAGGAGGAGACCGGCCTAAACCGGTGCGAGCAGCTCCTACACACACACACACACACACACACACACACACACACACACACACACACACCACGCCACCCCCACTACCCTGCACAGACATACACATGCATTCATTACACATTCACTGTGCGACACTGCAGCTTGCACAGGCTCTGCACGAACTACTACAGCGTTTTTCATCCTCCGCTGTGGAAGAAGTACTGTGCTACAAGTACAATTCTTCATTAGGGAGGTTTCATTTTGCTGCTAAATTGCCACTTAATGAACTCTAAACAACCAATTTGTTACACTGGTATTGGGGAGCAGTTGATAGTGAATGAATACAAGCCAGTTTGTCATAAGGGATGGATGTCCCTCAGGATGGCAGAGTAAACTGATTGGATGATCTCACCTTTGTTAGGTCATAACTCCCTGGTGTTTGCAGTTCCTTATTCAGTCATTATTTCCTTTTTTTTTTTCATTCGTTGATTGCGTACATTTGTATTCCTCAATGCATTTGGAATTATTTTATTGCATCTGCTTTCACATAATGTGTAAATTACTTGTTTAAATAAAGTATTTAAAAAAAGAAAAAACTATTTAGTCTTGTAGCTCCTCTAAGGAACAAGCTTTTAATTCTTTGACTTGTTTGAATACTAGAAGTTCAATTTTGCACGTTTTTTGGTTGCAACATAATCCTGTCATGGCATTTTACTGCAGAATAATATAATTATGAACAAGGCACCCATTGTAACTCAGTTCTCATATTTCCCTTGCCATGTTTATTGTACTTTAAAACTGATAGCAGAATAATAGTTACATTATAATTCAAGCAATAATAAATCATTTATTTGAGGCGATCCTAATATACTTTCTTGCACGCAATTCATTTAGTACTTATGCAAGATTTGATAATTGCATACTAATAAAAAAATAGTTTTAGTTAAATGTAGAAAAAAAAACACACAACAAATATAAATAAATAAAACACGCCAGAGGACACAAGAGTAAAAGCTAAATAAAAGTGATTAAGACCAAAAATACACAAAAAAAAATCAAATTATATAATTAGAATATAAAATTGTGTGAAAGCAGTTTTATTATAAAGCCATCAAACACACGTTTTAATTAACTTGTTTTCTAGTCACAATCCGCAAAGGTGACGTCATTAGGCCACACATGAGCACTTCAGCCAATCACAGAGAGGCGAGGGCGGGGCCAGGGCTGTAAACACGCCCACTCCCAATCCAGTTTTCTGAACAGGATTGAACCGCTTTGAACAATGGGTGGAAACTTCAGAAAAGCCACAAAGAAACACATTTTGCCGCATGAATGTGAGCAAAATTTCACCAACTAAGCCGTGGAAACATTCGTGCATGTTCCAACAGTCTCAGCCCGCTTCGAAAATGCCTCTTATAATCGTTTTTTTGAAGTGAAACATCCAGCTGAGACCCGGCTGTCATTCATTCTGTCACATCGTCTCCAGCAGGTAACCACGTATGCGGCTGTCATACCACCTCAAAAACGTGACAAAGCTCAACTAATAAACCCCTTAAAACTCCCATTATGAGGTAGTTTTGATGTTAATAATGCAACGGCGAAGCTGCAGCATCTCTCCCTCAAAACTTAAGAAGACAAGTAAAAGCCAGTCTTACCTCTCTCGTGTCCAATTAGAACGTCTTTATGGTTGAGATATTCCACTTCCTCAGTATAGTTCTGTGTGTAGGCCGTGTTGGATCCGGCGTTCCGCGACTCGGTCCAACGAACTTTGGCGAAGCCTTTGGCGTGGATCTTGAGGGACTTGACGCGGATCTCGCCGGTCACCTCGACGATCACCCTCCCTGAGACGCAGTCCCCGCTTGAGAACACGGGCACGTTACTGTCATTGAGACAGTCGTAGCTCACCGTGAAGCTCTTTACCTTCCCGAGCACCATAGTTGCAGGCTTAAAAAAAAAGGAGGCTACAGACACTTAAAAATGTAAGAAAATGTCTGGTGGAGGGGGAATGAGTTAAAAAAAAAGTGTTGGTGCCTCTCTGCGAGAAGCAGTAGGCACGATCAGTGGTATCGATGTGTGCGGTTCATTGAGATGCGCGAAGGCTGAATAACAGCAACGTATGCTGTTATCGTCCGCCTCTCAGCCGCCTGGTCTCCGGTTAAAGACAAGGCAGCCTGGCAGCTCGCCTCACTTTAAGCGATGGGAGATGTGGGAAAAACAAGCATGTGCGCATGCGCAGCCATCGCTCGCTGCCCCCTCCTTCCGCCTTGTGCAAAGGAGGAGAGGGCCAGATGACAAGTTTGCTCAAACAGCTGAAAGATGGCATAAAGATACTGCTCTTCCACGAAATATAATAGCCATTTGTTTTTAACATAAACAAACAAATACAAATCCTAGTTTCTTTACCAACTCAAGCATTATTCCCTCCTTCCCTGTTTTGATCAGCTTCCAAAAATGTGTGGGCATGTGGTTTGGCTGCACTGTGTATGTGTGTGCGTGTGCGCAATCATGCATCATTTTCCACACCTGTGCTCCTCAACACTCCCCAATCACGCAGGGATTGCAACATCTTGCACCAATAAATCAGTAGAAATTGTGGAGGTGTTGGGAAAAAAATGGGTTATGAGAATTGAATAACATATGACATCTTCAAATCCACATGATGTTTTTGCATGAAAAAATGTAAAATGTAGAATTCACAAATGGGGGGCAGGGATCCTATTGTGTTTGAACAGAAAAACAACTTCAACAAGCTCAAAATGCCATCTGCAGGCCACTGAGGTTACTGCACTATGATGAGACGCCACCTGTTGAGCAGCATTGCAGCTCTCCTGATCGCAGTAGGCCAACTGCAAAAACAAAAACACGGCTTTTATTTAAAGCCAAGTTGAATGCGTTTGTAGGCTAGACAATGACAAGTAGTTGAACAATATGGCCTCTAACCAATGGTATCTGGGGTTTGATTCCCACAACTTGGTGCTTGAGCAATGCTGATACAATGCTGACAAGAATTGGTTAAAAACAAAACTTTTTTTTTTTTTTGCAATCCAAAATGGATGGATGGAATGCTATAATTTATAAAAATGTTTTAATCAAAAGGGCGCTTACAGTGTAGGCCAGGGTTTGGTAGTTTAGTTCAGTTCAGTTATATGAGGGCTCAAAATGCAAAACAAACTGCTTATCTCATGAGTTAACAGGGACAGATTTAATAGCATTTAAAACTAAACTTCCATAGGTTAAATCTTTTCTTATTGTGTGTGTGTGTTTTAAAGAAATGAATGATGCAGACAAGTGAAACAATAGCAGCTTGAACAGTGTAAATAAAAGGTGTTATGCAAACACCAATGACATTTGTTATTACTTTGGCTCCATCTGAAGAGGCAGGGAGAGAAAGAGTGTTTGTATTGCATTGTTTTTTTCCCCCATGCTGTGTTGATCTTCACGTTCACCTAATGCCTTTTCAAAAGAGCCGACAAGTTTTATGTATGTAAGTCTTGATGCCTACTAGCCAGAGGCTGAACTGCCCTACGTTTAATTATTGTCATTTTTTGTTCAGTTTTATTTATTTATTATTATTTCTTTATCAACAGTTGTTGAAAAAAAACCCTGTTTTGTTCTATTAATGTCAAACTGCCTCATAAAAACTATTTACAAGACTGCTTTATTAAAGTGACAATTATTCAAAATTCTACTACTCTGAAGATTCTCTACCACTCTAAAAGTCCAAAAGTTATACTACGCTATCTTGACTCAAAACGGATCAATGCTTCCACCTAGCGGTTGTAACGTGTCATTACATGTACAAGGACGTAAAAGTGTTGCTCGATTTACGATGGAGTTCCGTTCCTATGGTGACAACAACTGACAAATCAAGTCAGAATATACGCTAACGCAGTCGTGAAGTCATATCACAATAAATATTTGTATGGAAAAACAATGATATGATTATCAGCAAGAAGGGTGGTAAACAAACGTATGTGGTGTAATGTAAACCGATGACCCAATATAATTAAGTCTTAAGTTCCTCTTATTATTTTTCCTAAAACATTTTGTGTCTGGTGTGTTTAGCTATAATATCATGTTTCCTATTTTATGTTGTTGTCCCAAACTCTAAAGTTTGCTATGCTTTTATTTTGTTAACTGAACCCGGATGTTGTTAGTGCCAAAGTACATCAGTTGCAGGCGTTGAGGAATTTATGGATTTACTTCTTTATTTTTTTTTTTACACACGTTTCTACCCACTTCACAGCATTTTACCATGAATTTAATAATCTTTTTGACGTGTCTATTTCAAACGTTTGCTGAAAGTTTGTGTCATAACGGAACAAGACCAAACATCGTGATGGTGATGACTGATGCATTTGTGAGTAGACATGTTGTTAACACGTTTTATCCATTTTACTTGGCGTCTATTGTGCACAAACATAATCATGCTCAGTTGTTTGACACCCGGAATAGATATACGCATATTCGTGTTAGTATCAGTGTAGTTTGCAGTAGTGTAATATTGCAATAAATTGAGAGCTCTTTCTAATATTGATCACATTTAACCCCTGGGCGTTATTGTGACCCGTTTTTGGCTTTTTGTTTGTTCTGACCAAGCCATTTCAAAATAAAATACTGCCCATGGGTTAATTATACAGGTTTACAATTTGAAACATCTCTGTGCAATGCAGGGCTGTAATAGAATACTGCTAACTATAACAATAAACATGTTAATTCAAAACGTGTTGAATCAAAAACAGAAGATTTATTTTTTATTTTTTTAAACAGTTCTTGTAGTGGATCTTGTACTTGTTCTTATTTGTGCAGGATGGGCGCTTGACATTCGATCCTGGCAGCAAGGTTGTGCAGCTTCCATATGTAAACTACCTCCGAGAACTGGGGAGTACCTTCCTTAATGCATATACAAACTCTCCAATATGCTGCCCCTCCCGCGCAGGCAGGTCATCGGTCAATATCCTAACTGACGTGAATCATAATCCAGTTGTGACTTTCTACATTTAAATGGAATAATATGGTTGAAACATAACATATGTTGCATCTGTAGCCATGTGGAGCGGCCAGTTTGCTCACCTCACCCAGGCTTGGAACAATTACAAGTGCCTTGATACGAATGCGACCACGTGGATGGATCTGCTGGAGACGAACGGCTACCTTACAAAGAGGCTTGGCAAGCTGGACTACACCTCTGGGGGGCATTCTCTCAGGTACTCACTGAAAGTACACTGTAATAAAAAAAAATGTTGATTACTTCTCGATTGGATTTTAACTGTCTTTTGTGACACAAGTCGTGGAACATTTCTTTGTTTACATTTCGTGACGTTCATATTATTACAGTAATCGTGTCGAGGCCTGGACACGTGATGTTCACTTCCTGCTGCGCCAAGAAGGTCGGCCTGTCACTCAGCTGGTTGGAAACATGTCAACAGTGAGAGTCAATACTGTGGACTGGAAAAACACAGATTTTGCCACAGACTGGATCCATCAGAAGGCCGCGTATTCGTACCAGCCTTTCGCGCTTTACCTTGGCCTCAACCTACCTCACACGTACAAGACGGATTCCCTGGGGCCCGCTGCCGGAGGGTCCACCTTTCGCTCGTCTCCTTACTGGTTGAGAAAGGCATGATTCGTCTTTTCAATACGGTGTTTAACTGCTTTTCTTCCGCTAAATCGCTCAATTATGTACGCAGGTCAATTCTGAGCTGGTCTCTGTTCCCACGTGGCTCCCCTTGACTTCCATGCACCCTGTTGACTACTACTCCACCGTTACCAAAAACTGCAGTGGGGATTTCACAAAAGAGGAAGTCGAGGGAATCCGGGCTTTCTACTATGCCATGTGTGCTGAAGCAGATGCAATGTTGGGTTGGTTGACAGCAAAATCCTACATTTTACGAGGGAGTTTGTCAATTTGCAGCAGCTGATGGTCTTGAGTGGCTGATAAGAGAAGGCAGTAACAACAGTGAAAGTGACTGAAGTGAAGATCTGGCAAAGCTTCTCGTAAGAGGGAACTCAGAGTTTTAGGATGTCCTGAACTCCAGAATTTATTTATTTATTTATTTTTATCTAAGTAGTACAAACATACCACATTATCCGGCCAATGAAAATTGACACATTCTACAAATAATGACTTTAATTTGACTCATTCACTGCCATTGACGGCTATAAACGTCAAAAATTCATTTAACTATTGCTATTAGTTAAACATTTAGTTAACAATAGTATGAAAACCTAGAATTTTTTTTATTGTACACTTAGAGCAGATTTGAAATTTGTGATTAGTGAAGTCATGCGATTAATTACGATTAAAAACTTTAATCGCCTGACGCCCCAAATCTTGTAATAATCTTTTCTTCTTTTGTTTTTAATTGATTCACTGCCATTGACGGCTATAAACGTCCAAAAATTATTTTAACTATTTCTATTAGTTTAATTTGTTTTCCCCCTTTTCTTAACAAGACTATGAAAACCTAGAATTTTTTTATTGTACATTTATTTAGAACAGATGTAAAATTTGTGATTAATCGTGAGTTAACTAATGAAGTCATGCGATTAATTACAATTACAACATTTAATCGCCTCTTGCACCTATTTTTATAATAATCTTTAAAAAAAAGAAAATAATTAATGGCAGTAAATGAGTTAAGAATGGTAAATGCTTAATTTTTGCGAAAAGTCTTGAATTAAAAAGTCCACACTTCTTTCACTCCACGTCTAGACTGAAAAACAATGGACAGTTATGACTTGCACTAAATAAACTGTGATATGCTCTAGCTCTCCCGTGCAACAAAGAATTCATCAACGATGACGCTTCACTTTCTCTCCACAGGACGGGTCATTTCCGCATTAAGAGACACAGGTTTGCTCAACAACACTGTGGTGATCTTCACGGCCGACCACGGAGAGCTGGCTATGGAGCACCGTCAGTTCTACAAGATGTCCATGTTTGAGGGAAGCTCGCACGTTCCCTTGCTGATCACGGGGCCTGGCCTAACGTCAGGCCTGCCGGTCACCCAGCTTGTGTCGTTGGTTGATCTCTACCCTACTTTGATGGGTGAGCAAAATGATAGAAGCATATCAATGTCATCCAGTATAGATATTTACACATTTTTATGCCTGCACACATTTGTCTTGTATTGCAGATATTGCTGAAATCTCAGGAATAGGGAAGCTCAGTGGCCGCTCGTTACTTCCTCTTATATCCAAGGACAGCATGTTTCCCAAGAGGGAACATCCAGACTGGGTTCTGAGCGAATATCATGGCTGCAATGTAAATGCCTCAACCTACATGTTGAGAAGTGGCAAGTGGAAATACATCGCCTATGCTGATGGACTGAGTGTGCCGCCTCAGCTATTTGGTAAGCACGTGCTTCCAGCTTTCAAAGTGACCTCTGAAATCAAGCAAATTCTTCTTCTTATTATTATTTTTTGCTCTACCGCAGACCTGACACGGGATAAGGAAGAACTTCACAACCTGGCCTTCAAATTCCCAGACGTGCTGGCACAACTAGACAAGCGGTTACGCAGCATTGTAGATTATCCCAACGTTTCTGCAACTGTCCGTGTCTACAACAAAAAAGAATTTGCTGCCTGGCGCCAAACTGTACGTAGCAACTACAGTCAGGTGATAGCCAATCTCAGGTGGCACATTGATTGGCAAAAAGATGTCGTTACCAATGAAAGACTTATTGATAGGTGGCTGGACAATTCCTTATGATACGAGTACTGTATGCTTTATAGTCATATTGTAAAAATATTTTTATACTGTGTTCAGTTTGAGTTTTGTGAATTTTGCTCTGAATTGAATTTTTAATTTTCTGAAATTTACAAATATTATTTTGCACATTTGTATGCTCAGACCGTAATTCACTTATTCTGGGATGTTGGATATGCAATATTTTGTTATTGGTTATTTTCATTCATTTACCTGTTGTGTTTTTGTCTGCTTTATTTTAATTATATATTTTTTTATCTATTTTGTTTGTGTCTTTGCACTTAGATTGAGTCAACGGTGCATTTCCACCGGGAGCATGTACTGTTTTCTAGTTTTGATAATAAATAAATCAACCAAATCTAGCACTATCATAATTTTCACTCAATCTCTTGTGTATGACAATAATCCATAATTTTCACAATTCCAACAATTGTAAATATGGTATACAGTATTTCGTTTGATTAAATACCGACTATTATTTGTTATTTTTCAGTTTTTCTGTATTTGTTTTTAATTTCTATGGACTTGCATTTTATTTTTGCTTTTCTATGAGTGCTGTAAAATAAATGTTGGGCATTTTATTATGAAGGGTTAGAGTGATGACGTTATTTGCACTTCCGGGTCACTGGCTGTAGCCGTACAAATTGTCGACGTAAACAGTGAGTTTCTCTAACTTTTTTAGTAAGTTATTCATGCTTCACCATGTCATCTGCACAATAAATGATAATAAACACCAGCGATTTATATTTCTAGATGTTTGACGCTAAAAGGCAATGTTTAGGAGCAACAAAAACAGCTAACAGGTACCTAAAAATTACCTTTACTTTGCTAGTCCACTGTCGAATTAGACACTTAGCGGTTTATCAATCATGTCACAACTATTCAGTGCTATTTGCTTACACATTTAAGTGACACTCAAGTTATAATCGCGTATCTAGTACGTTTTAATGCAGTGGTGTCCAAAATCAGTCCTTTAGGGCCGGTGTCCTGCAGGTTTTGGATGTCGCCCTTCTTCAACACAGCTGAAGCTCATCAGCAAGCTCTGCCTGATAACAGGTGCTTTGGAGCAGGGAAACATAAAAAAACCTGCAGCACTCCGGCCTCCGAGGACCGAATTTGCCCAACCCTGCTTTAATGGCTTTCTAGGTAACCCACACCATCATGTCGAGCAAAGAAGTGAAAGCCGCCCTGAAGAGTGCCAAGGAAGCTATCAAAAGCAAGGAATTCAAAGAGGCGTTGAAACATTGCAAGGTGAGGACAAAATGGAAGGTGTCACTTTGGTCTTGAACGCAATACTGCACAAGAGTCCTCGACATACGACGGTCTGAGGTTACGAAGGGCTGCTTTCCATTTAATAGTTTTATACAGAATATGTTGATTACTTAAATGTGTTTGTCGCTCGTAGTTAAGACCTATGTACACATTTCGGTTTTGTAGCTTTCATGGGCCAGGAATCCCCTTGTAAAAGTTTGTTGGATGTCGGCAGAGATGCTTGCATGTCTGACTTTACTTTCTTATGCGTTGACAGACTGTTTTGAAGCTTGAAAAAAACAACTACAATGCCTGGGTGTTCATTGGCTTGTCTGCCAGTGAGCTGGAGCAACCGGATCAAGCACAGACAGCCTACAGGAAAGCTGTGGAGCTGGAGCCAGAACAGCTACTGGCATGGCAGGTAGTAATAAGGGATATTGTATTCTAAATTGCACACAAGTGTGTACTCTCACTTTTTGATCTGTCACAGGGCCTGAGCAATTTATACGAGAAGACAGATCAGTGGGATTTCAAAATTGAGCTACCTAACGTCTATCAAAAGCTTGTCGAGCTGTATGCAAGGTAAAATACAAAAGACAAGGCCATTGTGTGACACTGCTGATGGGGTTTTTCCATTTGAAATTGTGTCCTCTGTTCCAAGCACGGACAAAAACAAGTGCTACGAGGTGATTGGAAAGCTGCAAGAAATACATCACTCTGACAAAGAATATTCCAAGGTTTGTAATTTGCATTTTTCATCTCTTGTAGCCATGCAAACAGTTACATTTCAATAAAGTAGAATATTGTAGAGTTTATTATTATTATTATTATTTTTTTTTCCCAGTATATTACTTAAAAGTACATTACTTTTCAGAAGGTTAATTTTTATATTAAAATAATTTATTTTGATTGTTCGGTAATCATAATTACATGTACAGGGCAGGTGTATGTGTGTGTTTATAAAAAAAAAAAAAAATTGTTAAAGCAACAATCATCAAAATTGTAAAAGATAAAAAAAAAAATCATGAAACATTTCTTTCTGTGTCTTGGGAATGTAGATAATTTTTGAGTTCCAATTTTGATGCGCCTTCTATACTGCGTCTTTGACCATTCTTGTTGCCTACTAATATAGTTAGCAAAGGTTTGGCTGCAGTTGATTGAATTGAAAGAGGACGACGGTGCAGACAAGAAAGCCTTACTGCAGCTATGGCAACAGATGGCCCAGCTCCTGTCAAACTGCCTCAATGACAACGAGCAGGACCCCGAAACTCAAAAGCATGTAAGAGTTGCACTTAAATTAAAAACATTAAAAACAACTTTCTCCTAATATAAGTTGTGTGTTTAATATCCTATCCTGTGTATCAGTTAAGCACAGCTTTTGAGAAGGCCACGGCTCTTGTCGAGCCAACACCCGGAGAAGAACACCGGAAGCTCTCAGTCGATTACATTAAATGTCTCTCCAAGGTAAGAGCATCTTTGTTAGCCTCCTAGCAGAAAAAAAATAAATCAATAGAAAATACCAATGTGCTTGCTTTTTCAGTATTTTTTTTTTCTTTTGGAGAGCTCAGTATTGTTCATTCGGTAATTTTACCGATTTGACATGTCATCATCATTGCTCTCCTTTTTTAAATTATTTTTTTATTATTATTATTATTATTTTTTTGTATGTGTATGTGCGTGCGTGCGAGTGTGTGTGTGTATTCATTAGTTCACAGTTTTAGTTCACCTAAAACCTATTAAAAAAATCCCATACCGTTCACTTAAACCGAACACTTCCTTTTTCAGTATAGATTGTAGGTCTCTCAGGTCATGCTAATGCCCAAAGTTTGAATCAAAGCAACTGTATCCTTGTTTTTTTTTTTTTTAAATGATACAATATGGTTTAGGCTAACTTGTTTGTTTCTGCCTTGAATGTCTTTGCCACAGCTACCCGAGGAAGAAGAGAAAATGAAACAAGCGTGCGAGGCAATGTTGGCTCTCTATCCAGCCCAAAGTTATCCTCTTGAAGTCCTTTGTTCCCACTACCTCAAACAAGGTTCACATTGTGTCGATGCTAACTTGTTTAGCGATAGCGTCAGGTACAATATGCAGAAATGGTACATGCGGTGCTGTATCGTCGCAGGTGACCAGAGCGAGGAGGCAGTTGGTTGCTTTTCACGCCTTCGGAATTTGGCGCCTGATAACGCTTTGTGTGATTTGGGATTTGGCACGAAAGCACTCCACGAGGGCAGGTATAAAGATGCCGTTCAGGACCTTGCGCAAGGTTTGTAATGTATGCACACAATAGCACAACAGATTGAGACAAAAATGTGGCCCGTACAAAGATATATTTTTAAGAATTTTATTTGACTAGTTTTAGTCTAGGACTGCACCATACTGAAAAATGCAATTTGTAGCTGCATGAAAGTAGCACATATACGATGTATCAGCTAGCTCTCAATACATTGCGCAAGCGGTTTGACTTCTTTTCTGTTTTGTCAGGGTTGAAGAAAAGGAACTTTAGCCCAGCGTGGCACAGTCTGGCGGAGGCTCAGCTTAAAGTGCACAAATACTCAGACTGTGCAAAATCCTGTGCCCAAGGTATTGTAATACACAACGCGTGTATATTGAAGTAACCGCTTAAGACCAGTTTCGGGAATTTGATAGTGTGTGTTTCAATAGGTTTAACAGCGTGTGTGCCTGGAGACAAGGAACTGAGGATCCGACTGCTAAAGCTAAGGCTTGACGCTTTGGTCAGGAGTGGAGAGGAGAAAAGCGCAGAGCAGGCTTTAGAGACATTTTCTCTGGTATGACATCACATGCGCTGTTTGACTCTTGTTTTGCCATGCCGGTGAAATTGACCTGTCCTTTTTGTTTTGGCTAAACATGCAGTAGGTTGTTTTTAATGGCAATTAGAAATGGAATTACTGATTACTTTTACATGGACTTTAATAGGCTTAACTTTGACTGCCAAACGTTATCCAAAAAAAACAACCCCTACAATGCCAGCCGATTTCAAGCATTTTCACTCATCTTTTAAGGCAAACAGAATATTGTGTGCTATGACTTGCATAAACATGGTGGATACCATATAAAAGATAAGATTCCAGTCTTTCATGAGAAAAAAAATGTATTTTTCTACCTTATTCCGTTCTTTAGTAAAATAGGTGATTTGAATCACATCAGGCGGAAATGGAAAAAAAAAAGGAGGAGAAAACAAGCTTTTTATGAAAAGATACATTTTCGGCACAACAGTGACTTTGACACTAATGTTTTTTGTTTAGTGACGCTATGTGAATTAGATTTAATGTGACAAAAACACTTTGAACATTCTCGTCATCCTTGAAAACGTTCTGTTTCCTAAGATCCACCATGTTTTCATGTAATTTGATACGCTGGGAACCCATTGAAAAGAGATACAATGCTGCCATCTGCTGGCCATAGTTAGTGGGTGTTTTTTTATTTTTTTATTTTCCCAGCCCATTCACAAAGCAGCGCTGCACAAGACGCTGCACTGCCCATTGAGGGGGAAAAAAAATTTAGTTGACGTTTTTGGCGGTAAAAGAGTTAAGATTAAACTGAACATATTTTGATTGTGTTGTCTTTTAGATCCCTGATGCTGACAAAGACCCATTACTAGTTGCACTTAAAGGTCGTGCATACCTTAACAAAGGAAAAATATCGGAATCAATAAAGGTCAGTTTGTCGGCACACACTTGCATGCACGTGTCATAAAAAACAGAAGCTTCTTTTAAAAAATAAATAAATCAGTGCACAGTATAAACACTGCATGTTTCACAGGTGTCATCACAGCTGGCGGCCTCTCACCCTAACCTGGCCCAGGCGTCGGCGCTGAAGGGACTGGCCCACTTAGCCGAGGACCAGAAGCAACTTGCAGAGCAGAGGTAAAAAAGCATAGTTTGATATACCAGGATCAGACAATATGATTTAGTTCCCTTGGCTTGCCAGTTTCCTCAAGGCAGCCGCACAAAGCCCCGACTGCGGTGAGTATTTTTTCTTGCTGGGCCGACTCTACTGGACCATGGGAGAAGAGACCCGTAGAGACCGAAGCAAAGCGCATTCAAATTTTCTCAAGGTTGGTAAGAAATAAATGTTGGCGTTCTAAAAAGCTTGTTGGTTCCTAAGTCTCATTTGTGTGCGTCTCAGGCTGCCAAGTTGGACCCGCACCTCGGTTGCGTGTTCCGCTACCTCGGACACTTTTATCGGGAAGTGGCTAACGACTCCGGTCGGGCGCGCGGCTGTTATAAGAAGGCTTTTGACTTGGACGGTGATGACGCTGAGTCCGGCGCGGCTGCGGTCGATCTCAGCATGGCACATGAAGACATGGTAACGTCTGGATTTGTCTTTCATTTGTTTCTTGTCTATTGTTGATTGTCTGTTTTGTTTTCATATTTTTATAATCCTGTTTTTAGTATAACATAAAAAAAAAAAAATATATATTTTTTTCAATACTACAGGACACCGCCATGGCAATACTCCAGTCGGTGATTGAGAAGGCAACTCCAGGTTCTGCTAAATGGGCCTGGATGAGACGAGGCCTTTACTACCTAAAAGTTGGAGAGCATCAACTAGCTATTGCAGAGTAAGGATCAAAGAATGCTAATTTTCATTGTGGAAATTCAAGAATTTGTTGTTATTGTAGATTGTGCGCTGTGCGTTTATAGTCTCCAGGCAGCTCTGAGAGCCGATCCAGAGGACTGGGTGTGCTGGGAGTGTTTAGGCGAGGCCTACCTAAACCGCCAGAGTTTCACAGCAGCTTTGAAGGCCTTCGGGAAGGCCCACGTTCTTCAGCCTGCATCCATTTACAGCGTCTACCAGGTCGCGGCGATCAAACAGACCCTGGGCAAGTTCAAAGAGGCCGTTGCGGAGTATTTGCAGATCACAGCACAGCACGACTACGTCCCTGCTCTTAAAGGTGGAACAATGTGTGGGATACTGCAGAATAGTTTTTTTTTTCCGCCTCTCACTTGCAATGGTTTATTTGACTTGAGTTGTGTGTTATTGAGGTCTTGGTGAATGTCAGCTCTCCCTGGCAAAAAGTTTAATGGAGGACTGCAGAGACGGCGGAGCCATTGACTTGATTGAGCAAGCTATACAGAACCTCTTCAAGTAAGTCGGGATTCGAATTGCGGCATCTGTAAGTGTCTCCCATCTCTTATTTGTGGAGGTTGTTGTCAAAATGTGCAGAATTTCACAAGTTATTTCATATTAAAGATTTGATAGGTCTTAATATGAAAAGAAAAATGCACTGAGCTGTCACCAACGCCCAAATGCAATTATGCCATCTAGTGGCAGAAAAATGACCTCAACACAAATCAATATCACACTTGTTTTTTTACAGTACAAGTACATCTTTTTAATTTTAACTCAGTTTTATGAATTATTATGAAATTACTGTATCAATGACTAAAATATGCAGCCATATTTCTATTAGTTTAACATTTTTTTCTCCACTTTTATGTGAAAAAATAATTGTATTGAACATTTAGAACAGATATAATATTTGCGATTAATCGTGAGTTAACTTATTAAAATCATGTGATTAATTATGATTAAAAATTTTAATCGCCTGACACCCCTACTATAAAGACAAGCAGTTTTGCTTGTGGAAATTGCTTATGCATAATATTAAGTTGTAGCAGTAATCTGTCATTTTGAATTCATTTGTGTCTTCAAAATGGCTGTCACACGCCGACCCCCCAAATTGGATTTGCCCTTTAAGTGTAGCTTATGTGATCTTTGTGCTCAGGGCTGCGAAGCTGCGATCTGACTTGTCCTGCTTGTGGAAGCTGCTTGGAGATGCCTGCTCCGCTGTCAGCACAGTGTCCCAAAAAAAGGCTCAGGTTCGGATGCCTGCACCGTTGGCTGGTTTGGACCCACAAGCTCATGTCCACCTGCTGAACCAAGCTGAGACGCTCAAAGTCGGCGAAAGGTGTGACTCCTGCTAGTTACGGCCGCCATCTTGAATTGCGTACTGATGCTGTGTGACGCTTTCGTTCCAATCTGCATCCGCAGGTGTTACACTCGCGCATTGAAGCTCATGCCAGAGGTTGCCAGTCTGTGGTATGATCTCGGACTCAATTTTTATCATCAGGCTCGCTTGGCCCGCGATGCAGAGGAGGAGCAATCGTTACTACTAGAGAATGCACAACAGGTATACAAACAGCAATTCATTATTTTTTTTTCACCGTGCATGTGTTATTTAAATCTACTTTTGGCTTCTTCTTTCCCCCCCAGTGTTTACGAAAGGCAATTATGATGGATAGTGGCAACCATAGCTATTGGAACGCTCTGGGAGTGATCAACACAAGCAAAGGTCTTGTTTATCTATTGGGCAAAATTAGCAATTATTGATGTCAGAATGTTTTTTTTTTTTTAATATTCAGTAGTTCTTTATGATATATTTCGTTAACACCAGGTCAAGAGAATTCGGCCCTGGCTCAGCATTGCTTCATCAAGTCCATTCAAGTTGAACCCAATGTATGTATACTGGACTTGGTGGTGATACATGGCTTTTCAGATATTTTTCTTAGGATTATATATATATATATATCTTTACAGAATGTTGTTGCCTGGACCAACCTTGGCACCTTGTATGTAAAAAAGGACAATATCGAGGTGAGTGTTTCATATTACACTTAACATCTCGATTGTTTTTCGTCACCGGTGACTGATGGATGTATTTCCATTGTTAATGCTTTGTCTAGCTTGCACATGAGGCCTTCAAGGTTGCGCAATCATTGCAGCCGCTGTATGTCAACTGCTGGATTGGACAGGTAGGTTCAATTGATTTTTTTTTTTGTCACTTTAGAATAAATAGACTCAGATGAGTCAATGAGGTTTTTTTTTTTTTTTTTTTTTCCTCAAGAGAGCTCAGTATTGTTCATTCGATTTGACATCATCATTGCTCTCCTTTTTTTTTTAAAAAAACAAATAAATTAAAAAAATAATAATATATATATTTTTAAATATATATATACATATACACACACATATATATATATATATATATATTTTTTTTTAAATATATATATACATATACACACACATATATATATATATATATATATATATATATATATATATATATATATATATATTTTTTTTTGTATGTGTATGTGCGTGTGTGTGTGTGCGTGCGAGCGTGTGTATTCATCAGTTCACCTAAAGCCCATTAAAAAAAATCCCATACTAATAATATAATATAATAATAAATTGCCAAATGCAGAAACATTAATGTAAGTTATCACGATGTAGTGGCTCTCGCTAACAGACAGAATTAAGTAACCAGAATTAGGTTAAAAAATTCTATATACGTAGACCATGTTTCTATAAATTTTGATATTTGGTTTTTATTTGAGGCAGATATTTTTTCCATTAAAATGTGATTTATGAGGAGGTTAGACCATTGGTCGATATTCAGAGTTTGTTTATTTTTCCAGTTAACAAGAATTGTTTTTTTAGCGATAGTAAGGGCTACAAGTGTAGTGAGTTTTTTTTTTAATGCTTTCTTATGGTAAGTACAATGATTATTTTTTGGTGTGACTCATATTTCCATCCTTCCAGGCCCTGATAGCAGAGAGAGTTGGCAGTTACGACACCATGGATCTTTTCAGACACACCACTGAGCTTAGCACACATGTACGGCACCACCGCCACCCTTTTCTTCAATTTGAACCTTATGTATGTCTAATATAACCTTTTCGTGATGACTCGCCTTCACGTAGACGGAAGGAGTGAAAGGTTACGCCCACTGGGTGTGTGCTACCTTGTTGGATAAAAGCAAGAGAGACTCTGAACTGTACCGCTACAACATCGTGCAGATGAATGCCATCTCTGCGGCCCAGGTGGCGCTCAGCAAATACACCGGTACGACATCCAAGACTCCTGTTGTTGCTATGCGGGTCATGAAGACGCTCGTGTGAAATATCACATTTTCTTTCCAGAAAGGATCCAGTCGGATGCGGATGCCTTCATCATGCTGGGCTTTCTGGCCGAACATCTGCGGCTGAAGAGGCAAGCTGTGCAAGCTTATCACAGGTATGACTAAAAACACGAATGAAGTCCTTTTCTTTCTCGCATTCAGTAGGGAAGGTGTCCACATGACCCGAATGGTCCTATAAACAGGGATGTGATTTTTCCGCTAATTCGCGGAATTACGCTTTTTTTTATCTCCCCCCCCAAAAAAAAAAATCTGATTTTTTAAAATATTTTTTTTAGTAGTTCATTGTGTATGCGCATGACTCCGACAGATAACATCTTCTGCTATAACAAAGACATTTGTGGTATGCTCTAATATGAGTTACTTTTCAAAATTTATGCTGTTGTTTTGTCTATTTCTTTGTCATGTGAGTGCATTGAAAGTACTTAAAAACACGGAAAACCCATGAGCTCCGGCCCCCCCTTGTCCCCCCACCAGGGCACTGCCCTGGACCTAGCTGGGTGCCAGCGGCCCCCAGACCCCCGGCTAAATTTTCAGATAATTTCACTTTGGTCAAATCACATCCCTGTATAAAACGTCTGCCTGATTTGAAAAAATCATCACACGTTGGGTTATACTGTTCCAGTACAGTTCTGTATGTGGTGTTAATGCACATTATAAAGTGGGTGTCTGTCAATTTCTATGCAGTTTTTTTTACCCACTGCTGGATCTGCTTGAAGACTAACTGCAAAAAGTGCATTTCAAATTCCTCATTTTGCGCAAATAGACTAACCAATGTTCTATAATATTTTTGAAACTGGTTCTATAGTTTCATCATGATGAACATTGTGCTAAAAAACAAAACATAAATTGACCAACAAGGACTAATTACTTCTGCTAGTTAAACACAGACAAGGTGAAGATCTCAATGTAGTATCACTACATGACAACAAGATGGCAGCAAATTAATGACTTGCAGTCTTAACATTTGATCAAAAATAATGGTTGCAATGTCCATAAACGAAACAGAGACAAATCCTGTATATTTTTTTAATCAGATTTGCACCAAAATGTAAAGTTTTCTAAAAAGGTTTTTTTTTTTGAATGTTTCTGACTGACTTACTGACTGCTAGAAGTAGCAGATGCAATACCTTGACTGACATGATTCATGCTTTGCAGATGTAATGACAATAAAGTTTACTTAGAATTGTGTGTTTTTATTCTCCTCAGAGCTGTTGAGCTGCTTCAGTCCACATCCCTCTCAGAACAACTGTCATTCGCTCAGAGCAACTACGCTCGTGCTTTGTGGTGAGAAATTCTCCTCGATCCCGGCAAAAAGGAGTGTTTTTAATGTACCTTCCTCTCTTCATCATTGTTTCCGCCTCCATAAAAGCAATTCTACCGTGTCCTTCTCAGTGCTTGTGGCCGATGGCAGGAGGCGATCAATGTTTTTAACTCCACCCCGCTAGAGGAGCTCAGTGATCTGTCAGGGTTGGCTCTGGCCTACTGTAAGGCAGGACTCGTACAAGAGAGCATCAGCGGTAAGTAGCAGCCCCGGATTCCCTTTGAGACCGAATGCCCGAGTGACTGGGAAATGTTTATATGTGTTCTGTAGCGTACGAGCGAGCCCTTGCTGTGGCCTCGACTGAAAATCAGACAGCGTACGTCTTGACAGCTCTCGCTCTGCTGCAGCACCAGCAGGGCAACGTCGACTCTGCCAAGACCCTGCTGTTCAAATGGTAAGTCCGCTGTCACTGTTACTGATCAGGGCCTGACCCATATGCACTTTTTGGATGCCGACACCGATTAATCTGCAGATTATTTAAACATATATATTTAATTCATAAAGTATATATATTTTGGGGCCTCTTTGGGGAAAGTGTGGTACCTTGCATCCATGTTGTACACACTTAAAGTGAGTACAGAAGAAAGTTGCAATTGAATTCTATTAAAATAACAACATTTTCACACATTGGGGAGAATTTGAGCCTTTGTAAAGTGTTATCTTACCTGTGGGTATGTGTTCCCCACAGCATTTGTGTGTGAATATTCGTTATCTGAGTTGATGCTAACTTTCCGTTAGCATTTGAATGCCTGCCTCCCTTCGATTTTAGCATTAGCGCTAGGCTAGCCATGTTTTAAAAACGAAGCATGTTTTGTATTTAAATACACAGTGGATGTAATTCTTATCGTCGTGTGTGTGTGTAGTTTTGCAGTTAACTCCAACCGAGGGGCCATTTAACAGCTTAAAGGACGCTTGGGGACAACAGAATAACCAGAATGACATACGCTACACACTTGCTAGTTGCTAATGCTATGCAAACAAAATGGTGCATTCAGGGTACTTTTGCAGTGTGTGGAACTTCGATTTTTATTTATTTATAACGTTTTAAGGGGGAAATATTTGGCCGATTGTTTTGACCGATGTTTGAAGGGCGATAATCGGCTGATTATTATCGGTCGGGCCCTATTACTGATTCTCCATCACTGTGCTGCGGCATATTAGTATGCAGTGAGAGATGATCAGACATGTCTAAGGACATTTCAGATTTTACTTAATTGGTCTAAAAATGACTATTTTTTTACGACAAATATTTTACTTTTGTTCATCTATCTATGCCGGCGGCTTGTAGTGATGGTCAGAACAAGTAAATGCTTAATGCTAAATGAAACTTTGGCTCCCAAGTGCACTGACTGACTCAATATGTCCTTGTCAGCTCCATGTTGAAGGAACCAGTACCAGAGTCTCTTCTGTGTTTATGCGCCCTTGGATTGGTCCACAATGATACGACGTTAGCCACCGCTGCCCGTACCGAGCTGCTCAAACAAGGCTCGCCCTGCGCAACTGTTATCGAACAGCGCTGCCTTCTCACCTGCACCTTATTGGCGCTGCAGGGCAACTACAGCGCAGTGCAAAGGGAGGCCTCCAGAGCTGTTCACAGGTGAGCTGGGAAAAATCTGCATTATTTCTAGAGACAATGCAACATGTCGACTAACTTCTCCTGGGCACTTTGCTTCTTTCTTTCAGCGATCCGGCGAACTCATCTTTGTGGTCGCTATTGTCCAAACTGGTACCCAAGTACTCCCCCAGGAAGGCAAATGTAAGCCACCTGTAAACGCCAAAGCGCACATTTGCATACCTTGCCAAATTATGCCCAAAGGTAATGTGTCTTCCAGGGGGGAGCCATTGCTGGACACGTTGCCTGTCTCTCCAGTATGACCCAGGGAAAGGTAGAATAGCCTCCCTATATTTACAGTGTGTTCAGGGATGTGATTTTTCCGCTAATTCGCGGAATTCCGCTTTTTTTATCTCCCCCCCCAAAAAAAAAAATCCGATTTTTTTTATTTATTTTTATTTATTTTATTTTTTATTTTAGTAGTTCATTGTGTATGCACATGACTCCGACAGATAACATCTTCTGCTATAACAAAGACATTTGTGGTATGCTCTAATATGAGTTACTTTTCATTTGGTCATGATACAATTATTTGTTCATGAAATTTGAACTCTTCAACATTATTTATGTGTTAACTTAGTAATCACATTAGTTAGATATGATGATATTCTCAGTGATAGTTTTTAAAAGCAAAGGCAGTCCAATGTTTTTGAATGTGACTGATTTTGAGTTGACTAAAACTGCCATTTTATATGGGATAGTTCAATATACATTGAAAATTTATGCTGTTGTTTTGTCTATTTCTTTGTCATGTGAGTGCATTGAAAGTACTTAAAAACACCCCCAGACCCCCGGCTAAATTTTCAGATAATTTCACTTTGGTCAAATCACATCCCTCCCTGTGTGTTATCATAAATTGCTTTTGTTATATTTTTTAGCTCACTGTCTTTGTATCTTAAATTAAAGCTGTAGGAGGAACATTTTCAGTATGCTAAATAAAAACATGCTAATCTGTAGAGAGCACTGCTGTACAGTGGAGTGAACCAGTTGGCCTGTGGAAGACACTCTGGAGAGGATGCTCACCGGAATGCCCTGAAGACCATGCAGAGGGCTGTGCTGCTCTGTCCTGGTAGATTTACACCCATTTTATTGTATCGGTCTGTAAGAATTGAATATGTGTAACTGAGAAGAAAGTCTTTTTTTAAATTATTATTTTTTTTACATTTATTGCTGGTGTATACATTATAGTTAAAGTACTGAGGTGACATTTTTTGTAAGGTGCCGGTATTTGAGAAGTGTCGCCTCTACTTGCAGACGATCCAGCAGCGTGGGCGGGATTAATGGCTGCCTGTCACACAGAAAACACTTCCTGTTATCTCTCTGGCTCAGCCGCACGTAGGCAAGGACTCGAGCAAATCCTCATGCCAGTGGTTTCTGAGAAAGGTATGTGCTTTGTTACGCAAGGGATACAAATGTATTCGATCCTCTGCTGAATTTTTTTGCTCACTTACAAAGAACTGATCTATGTTTATTTTTTTGTGTTTTTATTTTTTTTTAATGAAGGTTTAGAAGGGATTTTTGTCCCGCTCCTCATTACAGAAGCAGCTCCCTCTGCAGGCTTTCTATTGATTTGAGGTCTGTTTTGGGTCGTTGTTGTCTTGGGCCAAGATTGTTAACCTGGCAATAGCCAGATTGATATTGTGATTCACTGAAGGAAGTTCTCCACAAAATCAATCTGGGACAGCTCCTTGTTGATTTGCTCGGGAAAGGCGGGGCATTCTGTACAATGCTTCGAGCTGATTGGACGATGCGGTGTTGAGAGTAATTCTGTGAGAACAGAATTAATTGCAGCGTCCATTCGTCCATTAGGATTGTTTTTGTTTGTTTGTTTTGTTTTCCCGGAGAGCTCAGTATTGTTCATTCGGTAATTTTACCGATTTGACATGTCATCATCATTGCTCTCTCTTTTTTATTTTTTATTTTATTTATTTTTTGTATGTGTGTGTGTGTGTGTGTGTGTGTGTGTGTATTCATTAGTTCACCTAAAACCTATTAAAAAATCCCATACCGTTCACCTAAACCACAGGTGGGCACACAGTCCTACAGGCTTTGGATGTTTCCCTTCTCCAACACAGCTGATTTAAGATCAGCAAACTCTGCATAAGCCTGATAACGATCCTGCTTACTAGAATCAGCTTGTGTTTGAAGAGGGAAACCACCAAAACCTGCAGGACTCCGGCCCTCGAGGACCGAGTTTGCCCATCCCTGACCTAAACCGAACACGAGGCCGTCAGGAGACCCGAGGAAGGACCAAAGAAAAGAAAGGAAAGTTAGGCTTGTTTATTTGCCCCGGCAGCGTGTCACGCCCCCAAACACAATGTCGCTCTGTGATTGGACCGGTGTAAAATCGACGGGCTCGGGAGTTTGTGAACTCACAAATACCGCGAGAATTCACCTTGCAGCTCAAGGTTACAAGATTGTAGCTTTGCACACTCACCAGAAAAATCTTGTAGGACTGTCCTCCCGGGTGCAAGTGTGCCCTCATGTTATGCTAGCCACGGCTAAATGGAGATTTGTGTATCCCAGTGCGTAGCCTGGAGGAGATAGAGCGCCCCCTAGCCCAGTCTCTGGAAGGCTGGGTACTACAACAGGCAGTGAGCGCTCTCATGCTGAGTGGACAACTTGAGCACGCGGAAGCACTCTGCTCACAGGTGACATTTACACACTCATTCTCGCGTATTTTGTCTCGTTTTAGCATTTACTATATTTGACATGTGACTTATTGTGATTCTCAAACTTTTGACACAAAGTATCATCTAAAAATACACTTCCTTCGCTGTATTTCATTCCAGGTGCTGAATACGTCCCCAGAGCATCCCGCAGCGATGTTGTCGCTGAGACAAGTACAGTGTCAGCGCCTCCTTGAGGCCGGCGGCGGTACTTTGCTTTCAGAATCTACCTTGGAGCGGCTCAACAGCGCCGTGATGTCGAACCCTAACAATATTGCGGCGTGGCATGTGAGGATGAGCTATCGCAGTTATTTTTAAGCACCGCTGGCCTATCAGGCAATTGTGTTTGCCTCATTGCTCACATTGATAGAGTATAACAAGAATAGAAATAAGTCAACCGCAGAAAACGCCATTTTATTTGCTTGACTTGTTTTGTATTGATAGCCATATTGTGTCCATATATTGCCACTGAACAAATATGCAGTGTGCATGATGGCATTTCCCAGTTTAAAGGAGCTGCTAGAATATTTTTATTTTTTATTGAACTTTTAGTTGTCATAACGAAACTCATTGATAATATCAACTCTTCATCTCTCCTAACAACCTCTTAGTGGTCAGCCGCGGTGTACATCAACCAGGGTCTGCTGGTGCAGGCAGTCGTGGCACTCAGGCGGAGTTTGCAGCTCGCCTCCCAGCTCGGCCTGCACGACAGCCAAGTAGCCAGCCTGCTGCGTCTCAGCCTACTCGCCCTGAGGCCCAGTTTGGTGAGTGAGCGTTTCTTTTCATAACCTACGCACTGGGACATCATGAAGCAGAAGAGATGAAAGACATCCAGTTATTGGATCAGCCAAGGCCAAATGGAAAGTCAATCAAGAAGCTATCTTTGGGGTTCGAATTAAGGGGATAGTAAATCTTGATTTTGTTGTTGTTCATCATATGTATAAAAAAACCCAAAAAACTGCCTAAACACTTCACCCCAGTCATCAGTGTCATGATTTCCCACGTTCATCCTCACTTGTGTACACTTGCTTGTTCTGACTTTTTCAGGCAGGTGTCCCCGGAAACGACTGGAAGGATCTGGTCCTCCAAGCTACGACAGAAGCCTTGAAGCAGGGCTCCTCCCCGATGGCTCAACTCTTCCAAGCCCTGCTCCAATTTGCTACCAAGATGGGTGCCAGGTACCCCAGCACTATTTTACAGCATCAAAAGCCTACTTATGTCCTAACCCTAACCCCTGGTTGCAATAACAGACTAAATGTTATCCCTGGCATCAGGCGTAGTCCTTGTACGTCCTTGTTCAACCATTAACATTGCACCGTGATTATTTTTTAAAAAACTTTATTACTGCCAGACCACAATATTAATTCATTCACTGCCATTGACGGCTATAGACGTCAAAAATTCATTTGAATTATTTCTATTAGTTTAACATATTTTTTCCACTTTTTTTGTTAACAAGAGTGTGAAAACCTAGATTTTTTTTTATTGTACATTTAGAACAGATATACAATTTGTGATTAATCGTGAGTTAACTAGTGAACTCGTGCGATTAATTACAATTAAAAATTTTAATCGCCTGACTAATTTTAAAATATTTTCTTTTGTTTTTTAAAATCGTGTCAGGCGATTACATTTTTTAATTGTAATTAATCACAAATTTTATATCTGTTCTAAATGTTCAATTTTTTTTTTTAGCTTTTCATATTCTTACTAACAAAAATTTTTTGACGTCTATAGCCGTCAATGGCAGTGAATGAGTTAAAGTAAAATGACAATTATTTTGGGGGTGGGGGTTTTTTAAAATTTTTTTCAAACATGTATAAAAAGTTAAATAAAAATAAAACAGATCATAACAACAACACATAGCATATACACATGTTCGGAAAAAGAATAGGAAGAAGTATCAACATACTAAACAATTCTAGACAATGTTAAAGTAAAATTAAAATAAAGTACAGCCAAGATGCATGCATGTGCCTTCTTTTGAACGGCTGCAAAAAAAGAGTTGATCAACAACATTAAACGCGGTCACCTCAAGAAAAAAAAACAAAAAAAACTTGCAGCTAAAGAAGCTCTCTTAGGCCCTGGAGTGACTACATAGAGAGAGGCTCATTTGAACTCTAATGGGTTATTCAAGTCTCTTGACATCTTAAGAGCTCCTATGGTCAAGTATCAAACACCCTCTGCTTCCCCTCACAATTCCCACGAGGCCCCTTAACTATTATCCACACTATTTGAACTGTACAACTATTCCATTAGATAATAAGTACTGTACGGCAGCATTGCTTACCTCTCGGCTGAGTCTCCTTTTGTGCCATCTGCAGGGAAACCAGGAGACTGTTGGAAAAGCTGGTGTATGGCTCCTCTCAAGAATTACCTGCGACTGTGGCGCACGTGGCCAGCTGGTACCTGCTCAGGCACCTGCATTACAAAAACGACGACGAACTCATTCAGGTAAAGCGTCGTTCCAACATGCTCATCTCGTGACTTTACCGACAAACTTACATTAGCTGCATGACTTTTAATTAGCATTTTCATTTTTCACGCAGGTACTTTTGGAGCACGGCAAAATGAAGGGGGATCAACGATTGTTGGATTTTCATTCACAACTTGTTTCTTTGTCTTGAAAGTTGACCCAGTGCATCTTTTTTTTTAAATATATAATTTATACACACATGAGTTAAGGTCCCATTCATCATGGTATGATTTAAAACTTAAAGCAAATGATTATCATAAACATTTTTAGATCACTGGTTTCCCCTGTTCAGTCTGTATATGTTATCTTTGGGTCAAATGCTTCAGAACGCCAATGTTGACTATCATAGTTATGCAAATGAAACAACTTTTATTCATCAATGTCCCCAAATCGCAGCAGTTTAAATAACGCATCGTACCACTGCCTAGAGCAAATTAACAACTGGATGAACCAAAATTTACCTCAGCAAAACAAAAAAAGAGGTCATTGTTTTCGACAATAAAGAAAAGAGGATTGTTGTTGGAAAAACACCTTGAGTCACTGTCTTTAGAAACCAAAGACCAAGTTTGAAATCTTAGGGTGTTAATCGACTCAGACCTGACTTTCATCAATCATATCAAATCAATCATTCAGAACACTGCAGCTCGGGTTCTGACCGAAATAAAGTGATCTGAACTCCCAGTCAGATGTAGAATATATTTCACAATTCTGCTACTGGTCTAGAAATGTCTACTATTTTAACTTGCCAATGTATGTTCTTTTTTTTTTAAACTAAATTTTGTAAGCTACTTTTGAGTTGCCTTTGTGCTATGGAAAAAAACCCTGCGTGGCAATTTGTGTGAAATAAAGATGGTTCACATTTTCTTCATATACAATATATAACATTGTGACAGTTTAAATCTGTAATGCTAGCAGCAGCTTCTGAACGCCCAATGCGAGTGCTTCCTTCCACACGGTGTAAACATCATTTGCTCTTTTTGTAACCACGTTCAGGTAACTTTGTTTTATTCTTGTAAATTAGCCAGATTGGGCTATTACGAAGCGGCACATTTTGCTAATCCTACTGATTTTATTATTACGTGTGCGTGACGTTCGTCATGCTTACACGTAATAATAAAATAAGTAGGATTAACGTTTTAAAAGGGAGAGTTGATTTGGGAGTTGTACAAGTGTGTTAAGGAGAAAGTTAAGTCAAGGCATGGATAATCGGACAGTAAACTGCAGTTTACCTTTGGTCTTGCGCCTATTTAACAGCTAGCTGGTTTTTAATTTAAATTAATCAGTCTGTACTCTACTGTCACTATTTGGTGAACACCATTTTCCTTTTGTATCACACGTGGCCGGTTAGCTCAGTTGGTTAGAGCGTGGTGCTAATAACGCCAAGGTCGCGGGTTCGATACCCGTACGGGCCACTCTTTTACGCAGAATACTTCCGCTTGGGACTTCCTTGTTCTGCTGAGTGTGAAATCTTCTATATTGAATGACGGACGACACATAACTATACAAGTTAATAACATCTTCTGCTGTCTTGTGAAAGAGCACATTGTTGTTTAGTTTTACCGAAGAATAGGGATAAAAAAAATAATAGATTAAAAATAACATTTGCGGCATAAAACAATTTTAGAGCGGTATTAAAGTTGAATGGTATAATTTCCTGCTGCACACCTGAGAAATAGGACGTCTCATCATTGCACTCTAAAATGCCACGGCACAGTAGCTAGGAAGCACTGGGCTAATAAGAGGCAAGTAAGGGCAAGATAGCATGTTTTCTTGTTTTGCTAACACTCACTGTAATGTTTTGACCAAGTGCATTTGAATGAGGTCCGTGTCCAAAAGCAAAAGACTCACCACCCTCTTGAGCAAGGGACAAATCTACCAAATAGCTCCCTGTGTTGTGAGAAGCTGCCATACCTCCAATGAGTCTCTAGGTGAGTTGAATTTGTCATATTTTGACTTTCTATTTACAAGAAGCCGTGGATTGTGCTTGCTAATACAGTAGCTAACTATTTAGCAAACAATGACTAGTTTCAACATTACAAGTATTTGAGCATGTAAACATAACCTAAAGAAAGTAGTAAACTGTTAGGTAGTCTATATATGGCTCTGCTAGCTAGCAACCAATGTTAGCTAAGTCCTTTTCATAATTATTTACTCATTCACTGCCATAAATTCATTAAAAAAAAGATTGTTAAAGATTAGGAGCAAGAAGCGATTTTTTTTTTTAAAATTGTAATTAATCGCATGACTTCACTAGTTAACTCACGATTAATCACAAATTTGATATCTGTTCTAAATGTACAATAAAAAAATCTAGGTACAATAAAAAAATCTAGGTTTTCATACTCTTGTTAACAAAAATGGGGGAAAAAAATGTTAAACTAATCGAAATAGTTAAAATGAATTTTTGACGTTTATAGCCGTCAACGGCAGTGAATGAATTAAAAAAAAAAAGGAAAGAAAATATTATTAAACATTTTGAGCGTCAGGCGATTAAAGTTTTTAATCGTATTTAATCTCATGACTTCACTAGTTAACTCGTAACTAAATTCGTTAGTAACTAAATTTCATATCTGTTCTAAATGTAGAATAAAAAAATTCTAGGTTTTCATATTCTTGTTAACAAAAGTGGAAAAAAATATTAAACTAATAGAAATAGTTGAAATTAATTTTTGACGTTTGTAGCCATCATTACCTGTAAATGAGTTAAGGTGCGATGAGAGACGTAAAACTTGACCCCCCCCCCCCCCCCCACCCCCTTGAAGCAAAATTACTGCATTCATTGCTACTAAGTAAACAGTCTGGCTTGAGGAAGCCATCCCGAACGTCTGTCACCCTCCAGACGCCCCCGCACTAACAACCAGTATCAATAATGCATCAGCTCTCCTCATCTCATTCCCATTCATCCTACTTTTAAAACGGAGTGATGGATGGGTTGCTCAGTAGCGCTGCAAGCTTCGAGTCTGCGCAGTAACTTGTGGAGCATTTTAGCGATGGAGGCTTTTGTCTCTTTTCCAGCTGTCTGCACTTTTGTACGAGCTGCAGACAGGAAGTGTGTGTGTGTGTGTGTGGGGGGGGTGTTCATGGGAAAATGTGATGGCCGTGTAGTGGTGAAACGCACCATTGTGCTCATGTGTGTGGTACCCCCCCCCCCCCCCCCCCCCCACTTTAATGTGCATCCAGGTTTATTCTCTGATGACAGGGTGTCACCATCACTTGTCAGCCACCTTTGAGGTGGTTCTGTTTAACCAGCTGTGCCACCTTAACTCATTCACTGCCATTGACGGCTATAAACGTCCAAAATTCATTTGAACTATTTCTATTAGTTTAACATTTTTTCCACTTTCGTTAACAATAGTATGAAAACCTAGATTTTTTTTTATTGTACATCTAGAACAGATATGAAATTTGTGATTAATCGCGAGTTAACTCGTGAAGCCATGCGATTAATTACGATTAAAAACTTTAATCGCCTGACGCCCCTAATTATTAATAATCTTTTCTTTTTTTTATTCATTCACTGCCATTAACGGCTATAAACGTCAAAAAAATCATTTTAACTATTTCTATTAGTTAAACATTTTTTCCCACTTTTGTTAACAAGAGTATGAAAACCTAAACATTTTTTATTGTACATTTAGAACAGATGTAAAATTTGTGATTAATTGTGAGTTAACTAGTGAAGTCATGCGATTAATTACAATAAAGAATTTTAATCGGCTCTTGCTTTTAATTTTTAATAATCTTAAAAAAATTAAAATAATTATGGCAGTAATTAATGAAGGCTCCTCTCTATTTGTTTCTCCAATTTAGCGTTTTGTCAGGATCCGTACTGCTCAGCGCGTATGGCTGACAGCTCATTTAGATCCTACCTTTAACTAAGCAAAACATGTTATCTGCTCCAGCAGCCTCAACTTGTGTTTGGTTCACTCGTTTCACAGTTTTTCCTCAGCTGAGTCACAGATGCACTGAGTGTGATGAAAGCTGCTCTTTCCATCTTGACACGCACGAATATGTGCTCTCCACGTGTCAATTGGAAAGATGAGTGATGACAATGTGGACAATGCACTCTACATTTACATTTACAAAGGCAGAAATGCATGGTCATAATTCCCACAATAGATGTCGCTGGGTTTTCGTTTCATTACTTTCCAATGAAAGGTTGGTGTTATGTCACAATTATTAACAGCTGTTACAAAATTGAGTTGAAAAATTCATCTGTCAGAATGTGTGACTGCAGGATTCAAAGATTCTGGCCTCCAGGGAGGGTCACCATTTTTAACAGCTGTATCAAAATTGCGTTACAAAATTCAGCTGTCAGAATATGTGACTGCAGATTGAAATTTTTAGCAGTTGTTTCACATTTTATTTGAAAAATTCAGCTGTCAAAATGTGACTTTGGGTTTTTAGGGCATCGGGGCTTCAAAGTATGGTTTTGGGGGAGAGTTTAGACTCCATACAGTGTCATAATTATTAACAGCTGTTACAAAATTTAGTTGAAAACTTCAACTGTCAGAATGTGTGACCAGATTCAAAGAGGTCAGCGTTTCAAAGTAGAGTTTCAAGGGATTTTTTTTCTGGCCTCCAAGGAGGGTCACAATTTTCAACAGCTGTAACAAAATTGCGTTGAAAAATACAGCTGTCAAAATATATGACTGCAGATGGAAATGTTTAGCAGTTGTTTCAAATTTTTGTTGAAAAATTCATCCGTCAAAGTGTGACTTCGGGTTTTAAGGGCATCAGGGCTTCAAAGTAGGGTTTCGGGGGAGAGTTTAGACTCCATACAGTGTCACAATTATTAACAGCTGTAGCAAAATTGGGTTGAAAAATTCAAGTGTCAGAATGTGTGACCGCGTGATTCAAAGAGGTCAGGGCTTCAAAGTAGAGTTTCAAGGGATTTTTTTCTGGCCTCCAGGGAGGTTTACAATTTTTAACAGCTGTAACAAAATTGCGTTGAAAAATACAGCTGTTAGAATATGTGACTGCAGATGGAAATTTTTAGCAGTTGTTTCAAATTATAGTTGAAAAATTCAGCCGTCAAAATGTGACTTCGGGTTTTAAGGGCATCAGGGCTTCAAAGTATTGTTTCGGGGGAGAGTTTGGACTCCATACAGTGTCATAATTATTAACAGCTGTTACAAAATTGAGTTGAAAAATTCATCTGTCAGAATGTGTGACTGCAGGATTCAAAGATTCTGGCCTCCAGGGAGGGTCACCATTTTTAACAGCTGTATCAAAATTGCGTTACAAAATTCAGCTGTCAGAATATGTGACTGCAGATTGAAATTTTTAGCAGTTGTTTCACATTTTATTTGAAAAATTCAGCTGTCAAAATGTGACTTTGGGTTTTTAGGGCATCGGGGCTTCAAAGTATGGTTTTGGGGGAGAGTTTAGACTCCATACAGTGTCATAATTATTAACAGCTGTTACAAAATTTAGTTGAAAACTTCAACTGTCAGAATGTGTGACCAGATTCAAAGAGGTCAGCGTTTCAAAGTAGAGTTTCAAGGGATTTTTTTTCTGGCCTCCAAGGAGGGTCACAATTTTCAACAGCTGTAACAAAATTGCGTTGAAAAATACAGCTGTCAAAATATATGACTGCAGATGGAAATGTTTAGCAGTTGTTTCAAATTTTTGTTGAAAAATTCATCCGTCAAAGTGTGACTTCGGGTTTTAAGGGCATCAGGGCTTCAAAGTAGGGTTTCGGGGGAGAGTTTAGACTCCATACAGTGTCACAATTATTAACAGCTGTAGCAAAATTGGGTTGAAAAATTCAAGTGTCAGAATGTGTGACCGCGTGATTCAAAGAGGTCAGGGCTTCAAAGTAGAGTTTCAAGGGATTTTTTTCTGGCCTCCAGGGAGGTTTACAATTTTTAACAGCTGTAACAAAATTGCGTTGAAAAATACAGCTGTTAGAATATGTGACTGCAGATGGAAATTTTTAGCAGTTGTTTCAAATTATAGTTGAAAAATTCAGCCGTCAAAATGTGACTTCGGGTTTTAAGGGCATCAGGGCTTCAAAGTATTGTTTCGGGGGAGAGTTTGGACTCCATACAGTGTCATAATTATTAACAGCTGTTACAAAATTTAGTTGAAAAATTCAACTGTCAGAATGTGTGACCAGATTCAAAGAGGTCAGGGTTTCAAAGTAGAGTTTCAAGGGATTTTTTTCTGGCCTCCAAGGAGGGTCACAATTTTCAACAGCTGTAACAAAATTGCGTTGAAAAATACAGCTGTCAAAATATATGACTACAGATGGAAATGTTTAGCAGTTGTTTCAAATTTTTGTTGAAAAATTCATCCGTCAAAGTGTGACTTCGGGTTTTAAGGGCATCAGGGCTTCAAAGTAGGGTTTCGGGGAAGAGTTTAGACTCCATACAGTGTCACAATTATTAACAGCTGTAGCAAAATTGGGTTGAAAAATTCAAGTGTCAGAATGTGTGACCGCGTGATTCAAAGAGGTCAGGGCTTCAAAGTAGAGTTTCAAGGGATTTTTTTCTGGCCTCCAGGGAGGGTCAAAAATTTTAACAGCTGTAACAAAATTGCGTTGAAAAATACAGCTGTTAGAATATGTGACTGCAGTGTCACAATTATTAACAACTGTTACATAATTGAGTTGAACTATTTAACTGGCCAAACTGCAGGTTTTAAAGAAGTCAGGGCTTCAAAGTAGAGTTTCAAATGACTTTTTTTTTGTCTTCCAGGGAGGGTCACAATTTTTGACAGCTGTAACAAAACTGATTTGAAAAATTCAGCTGTCAGAATATTTGTCCTCGGGTTTTCGAAGCTTCAGGGCTACAAAGTAGTGTTTCAAGGGAGAGCTAGTTTTTTAATTTTTATTAGGTAGGGTCATGATTTTTAACAGCTGTTATGAAATTGAGTTGAAATATTCAACCTTCAGAATGTGTGACCTCAGTTTTAAAAGTTACCTCTCTGAAAGCTAATGACATTGCTTGTATGAGCAATCACAGAGCGCATGTAAATGTCACTTGGAGTTTGTCACTGCTACTGACATCAGATCGGCTTAGAATACATGATCAGCAACTCAAGCAATCAGATTTTCTTCAGGTCGATGGACATCCTGCATAAAATTACTCTTGGAGTTAAAAATTAATCACACATTTTCAGTGCGTGTCTTCAATGATAATACAGTGTGTGCTTCTGTAGGACACTGACAAAATTCACAGCCTTTTTAAGCCTCCATTAATATGTCACACCATGTGACGATAATGAATTGATCGTTCCTGACAGTGATGTTCAATCAAACATCCGTCATCAACTGTGGCTGCACTAAATGAATTCAATTATGCGTCTCCTGTCTACACTTATTGCACTTCTGGCCTGTTAAGATCAGTTTTAGGGCTCACCAAAAATACTTTAGCATTTTTGGAGAGGGACTTGGAAGCATTTGTTGACAAAAAAGGGAGAAAGGCACATTTAACATATTTCCTTCAAATGTGTGAAATAATCCCCAACTCATACTTTTTGGCATCATATTAAGACTTTATTATTATTAGAGCGAACACTTTTCTTGGAAAATGTTTTCCTTTGGTCTTGCTATGTCACTGTGGTTTCTCAGGTCATCTCCATTTCATTAATGGAAACATGATTTTAACTTATATTATGCAGTTTGAGCAACCCTGTCTCCCGAGGTCCTTTGCGGCATGTGTTAATAGCCTGGATCGGCGTTCTCTGCTTTTTCCAATCATTTTTTATGGTCCATGCTTCCCTCGCCATAATTTACCAACCAGCACCCGCACAGAAAAACACGACAGTCAAAGCAACCTTGCTTCTTTGTCGCCTTTCTTATGAGCAGTGTTTGCTCCAAGCCATCTTTGAGTACGATTTTGTGAAGAAACATTGCAAAGCAACGGCGAAATGAAATGAAACAAGAAAGGCCAGATGCTGAGGAGCAGTATTATGCATTTATGAGCAGAGCTTTACATCCCCGCGCAATTTCATTTCACATCTCATTTGCTTCTTCAGGCGGCGGTTGCGCTTTGCTTTATACATGGAAGGTGCTTCTCAATCAAATGCTGTAAATTACATAGCAGCTTCCACAAAGCGGGCATTCCACTGCATAAAGCTTCAGCTATATTTTGCATTCATGCGTCTAAGCATTCAATGAAAAAAAGACTAATGACTAAAGAACAGTCAAAAGAACGGATTATTTTTTAATCTCCATGGGGAAATTCTGTTTCTGAAATTCAAAGTGGTATAAAATTGGTTGTTTTTAAATATAGCCCTTGTACATCCACACTAATATCATTTGATCGTTGGGGATTCCTGATTGTACGAGTTGCTTTTGAAACGTTATCCAGCCATCTATTTTCTAGACCACTTCTCACAATTCTGTTGTTCTGGAGTTTAGCTTTTTCACTTCCCTTCTCGGAGATAACGAAGCAAATGTGCTGCGTCACGTGTATGACGTCACGTGTGTGTTTGTGAGCTTGAAGCCCGGAAGAACAAAATAATTGTGAGAATGTCACACACGTGATGGGAGAATTGCTCTATAGGAAGGATATAATTTAGCTTCCTGTTGTCAGGTTCAGTCAACCTAGAACATTTAATAAACAAAAAACAAGGAAGGAAGACGAGAGACTTAGATTATTTTTGCTCGCGAGGAGAACGGACAGAGATGCGCACAGTTACAATCTCCTACCACTCTGAAGCAGACCGAGCCCTTTAAAAAAACAAACAATTTTTTTTATTTTATTTAAATTATTTTATACTGTCTTGCCTTTGTTTGTGTGTGCCTTTTAATGGGCGTGCTGGTCATGTAATACACGATTTAGCCACTTAGGGGCGGTGTGGTTCCACGCGTTCTGATACACTGTTAAGTTTTAGCCACATTAGAGAGTAGAAGGAAAAAGTCACGATCAAGTCATTCCAATAAAAGTTGTTTTTTTTTGCAGCGTAGGAAGAGCATATGTCGGTGAGTAATGTTAAGATGCTTCTTTGTAAACATTCCTGAAGCGTTTTGTATGGATAGCCGTTCTTTTGAGTGATAAAAGTGCCGCGCTAGTTAGCATTAGCGAGTCAGACTGGCGTATATCATGACCATTCTTTGCACAATCTCTAAATTGAAGCAGAAATCCTCGTCAATCAAATCCTTTTGAATCAAAAATTGTTCTGAAAATCGAATCGCAGACCCAAAAATCGGAAACGAATCAAATCGTGAGACATTATTTTAGCGTATGTGTTCAAAAATCGGAGACAGTCAAAGATTCCAACCCCTAATTTATACTATCCCTCGGCATTATAAATTACTGTAATTTGTGAAAAAAAAGGTCATATGTTCTCCTGAAAGGTTTGTTCCCGCCATCCACTCAATGTAAAGCTCTGTGCTAGTGCTGAGTTTACTGTCTGTACTTCGCCGAACAACATACACACTACAAAGTCATGATGTAACACAAGTGCCTGTCAGCATGCTTGCGTGTCAGTGAGCCGTGACACACCATGACAGAGTAGCTTGGAAGACTGTGACGAGCTTCCAGACAACATGCTGAATGTGCAACTCGTCTTCGGTAGTGCAGCACTAATCAAGGAAAACACCATTTTTGCAGGTTAATCATCAATTTTATCGTTGGAGCCAAAAATTCAGTAGAAGACAACAGCGAATATGCAACAAACGGTAAAAAGGGATCCATTGCGAGTAAACCTGCCCAAGAAATGTGGTCTCATTAATTAATGACAGTGTGTTCAATCTGTCTTTTTGTCAGGCTGTGTGATGTGAATACGAGCTGACGAAGCAGCGTATAATTCACATTTGTGCTTTCAACACAAGCAGAACTAATTAGCAGTGAGGGACTCGAGATATGTTTCAATTGGTGACAGCCTTTAATTACATTAATTGTCTATTTAGTGTGCTGCACTGACACACCCGCTTTCATATGCTATAATATGGAAATGTGTCCCGCTTCAGTGTTATGAAAATTATTTGTCCTTTCGCCAAACCTTATTTAGAATTAGGAATTTTGAGCAACCTTAGAGTCAGACTGCTACTTTAAAAAATGATAGACGCAGAATTTTTTTTTTTGCTGCGGTAAAATTGGCTCATTTGAAACTGAACGTAGAATATTCGATTTTTCGAATAGCTACTGCCACCTGTTGGTGAAAAATGAAACTGCACATACCCTTCTTCGACGTCACAGCCGCAGAGAGAAGGCGGGAAATTCAAACCCGAATCCAGACTGAAAACTATTGGCCTTGCCGGAGTACCTATTGTGAAGAGCTAAGGTGTTAATCTACTAATTAAAAAAGGTTTCAGTCATAAATTGTCAAATAAAAAGGCTATTGTAAAGATATTTGGGGGGGGGGGGGTTCCATATGGTAGATCTTCCACTTTATAGCCCTTTTCCACCTTTGCAGTAAGCTAACCCTCAACCATGGCGCGAATATCTGCCCGACCAACGGCGAGCCTTGCTTGTGGCATGTGGAAATATCGTCAAACAAGCACAACACCGAGAAATCAAGTAAGTGCATCACGCGGCAGACGCTAATCTTTGCGTTTAACAGAAATCTTGTCAAGGTCAGCATTGCAGGATCGGACGGTAATCCCGTGCAGCATTTCATCACCGAATTACATTTAGCAAATGACACCGCCAAACACGAATACCTCAGATTCACGTCTACAATTTAAGTTGAATATTATTATAGCAATATTGCCAGAAACTTGCTGGTTAGACTGTTGGCTAATATTTCGACCTCTACCGTGTCATTGGCTGAGAACTGGATGTCATGGTTATTATTAGGGGTGTGCCAAAATATAGATTCTCATAAGAATCACGATTCTCATTTAGTACGATTCAGAATCGATTTTAAATGTCCCAAAATAGATTTCATTTAAATTATTTTACACTGTCTTGCCTTTGTCTGTGTGTGCCTTTTATTTGGAGCGCCGTTCATGTTGTACCCGGTTTGGCCACTGAGTGGCAGTGTGGTTCCACGCGGTCTAATACACTGTTAAATTGTAGCCACATTAGAGAGTAAAAGGAAAAAGTCACGATCAAGTTATTCCAATAAAAGTTTGGTTTTTTTTGCAGCGTGGAGCCGTTCTTTTGAGTGATAAAAGTGCAGCGAGTAGCGTGCTAATTAGCATTAGCGAGCCAGACTGGAGTAGATCATTACAATTCCTTGCATATCTATAGATTGAAGCAAAAATCATTGTCAATCAAATCATTTTGAATAAAAAACGTTCTTAATCGAAAATCAATCGCAGGCTCAAAAATCTGAATCGAATCGAATCGTGAGACATTCAAAGATTCCCACCCCTAGTTATTATGTAAATGACCTATTATTATTATATTGCCTACTCCCGATTAACATTTTTACTTTGTGTTTAATTCCTATGAGAACACGTTGTAATCCGCTTCGATTACTTCTTCATCATTTTTCAGAAGTTACATAACCTCGTGATCGCTAGTCAAAATCCAGTGCACATCATGTTGTGTTTTCTTATATATATCCGAGGTTAAAAAAGAGTCAAAGAGGTTTGGCCCAGGCCGCTGCATCATCCCATCAGCTGTAATCAAATAAACTTTGGCGTGTACAAGTGTGGGCGTGTGCACCATTGAATGGTGACTGCAGATTAAAGAAGATTAAAGATTTAAAAGGCAGCAAAGTACTAGTAGTAGAAGCATCTTCTACTCTGTTGTGTTTGAAACACAATATGTGAAATTAAAAAGTGCCTTTCACCACTCTCACTAAATGAGATTAACCAGAACAGAAAATTAATTGAGGAATACATCAGAAAATATATAAAATTCAATTAACACTGAGCCGTTCACACATTGGTCACAAGATTAGATTAATCTGCAAAAATTCGATTTTTTTTTTAATAACAAATATTCCCCTTTTTCCTCAAATAGTGGCCGTCGAACAGCTCCACCAGGAAAAAGTTCAGCATTTTAGATCATAGATGTTATTGTACCCACATGGGCATTCATTTGATAATTGCTGAGCCCATTTGAACTTTGCTAACCAAAACAGGAGCACCTACCAAAGCACATAAACAATCTCACATGTAACGAGTTCCCTGCATTGCATTAAAAAAATATCTTACATTGTGCGTAGATTGTTCTAGCAAACTGACACATGACTGCTCCACAATGTTGTCAACTTTTCACCCATGCTTTTTCTAAATTTCTTCATAATGGCTTTAAAAAAAATGCATTTGTAATTACAGTTTTACTTGACATAAATAAAATCTTAGTTGTATTATTTCACATTATTTTAACACATGTTCAAGTAGAAGAGCCCGGGTTTGATTGACAGAGTATAGATGTATTAAAGTATTGTTTGCGATTGACTTGGGATCCCCTCTAGCTTTTCCGCAACCCTAATGGGGACAAGGGCTATAGAAAAGGAATGGTTTTGTGGATTTATACATTATTTAGCATTTATATTCTTGTGGTTGTCATTTTCAGTGGTGCTTAACATGAATATTCAAAAGAGCGCTCAGTAGGATGTGCAGGTTTAGCTAATATTGTGGCAGGTGAAAGTATGATTGACTGCACTGCGTATTGGTTCATGCTCTTCAGTTAAATCACATTCAATCCGCATGAGATGTTATTACAGGACATGTGAGAAGGTGAAATGCCAGGAAAGTGTCTTTGCTTTGAGCGTGTGTTCCTTAGCTGTAGCAGATCATAATTTTTAGGGGTGTGCCCAAAAAATCGATTCTCATAAGAATCGCGATTTTTGTTTAGTACGATTCAGAATCGATTTTAAATATTCCCAAAATCGATTTTGTTTAAATTATTTTATACTGTCTTGCCTTTGTCTGTGTGTGCCTTTATTGGGAGCGCTGTTCCTGTTGTACCCGGTTTGGCCACTTAGGGGCAGTGTGGTTCCACGCGGTCTAATACACTGTTAAATTGTAGCCACATTAGAGAGTAGAAGGAAAAAGTCACAATCACGTTATTCCATTAAAAGTTGTTGTTTTTTGCAGTGTGGAGCCGTTCTTTTGAGTGATAAAAGTGCCGCGAGTAGCGCGCTAATTAGCATTAGCGAGTCAGACTGGAGTAGATCATTACAATTCCTTGCACATCTATAGATTGAAGCAAAAATCACCGTCAATCAAATCGTTTTGAATAAAAAATCAATCTTAATCGAAAATCGAATCGCAGACCCAAAAATCGGAATCGAATCAAATCGTGAGACATTATTTTAGTGTATGTGTTCAATGAGCACACAACTTGTATTGAATAGACGGACCAACCAAGCTGACCTTTTATTCCCTTACCTTGTGTGTCCAGTTGTCTTAGTGGGGAGATTGAATTTGAAGCAATCGCGGTCATTAGAGGAGCACATTGAGCGTGTGTGCTCATACATACTGTGCCAGCAGGAGCAGGATGATTAAAAGGAAAAACATGCACGCTGCAAATTCGTCGGTTATTCTTGTCCAATAGAAAAGTCAATAAAGAGCTGTTTCGCTCACATGTTCAAATCCCCCGTCTACTTAAGCCAGGGTGGACTTGCCTCTGGCTGTCAGTAAAATTTCATGTGGTCAGGAGAAAGAAAACAAAGTTTAGATGCGTTATTGCTTATTGATCAAACCATTAATGCGGATCATTTATGCATTCTTAAAAGAAACACAGCACGCAGATGAGATAGCTGCTGGATTGCAAAGGAAAGTCGTTCATGGGACTTTATTCTTTTAATGAGCCTAACTAGCCAAGACATCGTTTATACCTGCACGACTAAGATTTAATAATGTAAATTTAATATTTGATGTGGTTGTTGTTGCTTTATATTGCAATACAATGTTTCCGCGGGTCATTAAAAAGCACAGAATACGATGTCTGGACGCATTAAAAATGTAAATATAATTGTTGTAAAAACATTGTTGTTCATGCTTTATTTCCCATACAACTTTGTGCAAAGGATATTTGTTTATTTAATAGGATCCCCAATTAACTCATTCACTGCCATTGACGGCTATATACGTCAAAAATTCACTTTAACTATTTCTATTAGTTTAACATTTTTCCCACTTTTGTTAACATGAGTATGAAAACCTAGGGGGAAAAAATATTGTACATTTAGAACAGATATCAAATTTGTGATTAATCGTGAGTTAACTCATGAAGTCATGCGATTAATTATGATTTAAAAATGTCATCGCCAGATGCCCCTAGTTTTTAATAAACTTTTCTTTTAAAAAAGGGGGGAAAAAAAGAAAAGATTATTTAAAATATAATAATAAAATTACTTATTTTTTAAAAAAAAAAAAAGAAAGAAGAAAAGATTATCAAAAATTAGGGGCGTCAGGCGATTATTTTTTTTTCGTAATTAATCACATGACTTCACTAGTTAACTCACAATTAATCACAAATTTTATATCTGTTCTAAATGTACAATATTTTTTTCCTAGGTTTTCATACCCTTGTTAACAAAAGTGGAAAAAATGTTAAACTAATAGAAATAGTTCAAATGAATTTTTGATGTCTTTCGCCGTCAATGGCAGTGAATGAGTTAACCATGATTCCCTTGCGGGACTAATGTCTATTCTTCCTGGGGTCCTTACACATGACACAGTTAAATACATAATAAAACATGCAAAGTAATATTTAAAATCATCAACGGTAGTTACAAGGGGGGAAAAAAACTACAATATTCAATTCAAGAATTTCCCACAAAGTGGACAATTAATTACAATTGAAAGAAATCATTAAAACAACCATTTTATATAACACGTATGTATATAACACAATTTAGCAATAATACATGTGTTAAAGAAAAATATATGTATTTTTGGGGACCGGGAACTGGTTTTAATATACAATGAACAAAATGACCTTGCTTCATGCTCCAAAAACCATTTGCTCTGAATTTGAAAAGAAAAACGTACCGTTCCTGTCACCAACGTCCAACATGAAACACTAATGCTCCCTAGTGGCAGAAAATTACCACAACATAAATCTAACTCAGTGTTTCAAATAACTATGAATTACTTACTGTAATATAATGTGCAATTGCAAGTTAACTATAGAAATCATGCAATTACGATTAAAATTTGTAATAAAAAAAATGACAGCCCTAATATATAAACAGCTATTTATGCGTGTGTGTGTGTTGTGTGTGTGTACATGCAGCACAACATGGGTCTTAACTTAATTTTAAATTACAATAAAAATTGTATTAAAAAGCATTAAATTAGATTTCCTGATGTCTGCGGAAATCCTGTAATATGGTGGCTGATTTATATAGTTCCATGGATGCATTGGATGCCGTTTATATTGTGTAGGAGGACTCAATGTTCCATAGCTTGAATAACGCTCCTTCCATTTCCATCATCCCTCAATGATGTCAAGGCCAGGGTGACGTGTCGCATAATGAGAATGTGAAAAGCAAACCGCAAACAAGCCCTTGAACGTGTACGTCATCTCCAGCCGCGCGTCAGATGATCATTCATTTGATCCCGTATGCTACGACCCGCGCGGAGAGACGCGCGCTGAGCGTTAACCGGATTTGTCTATGCGAGGCAGAAGTGTTAATGGCGGGCTATGATGAACAAGCAGCAAAGTCCGATGATGTGATCGTGCACATTGCAGCAGTGCAGCATTCCGAAAAAGAGAAAGCGCTGCACTTCGTGTGCTGCTGCGTGTGGGTGAGAACGTTCACTAAAGCTTGGCCTATTTGAAGAGTGGAGCACATCCAGACATAGAACAGTGAAAGAGTGAAACAAGATACACTTGAAGGGAAGTGGGCACCGCCATCAAATATGTCTTCCAAAATCATTCTGGTGGAAAATGTTTTTTTTTTTTGTTAAAGCACATCAAATGATTTCACGTAAGTCTCTCATTTACATGGCTTTCAAACATATAATCCGGATTGAATCCAGATTGATTCCACCTGAGAGCCTCTTGCGAAATATAAATATTAGGGGTGTAAGAAAAAATCGATTCGGCAATATATCGCGATTTTACAGCGCGAAACTTTCGAATCGATTTGATATGCGGCCGAATCGATTTTTAACCCTGGAGAACCCACGGGGTCAAATTTGGCCCCTATAAATTCTGATACTCAAATAACAAAGACCTTTTTTTTTTCTTTTTTTTTTTACAAATTTAACTTCAAAAGTTCAGAGTGCCACTTCTGACCCCTGCATGGGGCCATCTAGTGGATGAATATTGCACTGACATGAGCCAGAGTGGTGGTGATGACAAGATGGCTGAAATGCAACAAATAAAATAAAAAAAATTATATTGTTTGATTTGATTGATTATTTTCTTAAATTCTAAATAGTTTACTGACAGTTTTTGTTATTCTGATTTTTCGAAATGATACCCCCTAAATCCCAAAGGGTCAAATTTCGCCCTAATCCTAAATTAGGGAATACATTGAAAAAAACATTGAAAAAACATATATTTTGGTGTTCAGTGAATTTATAGCAGTCGTTTAATGTATAATTCATAATTTTCCAAAGAAGAAAAGAGTTCTTGGGTTCTCCAGGGTTAAACATCATTTTTTTTAATGGGAATATTCAACAAAACATCTTACTTAGGGTTAGGATTCACACATTAAGCATGCAAAAATGTTATATTAATGGAACATTAAGCCTTAATATTTTATGTCAGTGCTGTTCAAACATGAAACAGACTGCAACCTGAATTTTCAGATAAATAAATACATTTTCATACAAATCTTACAGTGTTCATGTACAAATTTACTGATTAGTATTTTCTAAAATGGAGTTAAAAAAAATCGCAATAATCAATTTATGGATCCGTATCTGGGTTAATTGATATCGAATCGAATCGTGACCTATGAATCGTGGTACGAATCGAATCGCAAGGTGCCACCTCTAATAAATAAATATTAACGTGTCACACCCCGGCCACAAGCAATCTCTACTTCAAGGATGAATGAAAGTGCACACTACAGTACATGATTCAGGGAAGTTAAAAAAAAAAAAAAAAAAAAAACCTAAAATACATTCAGAGAGTGAAAGCTGTCAGTTATGCAACCAACATGCATTCAATAACTAAAAGTGACATCGCAGTCCTGAGGGAGTCATTATATGACAGCTTGGCAGTTAAGCATTGACGCTAATATGGTCTGTCCTGCAGCTTAGAATGCTCAAGTGTTAAAACATTTGTGTTGCACTCTTAACTCAATAGAATCAAATTCAGTGAAGGAAATGATGAAGCACTTGGCAACGACTCAAAGCATCCAATTGAATTGTTTGGATTTAATCTATATTCTATTAATACCTTTTCAATCTCACCGGGCATTTGTTTTGATATCTGCCCGGCACACCTGACAATTTGCTGTCTGAAAGTAGACTAAACTTTACCCCTGATTGAACCAATTCTAACTATTGACACAGGTAGTGTAATTTGAATTTGATCGAGGTGCAGGCAGCTGTGAAACTTCGAAACCACTGAATCATCGCGGGAATAAATTAATTGAGTACATCATTATTATTATCATCTTTATGAATATATTTTTTTATAACTATTAACTATTCACACACGGACAGAGTTTATTCTTCCATTATGTCAGGACGATCAGTGAGCCTCTTGCTAGCAGAGCATTAAAAAAAAAAAAAATGAGAGGAGCCACTTGAATTGGCAGCAAATCAAGTCATCCACAATGGTGCAAAAAAGCAAATTTTTTTTTTTAAGTGTGCTAAGATGCACTCACTTGCATGGGTCTGCCAAAAATACCACAACTTAGTCTAGCCCGCCCCTGCGCAGATTTAGACCGAGTCTCTGTATATGTGCCTTGTGATTGACTGCGGCGACCAGTCTCGGGTGTTGCCGTATAAAACGCTGCCTTTCGGAATGCCGTATACGACGAATGAGTTTTTCCAGGAAGTGGTGCTTGCATTCTACTACAAGCCAACTATCATCATCATCCTCTTCCTCCTCCTCCTCCTCCTCCTCCTCGTCCTCGTGTGTTGATCCTAACCGGATCAGCATCGAAGCGCACGCTGTGAGTGCACACACACGCGCGCGCGCACACACACACACGCTTCAGGCTGGGTGGATGCTGCTCGGGCACCATGGAGCAAAAATCAGCCAAGGATGAAGGCTCGTCCAGGGGACAAGAGTCGTACCAGCGGCGGATGTGGAAGACTTTCCAGGAGAAAACCAAGCCGTGGCTCAGTCCTAAACTGGGCTCGGAGCGTCGCGCTAGCGGCGGAGCAGAGGGCACCAAGAAGGAGTCCGGGCTGTGGATGTTCAAGAGGAAAAAGAAGCACTTGGACCGAGTGTTCTCGTCCTCGCAGCCCAATCTGCGTTGCTCCTCTCCGCCGCTGTCTCTCGGGACTGGGGACAAGCGCAGCGGCGGCGACGCGGCGGCGGCCGGGACCAGCCGAGGATCCGAGGGGCAGCATCTCGGCGCGGCTTCCGGGAGCAAACCCGAGCTGACGGCCCACGGAAGCCCGAAGATCCACGTCTCGCGGCTCGTCGCGTCCCAGCAGAAAAGCTCCTCGCTGGGCTCGGCGTGTTTCGAGAAGCTGGTGGTGGACCCGGCCGTGGTCCTGCAGGAAGAGGGGCAGCTGCGGAACAAGACAAGTGATTCTGTGAGTACAACTCCATCACGGTGCTTAACCAACACCGTGCGTGTGATATTTCCACTATCGCTCATATTGCATTTGACCTGAATATGCAATTACACAATTCGAGATGATGCATGATTTACGCTGCTCACGTAGCTGTAACGTGGTATGGGCCTCGTGACCGCAACGTCAGTGACACACATAATACTGTAACATGAGTGGGCCACAACATTAGGGACACCTCTACGTGTGATGCAGTGCAGCGTTACTGGGAATTGCAGGCCAATGCTGGGACATGCTGGAGCCGAAAGGGCAAATTAATTGAGGAATATAATCAAGTATCTACCGCCTCATGACTGAAAATAGAATATGACTACTGCTATTTGAAAGCACTAGCTTGTAAAGGCAGGGATTTACCATTTGGCAAACAGGAAGTTACCTGGGGCGTTGAGATTTCCAATGGTCCCTAAACATCTCTCGAAACAAGATTACTGAGGCGTTTTTTAAATTTATTAGACTAGACCATCTTACTGTACATGAGCAGACGTGACTCTGGTAAACAAACTTGCTGTGGAACGGACATGACGAGAGGACAACGGTTTGCATCAAATCTATCAAAGTTTTCAATCTTATTCGCGGTAACAGCGAATGTACGTAACCGACACTCCTGCCAGTTGCTGTAGCAATAATGTTGGAGTTAGCTGTGAAGGATGCGGTGGAAATGGAGAGTGACGCTTTTCATTGCCAAGATGAGACTGTTGAAGTGGTTCAAATGGTTAACTAAATTAAACGTTGATTAATGTCATATAAATTGAAGTACAAGCTCTGAGGTGACTCGCTTGTTAGCTCATTCACTGCCATTGATGACTATAGACGTCAAAAATTCATGTGAACTATTTCTTTTCGTTAAACATTTTTTTCATTTCATTAAATATTTTATGAAAACCTAGAATTTTTTTATTGTACATTTATAACAGATATAAAATTATCATGCGATTAATTACGATTAAACGCCCCTCATTTTTATATATTTTTTAAATTAAGCCCATCAGGCTAGATCATTTTTTAAAATTGTAATTAATCACATGACTTCACTAGTTAACTAATGATTAATCACAAGATTTATATTTGTTCTAAATTTACAATTCTTTTTTTTCTCTCTCGGTTTTCATACTCTTGTTAGCAAATTGTAGGATTTTTTTTTTAAAAAAAACTAATAGAAATAGTTCAAATGATTTTTTGACGTCTATAGCCGTCAATGGCAGTGAATGAATTAAGGTTGTAAGGACTTTCTCTCGCTTAAAAAATAGTCGAAAATGTCAAGTTCTAAATGATTAGGAAAACGGGATTCTGCTGTTGTTGGTCTCGATTTGTGTTCTCTCTAGGTTTTCATACTCTTGTTAGCAAATTGTAGGATTTTTTTTAAAAAAACTAATAGAAATAGTTCCAATGATTTTTTGACGTCTATAGCCGTCAATGGCAGTGAATGAATTAAGGTTGTAAGGACTTTCTCTCGCTTAAAAAATAGTCGAAAATGTCAAGTTCTAAATGATTAGGAAAACGGGATTCTGCTGTTGTTGGTCTCGATTTGTGTAAAATATATTCCAGTCCAGTGTGACTTATGTTTGCCTTCATCATGCAATTTTGGACTGGTGCGACTTACACACCACAGCGACTTATAGTCCCAAAAATATGGTATGCAAAACGAACCAATTCTTATGTCAAACACCCGATTCTAATGTTGCAATAGTATTGTTGTCGAATCAGCGTCTTTATATGTCACAACTGTAAGTGTTGCCTTCTGTTTTTGTTCACCATATAACAGATTTTCATTACCGAAAGGCCTTTTTAATCGCACCACTTTTGGCGCCAACCAAAGCGTCCAGCGCCCTCCAGACCGCTGTCCAAAAGTGATTTAACAATTAAGTACACTTGCTGCTGCATACTGGAGTTTGGGCCGCCATTAAATCTCTCTGAGCCGCTTGCACTCAACTGAAGAGGGCTTCAACTCACATTGATCTTGCAGCGTCATTGCTGCACATGCCAGTTGAGTTAAATAATACATTATGCTCACACTGGCCAGTGTCTGTGTTTTTTTTTACGACATTGTATTAATATTAAAGAAGTTGGCAAGGTGTAGTGGTGTGTTTGTGGTCAACGGTCACCGTTAAAATGTATAAAAGGGACACTTTCATATTTTGCAGTTCAGTTAGTAAATAGAAGAAAAGTGAGGGGATGATAATAGATGGGGGGACGTTCAAAGCAGAAAACATTTAAAAAAAAAAACGTTTTCACTTGACATTTTTTATGGGAAGTATCAAGACTGTATTTTTACTCTGACGTTGGAAATAACCCTTAAGCCATTTTCACTGAAGCAACCCCCTTCGCTCCCGGTTGTTTTAATGAGTTTTGACTCATTTTGCAAGGTCCATAGAATATTGTGTTCTATTGCTATAAAAACATTGAAACCTACCAAAAGAAAGGTTAGTCTTTTCTTTCACCAGGAAAAAAAAGTATATTTGTACCTGTTTCCGTTTTGCAGTAATTAGCATTAGAATGTAGCTAAATTCGATCATTAATCCTAAACCTGTTAAAAACACTGGGAAAATGGAGTTGTTGCAACATGGCCCTGGTTGATCTCTTATACTCAGCTGTTTTTTGTTGTTGTCATAACTACCATTGCTTTAAGCGACTTCTTCAGGTTGGAGGCTGCATCAAAGCCTTCTGTATACTCTAGCATAAAAAAAAAACAACATAAAAATGGTATAAATACGTTTTTGGGACCATGGCAATATTTAAACTAAAACGCTTTTATATGTTTTTGGGGAGCAAATGAGTTAATAATAAATTACAGTTACTACACATGTGGAACTTTTAACCTATCATGACAATAAGAGGAAGGAGAACATTTTGAGTATTTTTTAAATATTGAAGTACATTTTACTAAAAGCAGTTGATATCAAAACGTAGGCAACTTGCTCCACGTTCCACTTGACTCCTGTCACAACAAACAGTCCTCCTAAACCCTAATGAGCTCAGCATTAATTCTTGTGGCCATCCTGTAAAGCAATCAAAAGTTAACTACTTTCCACTTTCACCCAGTCAGATTGATTGCGATGCACTTGCACTAATGTGGGACGACATCATCATCATCATCATCATCATCATCTATACTCACTCTTATTTGCTTTTTAACTTAATGTTCAAAGTAATGAATTGAAGGGCACTTCCTCAATGGATTTTTTTTCAACTGCAGCGCCTTTGAATATAATAATATAAAGTCATCCAAAGCAGTGGCAATATTAAGCAATGGGAAAATAAAAGACAAACTCGCATTATGTCCAAAAATAATACACACTGAGTAACGTTGCACAAATGTAGGTCATGATGGATTAAATAAAGCTTCTTTCTTCGTTGAGATCAGATCAGATGGAACACTTTGAAATATTCAACACATACTGTATGAAGCAGAGAAGTGGGTTTTTGTGTCAAGTGACCCCCCCGCACAACCATTGCCTCATGCTTTAATGTAAGCAAAAGTATTGAGACGGCTCACTTCCACAAAATGGAAGTAAATATGGAGTCTCTCTTTTCAAGCTACACCCATCTACTAATCCAGTTTGTCTCGCATACTGTACATGGATGGCATTTCGGCCTGCATGGCATTTCAGGAAGTGAGCAGCGTGCTGGTGTAAATCCCCTGAACTTGAACTTCTGCCAACAGCTTACAGTCTCCTTCGAAAGATGTCGCGATGGCGTTTGTAGAATTAAGATTCATTGCAGCCTGTGAGACTGGTGGCTGCCACTGAGATGCACATGATTGGCGTCTGAGTCAAATGGAATTGGCCGAGACAATCGAATTAAATGTGTAACACTATTTGGAGACGATGTCTTCATCCCACACGTGTAGCAGGCTTTTTCTTGGCACTGAAAATCCGTGAACAACATGCAAAGAATTTGTTTTATTATGGTCACAAAATTTGAGTAATTATGTATCATTAGGTAATGTTTTTTTCCCCCAAAACTTTATTGTCAGACGAGGAAACAAAATAGTCTTACATACTGTAGACCTCGTCCTTGTCCTCTGTTAGCCTAAAAATGTATTACCACCAATTTACCTTGAGGGATGATCTTTATTCTATTGTCTCCCTGATTTACCTTCTGCGATCCCATCATTAGCCTATCTGATAGAGACACTCATCCCTTTACAAAAGCATCCTGAAGAGAAATAGTGGACATCTGTACGAATACTAAACCGTGACCTTCTGTTCGGCCTCTGTCATCCGGAATATCAGTCCAATTTTCAATCATGTGAATGATTGCACACAAGGGCATTTTTGCACTTTCCCTTATCACACTACTGTCAAACGCAGACAATATACCGTTAGAAAGGCTGAAACCTGGGGCAGACATGCCAGTCGGAGTAATGAGAGAACAGATAGAGATCAATGAGAGACGAGGAGAAGCCGCCCTATTGCGGGGATCGATCGTTTTACAGCATAACTGTCCGCATAACAATCAGATATGAAAGATTTGCTCCAACAAAAGAAAACATTGACATGTCAAAACGGCTCAAAATCCTCACACAGAAATGACATATAATGCAGCCTTTCTTGATAAACACATTGATTAGCAAAACTGAAAAGCAATTGCTGAGACGATCCCAAAATGCTTCTCTGGGCTGGACGCTGCCAAGAGATATGATACAAAAACTAGAACAATTCCCGCGGAAATTTTGAATGGTACTGCTGACTCTTGCAAGGTGGAAAGACGCATGTAGTACTTGTAGCAATAGTAGTAGTAGTAGCACTTGTAATAGCTAAAAAAAAAGAAACAGTATTTAAATAGCAGTCCATTCCATTTAATTAAAAAATAATAATAATAATGTTGTGGTTTTTTTTTTGAAAATGTATTTAAAAAAAATGTAAATGAGCTGAACAGTTTAAAATTTAAACGACTGGAATCGGTCAAGAAGAACACTAACACTAATTTGGATCTGTCTGAATGGCGCCCTCTGCTGGTTACTTCCAAGCAGTCATTTCTCTCCCGGTGCTTCAAGATGTAATGAATGTCGCTTGATCGAATTCCACATTGATTTGGCTGGCCTCCACCGTCAACCCGATTGAAATTGAGCAGTGCAAGTGAGCTCTGCACGGAAGCTTTTACAGTTGCGATGAAAGGCAGAACAGGTCCATGCAGACTAGAATGTGGAGCTGAACGCTAGTGACCAAAGGCTGCATGCTAATCATGTATCATTTGCAACTCAATGTGGACCTGGCTTCCTGTTCCGTGAGTGGATATTGAATATTTGCAAATGAGGCTCCCTGAAGTAATAATAATATGGAGCCCATAAAATCCACTGGGGAGGCTGTTTGTTAAATTTTCTTTTCATCCCACGTCACCATATTGTAATTCCAAAATTAATGAATTTCTGTCAGTAGGCTACTAATTTTCCCATTCATCCATTTTCAGCAGTACTTGTCTGCTTTAGGATCGTGGGTAAGATAGTGCCAACCAGAGCTGATTTTGGCTGAAAGGTAAAGTTGACCCTGGCCTGGTTGCCGGCCAAGAAACTAATGATTGACTAAAAATAATAAGAGAATGGAATTTGTGGAGAAATTGTGTGTGAAGGCTGAGAGGCTGAATGAAAAATTGTAGAAAGATAACGAATGCGGAATGATATTGAATGACACGAAATGTGATACAATGACCTGTAATGAGCTAAACAAAACATGTTGACGTTAGAATGGTTTGAATCGGTCAAACAATGTAGACATTAGCGGAGAAAAACCCAACAAAGCAAATCATCATTTTTGGCTTTTATTTTGTAATTGTAAAAATGTTTTTTTAAGAAGTAATAAGCTGAACAGTTTAAAGTTGGAATGGTTTGAATCGGTGAATTTTTTTTTTTCGAAATTAGAGGTAAAAATCAAAGAATCTGAATTTTTTACTTTTATTTTGGAATTTTGAAAATAATTTGGGATAAGGATAAGGGCAACAGTTTAAAGCCAGAACAGTTTAAATTAGTGAAAAAAACAGAAAGGTTGTAATTTGAACACTTTAAAGTTGGAGTGGTTTGAATTTGTCAAATAAAAATGATGATTTTGGTGGAAAAAAATAGAATTTTGTGCAAAAATGTCAATTTTTGGAATGATAAAAATAATAGCCCTAAATTTGTGAATTTTTTGAAAATTAGAACAAATACTGTGGAAAATCTGAATGTTTTGGTATGTGTGAATTATTGGAATGTTAAAAATCCTTCCCAAAGTTTGTTTGAAAAATTTTTAATTTTGGGGAAAAAAACCACAATTTTTTTGAATGAGAACAATTATGGAAGCACACCTGATGTGAATTTTTGGAACAGTTTGAAGTTGGAATAGTGAGAATAAAATGTGGAAGGAGTAGCAGATACAAAAGTGCAAGTACAGTAAAAGTAGCGTAAATTAGCAGAATAACAATTTTAAAGTTGATAAATAATCAAAACTTTGCACATTTCAAAGGGCTCAGGGGACGCTTTCTTTTGTGTACTTGGATGTACTTAATGATGCGGCCGGTGAGCGTATATTAAAGCAATATGAGACGTGTGTAATCCATCTCAAAGTCAGCAGTAGCTTGAAGCGAAACAGCAGCCATCAGTAATGAATGAATTGGCTTCTATTTTATCTCATGCGAGTCAGTATGTGATGGTTGCCATTCTGTCACATTACAAAGGGGGGGGGGTTTCAAGCCTCGTGAGAGAGAGAGAGCGAGAGACTCGCTTGCTCTCATTTTACAACAGGTGCTTGCTATTTCCAAGTCATCATTATAACTAGTGCCAGGCCAATAATCTATAAAAAGATTTTTCACTACAGGGTATTTTCATCTTTTGACTCATTTAACGTCACTTTCAACTTCCTTTGTTAGTCTGTCTGTCCTGTCTTCATCCCCCTCGTTATTTTTCTTCATCTCAGGGAAACGTAGTGGACACATGGAGTTTATATGCCTGTCAACTGCAAAGGTGACGATTTGCCAGCCTGACGTGGTCGTGTGTCCCACCATGCGTGATTTCTGATGACCTCTGTGGAGGTGGGGCCTTAAGCTAAGGATTCCTGCTCCCATTATTTTTGCATGTCATCCTGACGTCTGGCTGCAAAGATACGCGCGGGCGCTAATACTCCCGTATCCACGTAATGCTCGGTTGCCCCAAAGGGATTTCCTTTTAATCTCGACAATGAGATCCTTTGATTCAATGGTGAGTTATCAGTTTTGACTTCTTAACCCCTAGGCGTTATTGTGACCATTTTTTGGCTTTTTGTTGGTTCTGACCAAGCCATTTCAAAATAAAATACTGCCCACGGGTTAAATGAATATCTGTTCTGAGGAAGTTTGTCTTTCGACATAACTTCTCATCCGCAATGCTCAGTTTTTGTTTCTTTACGTTCATTCAGGACCGTACAGGCATTATGTTTTGAGAGACCCTTGAGATTTTGTTTTTGTTGTCGTGTAGAACGGCAATGTCAAGTTTTCAGGAACCTTAACTTTCCTGTGGCTGTGTGAGTGTTGACGTGGGCGCAATTGTAATATAATGAAAAACGATGACTCATCTGGTTTGCTACTACAAACACTCATGTCTAGTGCTTCCAGGTCTGGAGTGTGGGATGATGAGATGACACATTGCGTGTTTGGTTTTCCTTTGAAAAGTTGACTTTTTCATCTCTAAAATTATCTACCTGTGTTTTTTTCCCCCTATTGTTTACTCTTTCCGATGCAATGTAGCGTATATGGAAAATGTTAGTAACTATCCGTCTTACTCTGCTCTGACTGATGAATGGCGAGATTCATAATGAATGAGTTTCTTGTCTCTGACTTGCTCATTGCAACGCAAACGTCAGAGCCGTGAGAAAGACGCGCTAAACCACCTTTCACTAATATCCTAATTCATTCAACTGTTACCTCAAGATTGTCCTCACATTTATCTTTTGGCGCCTCAATTAGAGTTGAGCGCACGCTTGAGAATGCTAACTCAAGAGAAGCTCGACAAGAAGTTCGAGGTACATAAAAGCATAGACACGGTCAGGTTGTTGATAGAATTTTAAGTAGCAAGTGATGGGCGAGTAGAAATGAGAATTGAAAAAAAAGATGTAGGGATTGACCAATAAATAAGCACATAGCTGACAGAAGTCCATGTGTAGATTTGGAGGACGCAATGATGGTCATGCTTTCTCTGGCCGGCCTCCGGTTGCTTGTCAGCCTCTTGCATTGGCAGCCGCTGGGGTTGTTCCTCTACTCTTAATTAAACTCTAGAACACTTGAATCTTTCTTCTCTTCTTAATTCTACCAGAAATGGAGAGATTATGGTTTTCCCGGTGTAAACAATCAGACGGAAGACGAGAGAGGAAAATTGGATGAGAGGTGAGCGCAAAGAGGAGCAACAATCAGACAAAGTGCTACAAGTATTTAATGCGTGACACTTTTGCCAAGTTAGTGTAAAGTTAGTACATTTATCACTTCCGCTATATATCGGGGCTACACAACATGGCTGCTTTACATTTGCTTGATTGATTATTGATTGAAAGTCTAGGATAAATTCTGTAAGGTATTTCATGATCAGTTATGGAAAATACATCTTGCCATTCATGTCCCAGTTCATTGAATTCCGTCACATTTGTCCCTCGGTCTTGTTGCCCGTTAAGGACGCCTTGCTTCCTCCCGCGCTGATAAATCCCGTCTCCTCCTCCAATCCACTCGTGATAACGCTGAACTAGAAAAGTTATGGCGGAAGAGAGGCTTGCAAAGCCTGCATTAGCTGCGCTTTCATATGTGAACGCTCGTTATCTGCATAGACGTCATGTTAAGATGTGCAATCCATCGTGTGCATATAGCGCACATATAGTGTGTGTATCCTCTGTGATGTGAGTCATGAGTGAGCAGATGCAGTTGGAAGAATTCTCCAGAAAAGAAAAAAGGAAGTTGGAAGAATTCCAGGTTCAGGCACTCAGTCGGATACTGTGAATGTAAAAAACAAAAACTAAGAAAATAATAATCAAAAACCTTTATATATATATATATATATATATATATATATATATATATATATATATATATATATATATATATATATATATATATATATATATATAGACACGATTTTAAACATAGGAGAAAAATTATTGCCAATACCAACATTCATTTTTTTTTCTCTCCATGTGAATAATTGTGCCTAGTATTTATCGAAAGCAAATCATGAATAAGTCAGTGCCACATATCATAATTCCTGGCCGGGCGAATTCTTTGGAGAACCACATAAATCAGTCGATGGTATCACAACCAGCGCACTGCTTCAGTGGCAGATTGCCATGGACCTCATAAATAAAACCACACCTTTCCACTAATTAACCTCACAAAATTACTCACATAACACATTTTGGTGTAAGAGTCCAGCAGCAGAGCAGCAACAACAACGGCCTGAAATTAATATCCAAACTGCATGCTTTTAATGGCCAATGTGAGTAATATAAATATAATATAATATAAATATAATATATATTTAATTATTAGGTAGGGCCGAGCAATATAAATGGTATATTCAATTTAAGGTATATATTTTGCCCAAGGTAGAGATTTTGACTCAACCGTCTTACCGCGGTAGCGCATGTTGATGACGTCACCGCATAGCTTATGTTGATGACGTCACTCCGCCCTGGCATGGCGCACTGCTCGCAGTAGGCAGCCAGCCAGCTTGACTCGTCCTCAAGCGACGAACGACTTCCAACTTCAACACGGCGCCACCTCAAAATTTTATTTAATTGCCAATTAAGGACGCTAAGAAAGTTAATTAGTCTGTTAATTAGTCTGTCATTGTATGATACACAAGTCTGCAGCGTTGCTGCATTCAAATACTGTCGGACATTTCAAACTCCAATAGAAAATAGTCAATCAATGCATTAACGTTAATAATTATAATAATAATAATAATAATAATAATAATAATATTTACCTTCAAAAACAGGAGTTCCTTTTAAACAGGCATTACACAAAACATTGAACAGGAAATACAAAGTCTGAGTTTAGCCGTTTTATTGTTTTCATTGTTTTTTTTTCTTTTTTTATGTCCATATACTGTAGCTTCTACAGTATAAAGGACTATGTAAGACAGTGAGCAAATTATTTATTAAAAAAAAAAAACACATAGCATATTTTCCCATAATAACACAGTGTATTACTTAAGCAATGCACAAGTCAAAACCCTGTTGCATTATGGGAAAAATTGCCAAATCTAAATCATGCACTGCAGACATAATAACTCATAGAAGTTATGAGTAAACAATATTTACATATTTGTATAATGTGGGCGGAATTCTTAAAAAAAAGTTGTTTTTCTCTCTCACGCATGCCCAAGTAATACCTCATGCTATTATGGGAAAAAATGGTTTGTTTGTAACATTTAGCCTATAAGTAGCATTTGCGAGTATCTTCGAACACACAAAAAATGTTTACAGCTCCATGCTTCCGTCGTCAATAATTAGTTAAAAACAAAAAAATAATATGTTGAGATTGACCCCTATTGACCACCATTTCTAACCAATAACCAAAATTGGACATAGGAGGTTTCAGACATATGAAAGAGCCAAATGTGGTTCTGGAGACATGGTTCCTGATTTATAAGTTGTGATCGGCTGGAAAACAGTCCCGGGTGTACCCCACCTCTCGTCCAAAGTGAGCTGGGACAGTCTCCAGCTCACAAGTGGTATAAAAAATGGATGGAGAACAACAATGATAAATGGTTTTCCTCCTGGCAGGCTGCCTACTGTCAACTTAATATTAGTCAGATTTGTGAGTGGAAGGAAAGTGAGCATCTTTTTACATTGGTGAATGACAGGGAGAGAAAGCGAGAGAGAGAGAGAGAGAGAGAGAGAAAGAGAAGGAAGCAAGAGAGAGACAGACCGGGTGCCTGTGGAGCGTTCAGGAACGTCGCATCTGGTTGGCCTTTGCCGAGTGAGCGAGCGAGTGAGCGAGCGTGTTGTATGGTAAAGGCAGCCGCAGCAATAGTAGAGTGGAGTGTTCAGTGTGTCTGGATGTTAACGTTGCCCCTCTCAACTGTGGGACAAAGCCGTACGGTAGGTGTCATTGTTTGCCGGCATCATTTTTGGATGCCACGCTTGCTGAAACGCGTTCAATGCCGAAGCACACACGTTTTTCTTAAGGGGGCCGTTTCATTTTCTCTTTTTCTCCCAAAAGCATGCCAGTCCTGTCAGGGAGGTGATGGGGCATGAGTCTGGGATCAAAATGTTTCCATCACTTCGGCACGTTCTCACATTTGCATGCAGAAATGATTTTCATACGTACTGAATTTTCCATAAACCCGAATAGCTGCTTTGCTTATGCGGTCAGTTGTGCTCTTTAATGCCAATAGAAAACATTGTTTGCCCGCCCACTTTATGTGGCTGTTTTTATTTACAATGACCGGGGGGGGGTCGAAGTGGAGTGGGCGTGTTGTATCCGATTTCTAACAGCGTGCAACCTGAGCTGGGTGCTCAGCGTGACAGGGGCTGAGAGCCAATTAAACCAGCTTGAAGAGACTTGATCAAGTCGGACATAGCAATTCTCGATCCTGTTTATAACACCACATTGGCCAGATGGTTTGGGGAGATGTTGTTAATTTATGAGAGCACATCAGTCCTTCCCAGTCCTGCCGGATGCGGAACGTGATCCGAATGAGAACACAATAGCCCAAATCCTGCTGTTGGTCCAAGAAAGGCAGACAAGGAAAAGTAAGCGTAAAGCCAGAGGGGGAAACAAAGTGAGGCTGACTCAAGACCGTGAAGTTAAAATGGGAGATGCAGAGGCAGGAAAAGTGGTCAACATCAGGTGCAAATAAAAAGGCTGGCCTGAGGAAGGAACTGTCTTTTATTGTGCTGCATACATTCTACAAGAATGCGCTGGCATGCTTTCTGCTATCTCTCATTTCAGTTTTATCCCGCAGTTCACAGTTCCAAAATATTGCTTTTCATACCACTCCACTCCTTTCAATTTGTCATTGTGTTCGTCGAGTGCATAATTAATAGGCACTCCAGCTGTTGTGTGTTTTGGTAGCAAAGTGCAGCGTTTAACGACTGCTGAGTGTTTCCGCGGCGGGCCGGGGTTATCATCACAATCAAAAATACCCATTCTTCTTGGTAAATCTAAATAAAGCTTTATTCACTGGTACTCTGGAGTCTCTTCATGCTGATTGGTGGCAACTGGACTGTGTTAAAGCACATTACTGTAAATTCAACTTTATTATGATGAACCGGCCAGGATGCAAATTCAATGGCTGCCCTGAGAGCGCTGGAGAGAATCCCGCTTACATCATCAGATAATACAAATTGACTTTGGTCATCCTCATACAGTATGAGTGTGTTAATGTACAGTTAGCATTCTACATACTTGCGCATGTTTTTATGAATGAGACAGACCATGCTCTCATTTATGTGTACCCTCCCCTCCCATTAACATAACACTACACTTTTGCTGCTTGGTCTCTGCTATTTTTAGCAAAGGTGCCAGTGTGAGGGATACACACTGCTGTCATACTGCCAGTGTGTGTAGGCTGGTGTCTTGTCAGTGTGGGGGCGGTACTAGATTCATCAGTGTAGGAATGACACTCAAATCTGGCACGGAGACAAGGTTTGTCGTGTCTTACTATTATGACTATTATTTCCTGTGCAGTGCTTCTGTATGGCGAATTGTGAAAATCTGTGTAATTGATATTAACTCATTCACTGCCATTGACGGCTATAGACGTCAACAATTCATTTGAACTATTTCAATTATTTAATTTTTTCCCCACTTTTGTTAACAAGAGTATGAAAAACTTGAATTTTTTATTGTACATTTAGAACAGATATAAAATTTGTGATTAATCATGAGTTAACTATTGAAGTCATGCAGTTTATTACCATCAAAAATTTAAATCGCCTGACACGATTTAAAGAAAAGAAAAAGATGATTAAAAATTAGGGGATTCAAGCCACTAGTTAACTCATGATTAATCACACATTTTATATCTGTTCTAAATGTACAATAAAAAATATATAGGTTTTCATGCTCTTGTTAACAAAAGTGGGGAAAAAAACAACTAATAGAAAAAGTTTAAATTCATTTTTGACGTATATAGCCATCAATGGCAGTGAATGAGTTAATTGATGTCTTCCTTAAAAGGTTCATAATTGCCAGATGCCAAACAATGGGAGTAAAAGCATTACTTTTATATCAGACACTGTTCCTCTAACTACATGCAGTACATAATTCTGTTGTGTGAAGGGCAACAGGTCCATATGTAGGTCTGCCATCTAGTGGAATAGCAATTTATTGCTGTGCCCTCCAGACCCTGGCAAGGGTAGCATTCAACTAGTTTTAAGTCAATGTTTCATCAGAAGAATTATGAAAATATTTGATTAAGGTTGAAAAGTTCCTTAGTGCTACTTTAATGTTTTTTTTTTTGTCTTAAAGGAAATTTTGAACATATTCAATGCTCAACGTTTCTGCACCCACGTGTTTCTTCATCTTTCAAATTGAAATGTTACTACTCAGGGACACCTCTTGGCATTATATTAAAGGGCCTTCCCTAAAGGGTTCTCACAAAATCCAAAGTAATCTTGGGAAGCCGAAGAATCAATGGGTTGTAATCCAATGCCTTCGATAGTGATGTGCGGTGAGGTTTATGGCTGCTGAGGCCCCGGCATTACAGTCAGATTTACAAATATATGAGCCAAATAAAGTGTTAGCCTGACTAAAAACAATTCAACACACATATTTGACCATACAAAGTTGCCTCTCAAGCAGTTTAGAGAAAGCTTTGTCAATAAAGTACGTACATTTTACTAATACATTGAAACCTCCATTTGACTTCAGCTATGACTAATGACGTAGACATGCTTGTACTTATTTGACTAAAAGAGATGACTCTCACATGCTTTTTACAAGTGTATTTTCTCAGATAATGGCCATCCTTCGCTGAATTGTGTTGGGTTGGGCACGTAGTTTTTATGCGTGGCTGACTGACCGACCAGTGAACGGCGTCCCGATGTCGCTGCTTACGGTATGTGCATTGGTGGGCGGAATCTCTGGCACTGCACCTGCTCTCCATTTGGGCAGCTGAGTATTAAGATCAGATGGACTTGGAGGAAGGTGCTGGATCGGTTTCTCAATTCTTGCTCATCTTAACTCATTCACTGCCATTGGCGGCTACAGATGTCAAAAATTCATTGAACTATTTGTATGAGTTTAACATTTTTTTCTCACTTTTGTTAACGAGAGTATGAAAACCTAGAATTTTTTGTTGTTGTATTAGAACAGATACTGTATAACATTTGTGATTAATCGTGAGTTAACTAGTGAAGTCATGCGATTAATTATGATTTTTTTTTTAATTAATCGCCTGACGCCCCTAATTTTTAATAATCTTTTCTTTAAAAAACAAAAAAAACAAAGATAAAAAATATATATATTTAAAAAATAAATAATTTAAGAAAAAATTATAAAAAATTAAGGCCGTCAGGCAATTAATTAAAAAAAAAATCATAATTAATCGCATGACTTCACAAGTTAACTCACGATTAATCACAAATTTTATATCTGTTCTAAATCTACCCCCAAAAAATCCTAGGTTTTCATACTCTTGTTAACAAAAGTGGAAAAAATGTTAAACTAATAGAAATAGTTCAAATGCATTTTCGACATCTATAGCCGTCAATGGCGTCAAAGAAAATGAAAACCTCGGAAAAAAATGTTTTATTGTACTATTAAAACAGATATAAAATGTGTCATTAATCGTGAGTTAACTATTGAAGTCATGCAATTAATTACAATTAAAAAAATGTAATCGCCTGACGCGACTTAAAGATTATTAAAAATTCGGGGCGCCAGGCAATTACATTTTTTAATCGTAATTAATCACATGACTTCACCAGTTAACTCACAATGTATCACAAATTTTATATCTGTTCTAAATGTACAATAAAACATATATAGGTTTTCATACTCTTGTTAACAAAAGTAGAAAAAAAATTAAATTCATAGAAATAGTTAAAATGATTTTTTGACGTCAATGGCACTGAATGAGTTAATGACTTGTTGCTTTTTCACTGTCAGTTGGTAGTTGCACTGTAGTGCAGTAAGTACGACCGTGTTTCCTTTGTTTGTTGGCATATCTTGAAGTGTGTTGGTTAGATTTTTTGTCTGTTGTTTTGTTTGTTCACCCGTGTTACTTTGTGGTTTACCACATCAAGTACATTTGGAAGGAAATTGGGTTACATCGTGATATGGAGGTCAGAGCTCTAGATTAAGAAGGAAGTTGGGTCAATTCCATGGATTTCTTACCCCATAATCAATGTACTCACCTGTGTTCTAATGTCTGTCGTGGAGTTGCTTTTAAATAATTGAATCAACTAAGCAAGCTACTTGATGTGCTTGAAAGGATTCACCCTCTCTCTTTGATCGTCTTCAATCTATAGCTACTAGGTGTTTACGCTCTTGTTGTAACATGAGTGTTAGTTAATGGAACAACAAAGCGGTATTGATTGCCAGTTGTATGAATTCAACTGGAATTGTGTCAAAACGTTTACAAGGAAAGGCCTGTATCCGAGTATCACGAGCACTTTGCAGGTACTGTTACTCTCTCGGGGAAAATTTCATGCAAATGCAAAGTGCTCTAGCTTTCTTCCCTCTCCTTTGCGGAACGATATGACCTGACTTGGTATTGTTTTTTTGTGTCACTATTTCCTAGGCCTAATTTGTCTTGACTCCGCAGACACAAATTCATAAAGAACCAGAATTCAATTAGAGTGATATAAAGGCAGACTCTACTACGTGCGTGGACTTAGTAGATTCCTTGATTGCTCTTAACAACATTTTGACCTCTACCATGTTTACCATATTTGGACAGCACAAAATATATATTTTTAATGCAGTAGTGAATACAGGAACAGTATATGAGATATTTTTTCCCCGCACGTTTTTTTTTCAACGTCCCAAAATGCCAGCCACTGGCCGAGGTTTCCCATTGGTTAACCTGCCCAGCTAGCTTGAAAGGTTTTTTACTAGCGTCATCACAGCATCCTGTTTTGGCCGTGTTGTTTTGGTGACAGAAGTCTTCCAGGCGAAAACAGAAAATACACTTTTCGGCCATTTTCAGCAGAGAACCATTGGTGAGCTTATTGTTATTAAGGTTGTGGGTGTGCTGGAGCCTATCCCTGCTGACATTGGGCGAGAGTTGGCATCGCCAGCCAATCACACGGCATCACCAGTAATGATGTTATGCTTTTTTTTTTTTGTCATAAAAATGGCAGTTTTGAACATTTCAATTTTGAAATTGTCATCCTCTTTTTTATCGTTGTACTCTTTCCAAAGAATATTTTTAAACATTTTTTCATCTTTGAGAAGAGTATGTTATAATGACAATTTACCCTCTGGTGTTCTTTCTGCTTCCTTGCATCCCTATCTTTCTTTTTGACACTCCTGAGATGTCTGCTCCTTTATGTCTCAGCAGGGACTAATGCCGGATGGTACTTGATTGTCTCTTCTTAGTCGCTTGGTGCTTCTTGAAGATTCTATTAAATCTTCTTTTTTTCTTTTGTTGCTATTTTTAGCTTTATCACTGCACATGTTAGCCCACACACTGGCTGATTAATAGGAAGGAAAGACATAGGGAGACTAGCTTGACTCATCGCGTGGTTGTTCATGGCTCCGAGGGGAACCATGTTGAGAGCCAGCTGGGGGTTCCCCCCACCAAGTTAAAGAGAGAAGATCCGACAAAGAGCCAAAGCTTCCAAAGTAGACTGCCTGGTTAATTACAGTGCCACACTTGCATTTTTTTACTTTCTGATTAGAGAATTAAAAATGCAAAGAAGCAAAAACTGATACACAAACAATTCACAATGTGATTTTAGACTCATTTCATGAATCATCCATTTCTTTACATTCTTTTTTTTTTTTTAAAGAAATGCACTGAGATCTAGCTTGCCTGGCTGGTTTTCAGAATATAAAGCACACAAATTTGCTGACTCATAGATTTACTTTCTGTTCATCTTGTCTCCACAGGGCTTCAATGTAGTGGACCCTTGTAATGCAGAGCCTCCGCCTTCTAGTCCAGCCATGTACCAGCTGGATATTGTCTTAAGGAAAGGCAACAACTTGGCCATCAGAGATCGCACAGGTAGGGGTCCAAAACGTCCTCTTTTGGGAGGATATTTCGGAGGACATACCGTTTTCCGGGTTTTTTATAAATTCGTGGAAATGTCCGGTTGGCATTGCGTGATTAATGGGAGGTGAATTACACTGTGTAACTACCACAATTTCAAGGCCAGGTCAAGTGTCCTCTTTTTTGGGCAAATAGGAATATGGTCACCCTAAAGTGTAGTGTGGAACGAATGAGTATGTTACAATTGTTACATTACCTAATCTACTTGACAGCCTTAGTTAAAGTATAGTAAAAGGCTTGGAGGTCAAACAAAGTTAGTTTGCTGGATGAGGCAATTTACTTCTACTAACTATTGACATACTAAAAGCCACACCCTAAATAATTCATGATACAAATGCCATTTGCAGTGTTGTCTGGCAAACATTTGAAAGGCGTCATTTTATAAAAAAAATTTTTTTGTCTAAGCAAACTGCCATTCAGACAGGTCGATTAGTCAAGCAAAGTATTTATGTATTAAAATGTTAAACATCATTTATTGCTTGCACATTTTTGACAGCTCATTTTTATATTGAATGTTTCCTTATTAAAAAAAAAAAATACAACAAGCCCAAGTACAGTTACAGTATGTATTTGTCAAACACCAATTTATTCGCAAGGAGTAACAATGAGGCTTTTTTTTTCCTGTTTAAGCAGATTTTTCTAGACGTGATCTTACGTTTCTAGCAGCCTATATTGCACGTTAGTAAATGTTAATGAGTAGAAAATAAACAAATCAAAGGCATCCAGCGGCATGATTGAATGTGCAGTAATCAGATTGGGTCTGTCAGTATTGGACCGTGGAATGACTTGTATTTCAGCCCTTTTTCCAATATGTCCAACTGCACCTCTTGCATTGTGGGTAATAGGATAGCCCTAGTGCTGCAGCCATCTGTCAGTCCTGACATGGCGCACACACTTTTTCAGCCACCCAGAGTCAGAGTGAGAGGCTTTTCCAGTTCTAAAGGCATGGTGGAGTATTTTGTAGCTACTTTATCCATGTTGCGTTCCACTTGTCCTCTAAAATCAGTCCGCTGTGGGGAGTGACATGTCTTCTATACAAAAAGCAGACCGTGCAGATGCAATGTACTCTGTATGCAAAATAAAGATTCTTTTAGTCACTTTTGCCTGCAAAAATGTCATATTAATTTCCATAACCAGCTGACATTTGTGTTATAGATATGATGGGATTCTCACAGATACACAAATCTGAGGTTGGATGTCTTGCTAGAGTAGAATAAATGTTCCTTGGTATCCGTAAGTACCACTTTGTCGGCAAGACCGCCTGGAGGACTCGGTACCGGCCAATCGGCTCCTCATTGATAGATCTCGCCCACCTCCTCATGGCTGGCGTCGTCCCCAGGCTTACCTGGAAAGAAAATAGCTACAAATTTCTTTTTTTTTCTTTTTTTCTGGATAGCTCAGTATTGTTCATTCTGTAATTTTACCGATTTGACATGTCATGATCATTGCTCTCTTTTTTTAAATTTTAAATTTTTTAATTTAATTATTTTTTTTTTTTTTGTATGTGGGTGAGTATGTGTATGTGCGTGTGTGTGTGTGTATTCATTAGTTCAACTAAAACCTATTAAAAAATCCCATACCGTTCACCTAAACCGAACACTTCCAGCCAGAGTCGTGAGGCCGTCAGGAGACCCGAGGAAGGACCAAAGAAAAGAAAGGAAAGTGAAATCCAGCACCGACCAGACACCACCCACCGGGTTACTAACCAGAGTCTTTCACCAACACCATAGCTACTAATTTCTAATACATTAAACTATGATATATTAATTTCCTCTAAGGATCATGAAGCTTATTTTTAGCACATGATTCAGTGGAAGCATAATTACATCTTCATATATCATTGCTTAATATTTTAAGACCACTTGTCTGCCCTGTGCCGGCACACAGAACTATTGGTCATGGCTATGTAATTGGAATTACAGATTGATGATGAAAATGATGAAGCTGAATAATTAACCATCGGAATCATGTACCATCATGTGAGCTTCGACCGAGATCATGTGTTAGATGAGCTAATATCTAAGTTTAACAGCAACAGATTTTCATCATTAGGTAGCTTGGAGTCCTTTAAAATGTAAACTTCTACATTGGGTATAACACATACTTAAAAGTGCCTATTCTATGTTTCTTATAGATTATTGGTTATAGATTGTTGTTTTTGTTGACTATTGCTATATTTTTGGGTTTGTCATTAGCTCTGAATCAATGAGCTAGCTGCGCCCTTCAGACATATTCCGGTAGCAATAAATAGTTTTGCTTTATGTGCATTTTCAACTGCTGTCGGGAAGAAGAAGAAAAAGAAAGGGAACATTTTTCAAAGGTGCTACCGGGGATTTTGGCCACGGCTCAGGCAAATGTGCCTGCTGAGTAAACTACTGGGCCGTCTCCCATTTATTTTATTTCAACACATTTATTTTCACTGTCAGCTGTTTGAATGCCCAGTTTAAACAGCATGTAGTCGTACTCGTGTTCAAAGGTTTTGAAATACATGGTTAAATTTTGTGTAAAAAAAATAAAAATAAATCAGGCTTTGATGCAGCTTCTTACCTGAAGAGGTCACGTAAAACAATGGTAGTTATTATCAAAAAAACGGCCAGCAGGTGGCAGCAGAGTATAAGAGATCAACCAGGGCCATGTTGCAACAAGCTCTTTCTCCCAGTGTTTTTAACAGGTTGGTGAATAATGATGAAACTTAGCTATATTCTAATGCTAATTGCTACAAAACGGAAACAGATACAAATAAACTTTTTTTCCCCCCGATGAAAGACGAAGACTCTAATCTTTCTTTTGGTAGGTTCCGTGTTTTTTATAGCCATAGAACACAATATTATGTTAGCCTTGCAAAATCAGTCAAAATCCAGTAAAACAGCCGGGAGCAAAGAGGGTTGATTCAGGAAAAATGCACTTTTCTTAAATGCACAGATATTTGTGTAAGTTATAAACCTTTATCTATTGCTTACGCCAAAAAGTAAACAATAAAATAATGCGCTACATTCACAATAGGATACATTTCCAAAAATTGTTATCTATGTGGCCAGTGTTTTTCGAACCATCGCCTATCAAATCAATCGAGCAAAATAACGTTTTTTATGGCTTCAGTTTAATTTTTTAATTTTAAATTTTAATTTTATTTATTTATTTTTATTTTATTTATTTTTTCTTGAGAGCTCAGTATTGTTCATTCGGTAATTTTACCGATTTGACATCATCATTGCTCTCTTTATTTATTTATTTATTTATTATTTCTTTTTTTTAATTGTTATTGTGCATGTGTGTGCTTGTGCGCGTCCGTGTGAGTGTGTACTCATTAGTTCACCTTGATTTTTAATTTTTAATTTTTAATTTTTAATTTTTAATTTTTAATTTTTAATTTTTAATTTTTAATTTTTAATTTTTAATTTTTAATTTTTAATTTTTAATTTTAGATTTTTAGTTTTTAATTTTTAGTTTTTAGTTTTTAGTTTTTAGTTTTTAGTTTTTAGTTTTTAATTTTTAGTTTTTAGTTTTTAGTTTTAATTTAATTTTTTTTTTTTTTCTTGAGAGCTCAGTATTGTTCATTCGGTAATTTTACCGATTTGACATCATCATTGCTGTCTTTATTTATTTATTTTTATTTTATTTTATTTTTTAAAATTGTTATTGTGTGTGTGTGTGCAGGTGCGCGTCCGTGTGAGTGTGTACTCATTAGTTCACCTAAAACCTATTAAAAATACCATACCGTTCACCTACACCGAAGACTTCAGAATCTCGCTCGTCGTGAGGTTGTCTGGAGACCCGAGGAAGGATCAAAGAAAAGAAAGGAAAGTGAAATCTAGCACCGACCAGACATTACCGGGTTACCAACCAGAGTCTTTCACCAACCCCAGAAACATCTAAATTCCAACAAATTAGGGAGACCTCAAGAGACCAAAGGCTTCAGTTTAATTTCATCTACCCTATTATGAAAATTAGGTAGTTTAATTTTGTTGCCTACCACCAAATTGAGTGGTACTCCAGGAATGCGCTTTGTTGACGACTCGAACACGCCTTTATGTGTATCTCTGGTGAAGAAGAAAAAACAGCTCAATTTTTACATGGCATATGATAAACAGTAAAGCCATTTTGTGAGGCTCACATATTTACACCGGCTGTTCTTGTTGAGATGCAACAAAATATCTTTACAGACACACACCAGATGGCAAGCGCTCCTCCTTAAGGAGTAATGTATTTGCTGCTGCTGTTTGCCTTGACGATTCGGACTGAAAGGATAACACCAGAGTGGGAGTGCTTTGATAATAGGATTCTCTTTTTCTGCTTGCCATTTCTCTGGTAATCACTTTTGTCACAGCGGATAATGGGAGTGAAATCAAACAAACACAGCAAACCAGCATGCTTCGTTCCCACTTGACATGCTGTTTATTATTCGAACCGAATAAATGTGATCTTTCATTATATCTGTCAATCATGTTTTTAAACGTGTATACTGGAATTGTATGTTTGATTTCATTATTATTGTACTCATGGTGCAAGTTTATATTATCTGTGAAGTGCCAGTGGTTTATTCTGTTCTGGCCCGGATTTTAATGTGTCGTCCCAAACAATGAATCTGATTAGCTTCCAGATTGCAACCGACTGATGAGAAAACGGCCCAGTCCTTCAAAATCAATGATGCACTAAATGTTGCAAACTGGCTCACTCGGTAGCAAATTAAACACAATTCTTTTTATTTCCCGTTAAACAAACAAACAAACCACAAGTACATTTGCTGGATTTGTTACAGTGCTTTTTGTAATGTTTGCAGATTATATCACATTGCATCGTCTGCTAATGTGTTTGGTCGAACCATGCAGTTAATTATGTAATGAATGACCAAATGACTAAATGTTCAATTTGAGCGCTTGCTTTTTATTGAATCACATTGATGTTTGTTTCGTTGTGTAGTTAAAGCACCGCCCTTCACTCCGTGTGTTTACGTCGTCTCCCAGGAACCAGTGATCCATATGTCAAGTTTAAGATAGCAGGGAAGGAGGTGTTCAGGAGTAAAACCATCCATAAGAACCTCAATCCAGTGTGGGATGAAAGAGCAACTCTCCTGGTGGAAAGCCTGAGGGAGCCGCTGTACGTCAAGGTACAATTTGTTTGGCAAGCATCTTGAGAAATGCTTGTTGACGTTGAACTAAATACAATTTCACATTTAAATCGAGTATATTGTGAAATTTATCTTCAGGACTGTCTATGTTTTTGTCGCACTAATGTCTCTGTAGGTTTTTGATTATGACTTCGGACTTCAGGATGACTTTATGGGCTCAGCGTATCTCTACTTGGAGTCTCTGGAGCATCAGAGGTCAGCTTTTTTGGCGTTCAATTTGTTCATTCCAGTGTAACGAGCTACATTTACTCTGTTATATTTTTGTTAGCAACATTGGAGATAAATTGTACCCGTCCGAGTAGTTTATTTATTTATCTATTTAATTTTTTATTTTTTATTTTTCTATTTTGAATGTCATATGCAAACATTTATTAAATGCTTTATTTTATATATATATATATATATATATATATATATATATACAGTATATATATTTTTTTTTTTCTGGAGAGCTCAGTATTGTTCATTCGGCAATTTTACCGATTTGACACGTCATCATCATTGCGCTCTTTTAAAAAAAAAAATATATATATATATATATATATATATATTTTTTTATTTTTTTATTTTTATTAATTTATTATTTTGTATGTGGGTGAGAATGTGTATGTGCGTGTGTGCGTGCGTGTGAGTGTGTATTCATTAGTTCACCTAAAACCTATTAAAAAATCCCATACCGTTCACCTAAACCGAACACTTCAGAACCCAGCCAGAGCCGTGAGGCCGTCAGGAGACCCGAGGAAGGACCAAGTCGAGTAGTTTTGATGCAATCTTGTTTTTAGTTTTACTTGAGTGGTTTTTTTTTTTTTTTAGAGAAAGAGAGAGAGAAAAACACACTACATTTGACTCCATTTCATCAATCACATTTTAGTCATAGTCATAATGTTGTCTATTTGACATTAAAGGAACACGTATGGATGGAAATTTATCAGTTATTATTATTATTATTTTTTAAACGGAATAATTATTGTTAGTACACTCAAGGAAATTTCGGATGACTCATAAAGTAAGAGAACTGTCCTTGAGCACAGCGTTTGGCTATTTTACCCACCTATGCTTTCTTCTTCTCCACCCTGTTGTTTAATTATAGTCAGCCCATCAGCTGCTGTAAATGGTTATTAAAAAAAAAATCATGCTCAAATGAATGTATGATTGAATCTCAGTGGTTGAACAAATAATCTCTTGCCTCCCTCTTGTGGTAACTTTTGGAAACACATGTTCAGATTTTCTTTAAATATATATATATATATATTTTTTTTTTTAAAGCACATGACGCTCCACATTCAGGACTTCTCATTCAGAATTGAATAATTCCTACACCCCCTGACCATTTAATTTTAATTTTTATTTTATTTAATTCAAATAAGGCACTCACCTCTGTTTTTTTCTTCTCCACCCTGTTGTTGAATTTATAGTCAGCCCATCAGCTGCTGTAAATGGTTATTTAAAAAAAATAATGCTCATATGACTGTATGAAAGGTACGCTTGAATCTCAGTGGTTGAACAAATAATCTCTTGCCTCCCTCTTGTGGTAACTTTTGGAAACACATGTTCAGATTAAAAAAAAAAAAAGAAGAAATATATATTTTTTAAAAGCACATGACGCTCCACATTCAGGACTTCTCATTCAGAATTGAATAATTCCTACACCCCCTGACCATTTTTGGTATTTTTTTTTATTTATTCAAATAAGGCAGAGCATTGTAATCAACTACCTAATTAGTGAGAATATAAATTCACTCAGCACTTGTGTATGGATAATGTGTACAATTATATATCATTTGAAACACCTTTTTGTGTTAATATTCCAGGAAAACCACTCAGTTTATATTTGGATGATAGGTTTCATCTTTATAATTTGAAGGGAAAAACACTGCATTGGAATTTCATGCAGTATTTCAATCTTGAAAGGTACATAGAATAGAAAAATGACTTGTAGATAATTTGTGACCTTGTTGGCGATCAGATCGGATGGTGTCATTTCACTCAATGGTGATCAGTTACACAGAAATTGCCATTATTATTTTTTTTATGTTTAGCCTAAGGTTATGACATAAACTGTGGCCAAAAGCTGTTGCTTAGTTTAGATGACACTTTTTATTATCTTAATTCGGTAGCATCATACTGTATTGACTTTGGCGTACACATTATACATTGAAATGACATATTTTAATGAGCCTGTATTTGTATGCTCCCATGTAGGACACTGGAAGTCACCCTTGACCTAAAGGACCCACATTACCCAGACCACAATCTAGGCACCCTGGAACTTTCGGTCACTTTATCACCGCGAGAGGGAGACATGAGAGATGCAGTAAGAAAACTAACATGCTGTTAAAGTTATTATTTCTCGCTCTGGTTCTTGTGGAGTGACCTGAAAGTTCTGGATTCATTCATGCTCAGTTACTGGAAACTCCTCAAATCAGCAAGCGCACGTGCACACGCGCTAATGTAATTAACGTGTGGTTGTCGGTGTAAAAGTTTCATGTTCAAAGAGCACTGGATGTTTGCTCATGCGCGAGATGCTTCCGAGTTGCATTTATTTCTGTTCAATTATTTGTCTGCCTAATTGGACCCCTGCATGCTCGACCCAGAACAAGGCGGGAGTCATGGGGGAAATACTTTATTCCTTTTGATCTGATGTCTTAATTTTGCTGCTTATTTAGTTCTGCAGATCAGAGAGTCCACACTTGACAGAACAAATAAACTCTATTTAGGTTAAGCACCATTTTGGATCTCTCCGACTGTGAAGAAAACAAATGCAAGTGTGTACGAGTGTGATTTCGATGGCGCTATCTGTTGTCATCGATCAGGCTTGACGGCTGAGGGAAAGATGCTGTTGGGAATTGAGTAATTCATTCACTCAGATAATCTCTAATATTTACATTGAAAATATACATGATAAATGAATGCATAAATAAGTAAATAAACACACACCATCAGTACAGTAAATGACTGACCCAATTAGTACCAAGAACTTACCCACCAGTAGGTCTTAAAAATGCACCAATCATTTTTTGTTTCAACACATTGATGGTAACAAGCTTTGAAAATACAAAGAAGAACCATAGCTTGATTTTCTTTGGGAAACAAACAAACAAGCAAACAAACAAACAAACAAACAAACAAACAGTTTCCAGTCTTTAATATAAACAATGTCAATTAATTTGTGTGCGCATGTTTGTTTGACAACAAGGCAAGTTGCTCCTGCCTTATTCCCATGCATGACTGACAAATGCCTCACGCTCACTAATCTAACCTCTAACCCCCCCGACCCCGTCACTCAGGCCTCTACTTGCATCTGAACACCTCACACCACCTTCCCTTTTAACCTGCAGTTTCACGTGGGAGACAGTGGGGGGTGCTGTAACCGCTTTGTCTCATTCACAGACCATGCTTTTGAGAAGGAACTGGAAACGATCTAGTAAGGTAAACTAACTAAAAACGCATGCCAACCCCCTTAACCGACACTACTGCACCTCACCTGTGCATTTTGTCCTTTGGTGTCCTGGTACGTGGATGGATTGTCTCCTTTCCTCTATCTGGTCCCCCCCCCCCCCCTGTGCTATTGGAAACGTTTCTTTCATAGTCGGCACTGTCATCACTTTATTTTCCACATGCTGCAATATACTAGCACAATTACACAAAATGACTTTTCAGTATTTTGGTAATTCCTCCTAAATTTATGGTAAAATAGTAACGTGATGAGCATTTGTGAGGGAAATGTTCTCCTGAGGCTTTATTAGATTTTAGTATTGCATAGCGAGCCAATCAAATGCTGTTGCTTCTCCACCCTTGATAGTTTATTGCAGCTGCTGTGTAAGAAAATAAAGTTTTATTTTCAGGAAGCTTAAGGCAAATCAACTGTGCCACTAAGCATGCTGATTGACAATGGCAAAAATCATTTTAGAATCTGTTCTGCATCTACATGTCTCCTCTTTTATTGTGGCTGTTAGGTGAACAGAAAGAAGCATGTTTTTCTTTTTGCTTCCACAGACCGCATGTAATGTCTGTCTGTTTTGTATCGCATACTGAAAGTAGAGTTTTTCCATTTGGATTGGCGGGTTAAGTTTAAAATTGTCATGTCAAGGTGGTAAAAGTTGATTCTCGTAAGAATTCGCATACATTCTGTTGAGCTACCACACTAAATGGACAAAATAGTCTTTAGTATCCATGTTCTTTTTCTAAAGTTCTTGTGAATTGAAATTACGTCTTGTAAATTTGACAGATCACCGATAAGATTTGTTACAACCACGGCAAGTTTGGCTGATTAAACAAACGATCAAGTATGTAAAATAAGGCTTCAAAATCATGAAAAAAAATCAATAAATCACACTATAGACTTTGCTCTCAAACTTGTAAGCTAGATCCGCTGAACGTGTGACATTATGCCCTACTGAAAAATCAAACCTACTTCATCTCTAGCATCTTTTTCCTGCCTACACATCTCTACATGTTTGATTCGTTAAATAATATATATACGCTGCTTAAAACCCCCTGGTGGCTGAAATATGTTGCGAGGCTTTCCACACTGTGACGAGGAAGGCTAGCCACCATCTAGCTTGCGAGCTAACAGGCTTCTGGGGCTAACGTGGACGGGCATTGAGCTTTATTTAAAAAACAACACTGAGCTGTTGTATAAATTGCGGCATCCGGGGAAGATGCATTTTCAGGGTATACTTATAGCTAGCTTGCTAACTACGCACTCTAGTGGTAGAAATCTCATGTTCTTTTATCGCGGGGATAGGGGAGGCTCGTGCTATATGCTAACGTTTGTCACTGGTCACTGTTTTAGCTATGTTAAAAAATACCAGGAAATTTAAATGGTGAAAAACTGTTTAATTTCGTATTGCTAGCTCCTGGTGGCTGAAATATGTTGCGAGGCTTTCCACACTGTGACGAGAAAGGCTAGCCACCATCTAGCTTGCCAGCTAACATGCGTCTGGGGCTAACGTGGACAGGCATTAAGCCTTATTTAAAAAACAACACTGAGCTAGCTTGCTAACTACGCACTCATGATCAAATCTCATGTTCTTTTATCCTGGGGATAGGGGAGACTCGTGCTGAATGCTAACGTTTGTCACTGGTCACTGTTTTAGCTTTCTTAAAAAATACCAGGAACTTTAAATGGTGAAAAACTGTTTAATTTCGTATTGCTAGCCCCTGGTGGCTGAAATATGTTGCGAGGCTTTCCACACTGTGACGAGAAAGGCTAGCCACCATCTAGCTTGCGAGCTAACAGGCTTCTGGGGCTAACGTGGACGGGCATTGAGCCTTATTTAAAAAAACAACACTGCGCTAGCTTGCTAACTACGCACTCTAGTGGTAGAAATCTCATGTTCTTTTATCGCGGGGATAGGGGAGACTCGTGCTGTATGCTAACGTTTGTCACTGGTCACTGTTTTAGCTATGTTAAAAAATACCAGGAAATTTAAATGGTGAAAAACTGTTTAATTTCGTATTGCTAGCCCCAGGTGGCTGAAATATGTTGCGAGGCTTTCCACACTGTGACGAGGAAGGCTAGCCACCATCTAGTTTGCGAGCTAACAGGCGTCTGGGGCTAACGTGGACAGGCATTGAGCTTTATTTAAAAAACAACACTGAGCTGTTGTATAAATTGCGGCATCCGGGGAAGATGCATTTTCAGGGTATACTTATAGCTAGCTTGCTAACTACGCACTCTAGTGGTAGAAATCTCATGTTCTTTTATCGCGGGGATAGGGGAGGCTCGTGCTGTATGCTAACGTTTGTCACTGGTCACTGTTTTAGCTATGTTAAAAAATACCAGGAAATTTAAATGGTGAAAAACTGTTTAATTTCGTATTGCTAGCCCCTGGTGGCTGAAATATGTTGCGAGGCTTTCCACACTGTGACGAGAAAGGCTAGCCACCATCTAGCTTGCCAGCTAACATGCGTCTGGGGCTAACGTGGACAGGCATTAAGCCTTATTTTAAAAAAAACACTGAGCTAGCTTGCTAACTACGCACTCATGATCAAATTTCATGTTCTTTTATCCTGGGGATAGGGGAGACTCGTGCTGAATGCTAACGTTTGTCACTGGTCACTGTTTTAGCTTTCTTAAAAAATACCAGGAAATTTAAATGGTGAAAAACAGTTTAATTTCGTATTGCTAGCCCCTGGTGGCTGAAATATGTTGCGAGGCTTTCCACACTGTGACGAGAAAGGCTAGCCACCATCTAGCTTGCGAGCTAACAGGCTTCTGGGGCTAACGTGGACGGGCATTGAGCCTTATTTAAAAAACAACAACACTGAGCTAGCTTGCTAACTACGCACTCTAGTGGTAGAAATCTCATGTTCTTTTATCGCGGGGATAGAGGAGACTCATGCTGAATGCTAACGTTTGTCACTGATCACTGTTTTAGCTATATGAAAAAATACCAGGAAATTTAAATGGTGAAAAACAGTTTAATTTCGTATTGCTACAATTTAGCAGTTCATACTCAGTCAAAGAGTTTGTCTCAATAGATTTAATAAACTTTAGTGATAAATTAACAAATGGTCTTAAGAAAGGCTTCAGAAATTGTTACTCCCTTCCTCTTGACTAAAAATTTTTGAGAGTGATACACATTTGGCGTGTGGCTGGTTGAAGCTGGGCAGGCGTCCTGCTGTATTGCGCCTTTGAAGTCTGCGAAATGGGCCACCCCGCCTGCGAGTCGGGAATACGCGCAAACACTAACGAACTTGCTACCCCTCTCCCAGAAAAGGCGCTTGCTCTTGACTCCCTCCCTGCCTCCTTGCTTGGCTGCACACAGTGCGCAGGTTTATTTTTACACAAACTATTTTTTTAATGAAGCCATGAACATACATTAGAAGATGCAAACTCTTCATGAAGTAGTTTGCGATAGTAATTATGAGTCAGAGGCAGATTCAAACCAGGTCTCTATCTTCACCACTAGGCAATTTCTTTTTTTGGCACTTCAAACATTTTTTACCCCTCCAAAGGGCTTATAAAAGTTGAACTGTGTACGAATATTATTAAAGTAGATTTGTTTCGAGATTTCCAGCCCCCTGAACATCACTGTGCCTGATCTCTCCCCTGCTGTGATCTGGCACAGAGATACGGATTCCCAAAGTAAATAGCCCTTGTTTTTTTTTTTTTCCTCCAGCAACCAGAACTATGTAGCTACAAAACAATAAAGCAATGTTACTCGAGTACAACATAACGGCGACCTCGAATCATTAGCATACGCAGCCACATAGCATAAATTCACTTGTAGAAATTGGCAGACGTGGAAGTAGCTGCATGGGAGGTTAGCCGAACCGCGCGGAGCCATTCGCAGTGTTTAATGTCTGGAGAATAGAAATTAAGAGGCTCCGTCTCCAGATCAAAGGGCTGCGCTTGTGCGGCAGGGTTTGTTCGGAGTTTAATGAAATTCATCTGCAAAACAAAAGCTATGCTAATAAATTCGCCCTAACAAGGAAGAAGATGGATGAAAAGAGGGGGAGGGAGGAATTTGTTGCGGTGAAGGATATTGTAATGATTCAAAGAGAGGTTAAATAGGCCTGTAAGTGGTGAGAAAACAGACTTAAATAGGTTGGCTCGTCACTTTATAAGATGGACTGCTAAAATTAGAAACGCTAGTTGCTCTTGTGTTCAAACCTATTGTGGATTAGGCAGCTAAATGAATGATTATTTTAACTCTTATTTTTCATTGTCATCGATACGCGCGGACCCCGAACAGGATACACTGCAGAAAAAAATGGATGCCAGGTTAAACCCGTGGGCAGTATTTTATTTTGAAATGGCTTGGTTAGAACCAACAAAAAGCCAAAAAATGGTCACAATAACGCCTAGGGGGTTAAAAAAAAAGTGCAAATTTGAGTGTTAATTTGGTTGACTTGTTCCATGCGTCTTTCATGTTCATTATTATTTGCCACTCTCAATGAAACATCTTATGGATCTGTTTGTGTGGATGTGTGTACCCGCACGCCTCTGTGTGTGTTGATGGTTGTACGAATGCGTGTTTGCCCACGACAGTGTCAGAGTATGCGCCTGTCAGATGTACACAGAAAAGCTCAGCTGTGGCGGGGCATCGTCAGCATCAGTCTGATCGAAGGTCGCGGCCTCCAGCCCATGGATGACAACGGGCGAAGTGACCCTTATGTCAAATTTAGGATGGGCCACCAGAAGTACAAGAGCAAGGTAAACACATTCGACACTGCGATCCTTTTAGCCTATGTCACATAAAGTCAGATTGCTTTTTTTTTTTTTTTTTTGTGGTGTCAGACAATTCCCAAATCGCTGAATCCTCAATGGCGAGAACAGTTTGACTTCCACATGTATGAGGAGCAAGGAGGCTACGTGGACATTACAGTCTGGGATAAAGATGCTGGCAAGAAAGATGACTTCATGGGAAGGTACGAGGATGTCTTTTGTTCTTCTGCTCACCTGCCTTGAATCGCATATAAACTTAATTTTTTTTTTCGTGGTGAGCTCAGTATTGTTCATTCGGTAATTTTACCGATTTGACATGTCATCATCATTGCTCTCCCTTTTTTTTTTTGTACGTGGGTGATTATTTGTGTGTGCGTGCGTGCGAGTGTGTGTGTATTCATTAGTTCACCTAAAACCTATTAAAAAAAAATCCCATACCGTTCACCTAAACCGAACACTTCCAGCCAGAGTTGTGAGGCCGTCAGGAGACCCGAGGAAGGACCAAAGAAAAGAAAGGAAAGTGAAATCCAGCACCGACCAGACACCACCCACCAGGCCACCAACCAGAGTCCCCCACCAACCCCAGAGACATCCAAACTCCAACAAATCAGGGAGACCCCAAGAGACCAGAGGAGAGACGTGTCCGAGCCCCGACAAACTTAAACTTAAAATTCTTAATCCATTGGGTTTAATATGACGTTCGTCCACAGCTATACCAGTTTTAGCGCTTCTGGAAAGATTTTCCAGAAGATTTAGGAATGTGCTTTGGGGAGTTTTTGACCATTCTTCCAGAAGCGCAATTGTGAGGTCACACGCTGATGTTGGACGAGAAGGCCTGGCTTTCAGTTTCTGCTCTAATTCATCCCAAAGGTCTTCTAGCGGGTTGAGATCAAGTTCATCCACACCAAACTCGCTTTGTTCCACAGTCTCTTGATATGCTGAAACATTCAGGACTCCTTTTACTGGAACTAAGGGGATAATATTTGACAATTCTATGATCTCATATTTCTTTGTTTGACATAATACGGCATTTGGTATTTTCATAATATGTAACAACAAAGTGATTCTGCTCTCAGTGATACCATGTCCAAAGTTTTTGATAGCACGGCTTGTATGTGTGTCCTTCAGGTGCACAATCGACCTGTCCCTCCTCAGTAAAGAACACACACACAAGTTGGAGTTGCCACTCGAGGAAGGCGAAGGCGTGCTGGTGATGCTGGTGACGCTCACCGCCTCCGCCGCCGTTTCCATCTCAGATCTGTCCGTCAACGTGCTGGACGACCCGCATGAGCGACACCAAATCAAGCAGAGATATGTGAGTTTTTTGTATTAATGGCAACAGGTGGATACACAAATTTATTTGACCTTCTGGCATCTGTGGAAAAGCATTTAAATGAGACTTTACTCGATCAGGATTTTGGGGCCGATTGAGTTTGACAAAGACGATAATCGATCACCGATTTGATCAGAAGGTGGAGCAGTATATCAATTTAAACATAACATGTAAACATAACATGTAATGTCTTATTTTGTGGAGCTGCTCAATGACATCTTTGTTTGATTGGAAAAATTAAGACATTACAGCTGATCACCTATATTTATATATATATAAATATATATATATACACTAGGGGTGTGAATTGCCTAGTACCTGGCGATTCGATTCGTATCACGATTCATTGGTCACAATTCGATTTGATACCGATTAATCCTGATACGAATCCATAAATTGATTGCGATTTTTTTAAACTCAAATTTTGAAAATACTAATCAGTAAAACATGTACATTGTAAGATTTGTATGAAAATTGATTTATCAAAAAATTCAGGTTGCAGTCTGTTTCATGTTTGAACAGCACTGAAATCAAATATTAAGGCTTAATGTTCCATTAATATAACATTCTTCCAGGCTTAATGTGTAAATCCTAACCCTAAGTAAGACGTTTTGTTGAATATTCCCATAAAAAAAAAGTTTAAAAATCAAATCGGCCGCATATTGAACACCCCTAATATACACATACGGACAGAGGGAGGGACAAAAAACATTGCCTAAACTGAGCTACTTTAAAGGGTAGTATGGATAGATGTTGACTAAAGATACATTATTTGGTGTAAATACCTTTTTCAGGCTAATTAAATGAAATTTGAACATTTCCAGCAACGCACTGGTTGGGAATCACTGAGGACGTTGTGACGCTATGTAAACTAGTAATTTTTTTCTGCCTAAAATATTGTTTTACCCCAAAACTCAATGTGTACCTCTTTTTGGGGTTTACATTGCTTTAACATATTCATTTACCAAAATAATGAGTGAATCGCTCAACCCAAGAAATGATCAAATTACCAATAGTTTTAACTGTACATTGTTGTCAGAGCACAATACCATACCATACCAGACATAATTCTTATGATATATTTTTGGGGTTGTTCGTTTATGTAGGAGAGTGAGCTGTAGGACAATTTGTTCCTACATGTAATGGACTTGTAGAATCCCACTGCATAATTTTTTTATTTTTGCTGTGTGTGACATTGCGCCTGGTGTGAGTGGTTAGCTCGAAAGTGTTCAGCATGTTCCTCAGCCTTCTCAACCCTGGAGTGCCTTATCAATGGTCGGCCGCGGGAAGTCGGCCACTTGCCTCTGTACTGCAGCAGCGGCGTGTGATCAGAGGGGGGAGCTCTATGACCGAGAAAGCCACTGTGGCCCTCTGCGCTCACAAAATGGGTGTGTGCGTAATGGGGGGCGAGAGGTAAAGGCTGAGGGTTGCACTGGAAGGGAAGGCGTGTAAAATGAAAAGAAAAAGCTATTTCACCTCTCTCACAACTTGTACAGACCTCGTTTTTCTGCTCGGCTGAAGGCCCAATTTTCTTTCCTTCCTTTTCCTACTTTTTCTCTCCCCCCCCCCCCCCCCCCCAAAAAAAAAAAAACACCTATCTCTACCATACTTCCCATCACGGTACCTCACTCAGCATCATCATCTCTTTGTCCATCTCCAATGTGAGACTAGAAGCTATCCACCCATTAAAATAATAGTAGTTCTTTTCCCGACAAAAGCTGGCTTTTAGTCATAAAATTGAATAACATGTTTCTTATTAAAGAGGACTGATAAGATTTAAGTACCACTGCTAATATAGAATAATTCAGTTCAAAGGCTACTAATCTGCCCTGTCCAAATCTGTCTTTCATGTTTATTCTTCTGATAAAAGACACGTTCATCTGTGTTGCGTAATGACACAGATGGATGTCTTTAACTTATTTGAAACATACATGCAGATGATTAAAATTTTACTGGAACTGTAAGTAAAGTGAAATTTGGCCGATTATTTTCCTCTTAAAATGTTACAATCAAATAAAACCGAGGTTTCCGACGCTGCGAAAGTACCCTGAATGCACCATTTCACCTGCGTAACATGAGCAACTAGCAAGTGTGTAGTGTATGTTATTCTGTTGTCCCCAAGGCGTCCTTTAAGATGTTTAATGACATCCCAGTTGGAGTTAACTGTAAAACTGAACACACGACAATAAGAATAATATCCCATGTATCCTTAAATACAAGACATGCTTTGTTTTTAACACAACGCTAGCCTAGCGCTAATGCTATGGGCGAAGGGAGGATACCATTCAAATGCTAACCGGAAGTTAGCATCGACTTCGGGAGTGTTTTTCCTTCAAATAACGAATATTCACACACAAATGCCGTGGGAACACATACACACAGGTAAGATAACACTACACAAAGGCACAAATTCTTCCCAATGTGTGAAAAACGAGTTATTTTAATAGAATTCAATCATAACTTACTTTTGTACTCACTATAAATGTGTACACAATGGATGCACGGCACTACACTTCCCCCAAGAGGCCACTTTTATGCATTATATATATATTTTTTTAAGTAATCGGCCGAAAAATCAGTATCTGCATCGGCTTAAAAAAACAAATATCGGTCAGGCCCTATCCGATACTACTACAAAGTCCAACCATCATAGTAAATAGTTTGTTTTTGATACATTTCTCATCATAGGTGAACCTAATCAAACAGCATGTATGTTGAATTCACACACAGTACATACTGTGAGTGTACTGTACATGCATTCCAACCACAAGCTACTTTAAATGCAACAAGCAGCATCACTATATGCAACATGGTGCAATACACTCACTTAGTGACAATTGCCTTGGATGTGCTATTGCTCACTGTAACCTTTCCTTCATCGCTAATTACTGCTTCCCAGACGTGCAGGGAGACAGGCCGAACAGGAGAGGGAGAGATTTATGTATTATGATGGCAAAGGAGCACACACACTAATGGCTCTTAATGGGCCTGGGGTGGCCACGAGAAGGGTGGATGAGGGGAAGAGGAGGACGCGGTGACCTCCGCTGAAGAGTGGTGGCACCTCTCCGAACGCGTACATACACACGGGTTAGGATAAAGGACACAAGCAGACTGACGGTCAGATAACATGTTGAAAGACGAACATAGACTGTGTGAAAACTCTTGCGGTGTATCCATATTAAACTTAGCCATATTCATTAGAAGATGCTTTGTGTGTGTGTGTGTGTGTGTGTCAAATGCGACTTTGCGCTGATGAAAGGTGAAAAGATGCACAGATGACAGTGAGTCATATCGGTATGGCTTCCGTGATTCATGCGTGCGTTTGCGTGCTGTACGGCAGAAAGACGTCAGAGTGACAGTGTGTGACTTTGTCTTTCCATTTTTCACTTTGCTCCTCCTCTGTTCCTCCAGCTTTTTCATCACCGCTACAGTCGGCATCCCATAAAGCTGTAGCCAAAGTCATGTTTCAGGGAGGTTTGTAAATCAGGACACCAACGGGAATTGGCCTCCATTCATTTCTTCTCTCTCCCCGCCTCGCTATATCACGATATTTTACTATGTGGAGTCAAATCCTATCTGAGGATTTAGCTGTTGTTGTTTTTTTAACACCAATCAATGATCATGTTCAAACCCAAAACGTCCCTGCGGGGTTGTCCATATGGTGCAACAAAGGTTTGGGTTTGCTAGTGTGGTTTGCAGGCTAAAAATGCCTCCGCATTCTCACATTGGATGAGTTTTTTTTTTCACATTGTGTTGTTTACTCCTTGCGTGGTTAGGTGTCAATTCACCCTGAGTTTTGGTACTAAATCAAAACACATTTTCATCCGTGCCTAATTTTGAGAACTGGTAAAAATAAATAAATAAATCTTACCTTAAAAAAACTCCTCCAAATGTAAAACTTAACTTGACTGGGAGACTACTTAGGATCATGACAAAAATGCCATTTTAAATATGGTCAAAATGTGCGCATATGTCTGTTTTTGTTTCATATTCCAGCTATGTACATTATAGTATCTTAATATATGTATAAAACATCCAGCTTTCAACAACAAATGGTTTGAACAATCAAAAAAATAACCACGTACTGTGATTTCCCCAAAAATTTAATTTGTGCAAAATGCTCTCGTGTATGAAAAATACCATTCAAGGGTGGCACAAAACCGCTCAACATTAAACCAACAAACAAATTTTTAGCATTTTTTAACAAAAATCAACTCACTCAAAATTGTAATATTATTTTCAGGTACAGTTTGTCCTGCATATCATTCCAAATCCCCCAATTATTAGACCTACTCATGTTGTAGTATCGAGCAAAATAAACCCGGTGCAAACACAACTAAGCCATGAGTGCCATCTTGTGACGAATTGTGATATTACAACTCAAAACGAAAATATGGACCTCCACTATTCGCGGGTGATAGGAAAGCCGAATAGCAACAAATTTGCTAATTTTCATTTTTTTATTATTTTTGGGAAACTACCATAATTCTTCAAAAAAAATATGACAAATATCCAATATTAGTTTTTCCACACAAAAAAAGTCTTGGTGAAAAATCAAAAATATTGGAGGGTTATGTGGGGGGACCACTGTAGTTGAGGAAATATGTTTATAGTTCCGCCCCCAAATCTAATAAATAAAACATTGAAAATTAATCGCCGGCAGTTCATTTTGTCCAAATAAAAAGTGTTTGAAAATTAGGGCGGGGTTTGGGACCAGGTTTTGTAGTGCTCCGTAATACACTGATTCGTCACATTGGCTCCAATCTGTGATGTCACATACTGTGTTATGTGTATTGTCCAACAGAAAAAAAGTATGAGAACATACTTCTGAAGATGAATAAGGCCATCATTACATTTTGCTGTCCTTCTAAGAATAAGCTGACATAGTCGGTCCTAAGTTTTCCCCCTTCTTTGACTTGTTTTCTCTTACAACTCTTTTCTCAACAGCATTTGTATCTTCCGAGAAATTGTGCCTTAAAACAAAGAGTTCCCCCATCCTCTTTAAACACTCTCTCTCTCTCTCTCTCTTGCTCTCTCTCCCTCCCCTCCCTCATTCTCTCACACACTCTCCCCTCTCATCTCCTTTACAGAGCTTTTGGACAATGATATCGCCGGAAACAGGCAGAGTCTGACAGAGTTGGTAATAATGAATTAAGTCTGTAGCCTGGCCTGACTCTGAGATTTAAATTATAATTACTCCTGTGGGGATGGACAGGGTTATTGCCAGTGAGAGAGAAATAAATTGAAGTGAAGTGCATTTCCACTCTTGCTTTTAAGACGCGCCGACATGCTCCTCAATTTGGCCTCAGTGTACCTGAGTGTTTGGGCATGAACAAAAGCATGCGTGCGTGTGTGTGTGTGTGGCTGATAGGGTTGTTACTTTTGAATAAAACTGGATTTGAACAAGCACCTAATTCCTTTCCTACAATGTGGAATCAATAAGCTGTGGGTGGTGACCTTTGTAGGGTTACTCAGACCTGTAAATTGCTATTAAATTGTTTTGCCTTTGTGTTGCCACTATACACTAACTTGTTTTTCTCTCTTGTTTTCTTGAGATTATTATAGAAGCCAACTTGCTTGCAAACACACACCCATATGCAGAAGTTTTCATTTTTCATTACAAATTGCTTGAAAAAACTCCATCTGAAACCTGTGGTGAGTGAAGAAACGCAGTGCCTTCACTTGAGAGTTTTAGTTGTGTGTCATTTCTCTAGTGGCGTAAAACCCGAGTTTTTTGCATGTGTAAATATCCCAACCTTGCTATTCACACCTCACCAAATGTGTGTTCTCACGTGAATCTCACTATTGTTTGTATTATTAGGCTAGGTTCACACTGTAGGTCTTAAAGCTCAATTCCGATTTTTGGGTGAAATCCGATTTTTTGGAGTAAACGTTCATATTACCTATTGATTGCGACCCCAATCTGTCTGCTGTGTGAACGTATGTTTCAATTTTCTGTAAGCTTCATTTGTGAATAGATAAATAAATAAATAAAACAAAACAAAAAAACGCCGAAAGGCAAAGCTCTCGATTTACCGGTCGATCTACGTTCCTACCCTCACCTATGGTCACGAGCTGTGGGTCGTGACCGAAAGAACAAGATCCCGGATACAAGCGGCCGAAATGAGTTTCCTTCGCAGGGTAGCCGGGCTCTCCCTTAGAGATAGGGTGAGAAGCTCGGTCATCCGAGAGAGACTCAGCGTCGAGTCGCTGCTCCTCCACGTTGAGAGGAACCAGTTGAGGTGGCTCGGGCATCTGGTTCGGATGCCTCCTGGACGCCTCCCTGGGGAGGTGTTCCGGGCATGTCCTACCGGCAGGAGGCCCCGGGGACGACCCAGGACACGCTGGAGAGACTATGTCTCTCGGCTGTCCTGGGAACGCCTTGGGGTCCCGTCGGATGAGCTGGCTGAAGTGGCTGGGGAGAGGGAAGTCTGGGCTTCCCTGCTAAAGCTGCTGCCCCCGCGACCCGACCCCGGATAAGCGGAAGAAGACGGACGGACGGACGGAAAACAAAAAACTACGGTCCAGCGTGTCAGAGCTGCGGACTTTTATAAGTCCGTCGTCGGGGCTCATCATTTTACCATCTCATATCTACAGAGGAGTGATGCGGGAGGAGGTAGAAATAATATTTTGTGAAAATGAGGCAAATCTGTTCGAAAATTCGACCTCTCCTTTTTTTGCCCTCCCCTAACGATGACGTCACGTCATTGCCGAGCGTAGTAAATGAGTCGTCTGCATGGCTAAATTACTAATATCACCACAAATGTCAACTGTGTGCTTTATGTATCAAGTGGGATTAAATTAAAGTCAAATATAAAGCCACAACTGTTACTCGAAACAACTTTGCCGATTCACGTACGTCTCCCTTTAATCCCCCCCGCCCCCGCGGACACCTTAGAGCGCATATTGGACTTTTGATGACGTAGAGGTCCAGACTGCGGTCGCATTGCAAAAATTTGGATACGTATCGGCTCTTGGACCACATATGAAAGTGACCCAGGTCGAATATGAAAAAAATCGGAATTGAGCCGTTCAGACTGATAAAAAATTCAGATGCAGTTCGCATTTGGGCAAAAAAATCTACACTGGTTGCATCTGCCTGCCTTTTATACCCTTTGGCTGACTGAGAGTTCTACTTCCTTGGTTTTTAACAACACATAACACATTGCAAGGAAAAATATTTGTAAAAAGAATGGAAATGTAAAATAAATGAAAATAAAACTACTAGATGAAATGAGAATTTTCAACATTGAACTCACATATTCATATTGCAATTCTGTTTTTTATTCATACAATTTTTGTGACCCCTCTTGATGATATCCCCCCATCATATACATATATCAAATGAATTATATTTCAGTCTCCATGGTACAGAACTGAAAAGTGTATCAAAGGAGCCCACATAGCTACTCTTGAAAGGAAATCGTCTCATTTGTCCTCCTGCTGGACCGAGCTATAAATGCCAGCTCTATATTTTCAAATAAGGGCCGCTAAAGGACATTTTCTACCCTTTTCCTCCCTTAATGAAATGTCAGCCTATTGACCCATCTTTCTCTTAAATGCTAATTTGCCTGCCGCTTTGACCTTTCACCCCTGTCCTTGTGCCGTTTCAGAGCTTGTGGAGGTCATTGCACAACCTGAAAGACGTTGGTGTGGTGCAGGTAAAAGTCATCCGGGCTGAAGGACTGATGGCGGCAGATGTCACCGGTAGGAAGGCGACGTCACATGCAAACAGTGTGATTGGAAACTTCCTGTGAGCACATGATCGAGCATTCTATGCTTGAATGAGTTTGGTGTAGAAACACTTGATTTTGAATAGAATTGAGCCGAGCCCTTTCTCTGGTCTCACAGATCCTCCTTTAGGTGTATTTGCCATGCGACCCAATATTTTATGTGATAGTATCGATAACATTTATGATAATAACAGTTAAATTCTGAGTCTTTGGAGATTTGAAAAGGATCCACAGACTCAGAATGGGACAATGGCGAGGCAGGAATAATACAAGCAGACAAGATTGGCAACGACGAACGTAGTGGTGGAGAATATCTGGAAATGAGTCGGTGAGCCGAAGAGCCTTGAATATGCAAGCGTGGATGACTGGCAGAGTGCAAAAATACAGTGCACTAATGACTAATGGTTCCATTAATTAGTACGCCTATTATGTTGTGGGTCAAAATGACCCACTTTAAAGTTAAAGAACAAATGTTCGCTTTTCGCTATCAAACTTGGCACCAATCGACAATGAATTTCTAGTTCATTTTGACATCCTGAGCATATTCCGGGTCAAATTGACCCAACAAATAGTTGCTATTAAACTTCACATTAACAGACTAAGAAATGGTTAGGTTCGACATACTGTATGTGCAATGAAAACGGTTAATAACAAGCTATAAACAATGTTTATTGTATCAAATTGACCCATTTTAATAGAGAAAAAGTATAAATATTAGTATGGAATGTCTCATCAACAGACAATTAAAATGGTTTACTTTGACATATTTTTAATTACATGTTGAATTTATTGGAATGCTTTTGGAACATTAAACATAGCCCAGGTCAAACTGACCCATTTTAAAGTTGAAGATTCAAATGAGTTTGGGTTTTATTTTATTTTTGGGTTATGAAACTACTCATCAATTAAAAGGGTTCACTTATATTTTTAATTAAATGTTAAATAATTATCAGAAAGCCTTTGGAACATTAAACATAGCCCGGGTCAAAATGGGTAGTTTTTTTCTGCTGTGAAACTACATCATGTCATGTCCAGTGGACAGAATGGGGTATATATCATCGAGAAGGCGGGACTTCCGACTTGCGTAAGTCACACACCTACGCTGTTTCCGGTTACTGTTGCAACGTAATAGGCCATGTCCCAATACTCGCACCGCCACCCTTGTACCCCTCAATTGCCCGTTCCCGTTAATGGGCGCGAGTGTGTAGGGGGTCTCACTTCTCCGAGTGCGTCTCAGAGTGCTTCAGAGAACTGAGACACTCACACCCATCAACGGGAACGTGCAATTGAGGGGCACAAGGGTGGTATTGGGACACGGCCTATATGTCGCAACAGTAACGGGAAACAGCATTGGTGTGTGACTTACGCAAGTCGGAAGTCCGTGGCATCGGGCCCCATTTACCTTAGGTGTACTCCAATTAAGATGGGAAAACCATTTTATGGATCATCAATGGAAACAGGGATGCTCCTGAGTTCAGTTTTGAGACTGTGACTACTCATGTAATTTTTTTTTCATTTTAATTTAATTTCAATTCAAACAAAACACACATTGCCGTTATGGGTGTTTTGTGTTTGGAATTTGAAGGGGAAAGAAAAACGAATTTGTTTTGCAATAAGGCTGCAACATGTGGAAAAAGTGCTTTCTAGATGCACTGTATATAAATCCACATCTTTTTTTTTTATATACTTCATTTTCATTTTACTATCTTCTTCTCTTCTGAATGACTAACTAATTTCAGCATTCGACTGATTGCATTTAATCATGTCGGCAATGTGTGTGGCACATTGTACACCACCATGAATTCAGCCAGAGATAAAGTGTAATTTTGGGTTTGAGGGATTATGGTCTTCGAGAATGTTCAGAGAGTGAGTTTAAGTCTTCTTTATGCTGGATTTATGCTGGACGCTAAATTTGTCTCTGTGTTTTTAGGGGAAAAGATGCAGGGTGCTCATTTGAATAATAGAGAAAAAGTGTGCATTTGAACCAACAAATCTCCCCCTTTACTCCCCCCTCCCTCCCTTTTCTTTCTCCACTTGCTCCCGCCGAATCCTCCATTCTCCATTAATTCTTACTTTTAATTAGGTCTGCAGTGGACAGGCCTAGTTTTTCACTCTGCATTATCTAGTTGAGAGTAGAGAAAGTGTGTGCGTGTGTGCGTTTCTCAATTCAAAGCAGCCGCAGTCTGTGTTAGCCAACGCAAAGTGGAACTGCTTGATTTGGGTTATTGAGACCGGGGCAGCCAGAGAGCAGCGGCTAATGGCTCTTGTATTTCACTGGGAACTTAAATTTACTCCGTGACCTTGTTTCACAGCTCATCATTCAGTCTGCGCTTCATGGCTGACTTCCAGAAAAATTAACGTTGTTGTAAAGTTGTTTATTTATTTGCTTGTTGCTTCCCATCCCGCCTCTCCTGTTTTTACCTCGGACTCTCGAACAGAACAAGCTTAAACGTGTGTTTTGTATACAGGTAATCTTGTCATATTTTCCCTCCACTTATTCATTTAAGCATTTCAATTGTGTGTTTGACTTGCAGAGTTTTCATTTCACATGTTAAATGTTGCTTGGTTGGAATAGCATATTACACAGACGACAGACTACTACAGTGGCGCCTTGAGGTATAATCTCAAATCATCATTCTCCATTGAAATTATTAGAAATGTTAGTTATGTGCTTTAATAAATAAAATAGCACTATATAATATTGTACTTTGTACAAAAGCATTAAGTCATGATGTAATTAATTAGTATTGAATGAATTAATCAATTTGCATTTCACAGTTAATTGTGGCTCTCTTTCTAGTGTGTCGACTTTTGACCACTGGGGGCAGTATAATAGTCGGACATAACCAGATGAGTCATTGTCGCTCTCGACGACTCATAAGAGTCAATATTGGTCATTTTTCGCAAAGGACAACAAATATATGTGTGTGAATATTGTTACATTGTCTGTCTAAATATATTGCTCCACGATTTGTATTCAAATATCATTTGCTTAAAGGGTTATAAAATTGTGACTATCGATGCTAATCGTTAGCCATTAGCGTTAAGCTACCAAAGGTATTCCTAAGGCATCGTTGTTGAGTTAAGTGTTTAGTTTGACAGTGAACTTCGACTGGAAGTGGCATTACACAGTTTGAAGCTTCTTTTTTGACGAATTGTTTACTGCCAAGCTGCTGCTTATTGTGAAGTGAGTTGAGGTTGCTGCCACCAAGTTGTAAGTTTGAAAGTGAAAGCAAAAAAAAGTCCAAACGTGGGCGCACGACTTGAAAAAGTTGGCTCACTTGTAACTCAAGGCATCACTGTATTAATCTTCATTTACTCATTTTCCCACCAGGAATATTTTGTTCTTTCACCTCTAGACATAGTAAAGGGAAATTGATTCAAATGACAGGCAAAGGTGCTTATGCCTGTGCGCCAATGTGTGTGTGACGGGCAGATACAACAGCTCTTTAAGAGCGGCATGAGAGCCCTCAGCACACGAACACCCTATTTTATCAGTTGAGCCAGGGAGAGGGTCAGGAGCGAGGCGAGAAACAAACAGACGGACCGGCAGAGAGTGAGAGGGGAGGTCAGGGAGAGAAAAATAGTTCACTCTCTCTTCTCTCGTCCCCATTCATGCTGTCTGTCCGTCTCCTCTCTTGTCTGCGCTCTCCTTTTCTTTTTCACATCACACTCGGGCCATCTCTTACTCTAATTGAAGTGCTTTTGTGGCGTCGAACGAGAAGGATAACTGAACACATCTCAAAAGCCAACAGTGTCCCTTGTCTTGCTCCTTGAGTAGATGTGAGACATTTCAATCGTAATGCATTATCCACAATTTCACATCACGTAAGAGTGCCACTGGCTTCTTCTTTTGCATCTATTATTATTATTATTTTTTTTTAATTGTATTGCTTTTTCGAGTAGCTTTCAAAGACATTTTCATAAAATTTTGATGGAATCCACGTATTTATGATGTAATGAAAACATAATAAAATAATGTTATTAAATAATAGAAATGCTGAAAAAAAATCTAAATCAATTTGAATGACATTTGCTATGCGTGTGAGCGTCTAAAGCTGAAATGTCACACACACAATTCATGTGTAATCTGAAAAATTCCTTTCATGAACTGTCAAATTTTATCGTTAGGTTGTCATTTGTACTTATTTACTAGTATTATTATGCGTTGTATGGTGGCAAGCAGGTTCGTCAAGCGGGTGGGTGCCATAAACTAATGAGTTTGAAATAAACTGGTCAGCTACGGTCAATGAAGCCCATCTCGTCACTGTATCAAATCTCTGTCGTTAGCTTTTTACTCAGACTGTCACACATGGCAGAAATTGAAAGCCCGTTGCCCCAGAGAAAATGTCCCCTCAGCTAGATAGCTTAGCATCGCTTAGCTTTGGCTATTGCTGCATTGCTGCATCTACCGGTGTGGATGTTTTATTTTGGAAAACACCAATAGGCATAGACTTGGATTCTACCCTTAGCCACTATGCGGAGCAAAATCCTGGTTAAAGTAAAACATTTTAAACTAAAAAGTAGAACTTCTGGATGCTTTATGAGGTAAAACGGTGGCAGCTAGGCAGCCAATAGCGTACTGGACTTTTACTTGTACTTTTGCTGCCATATTTTACATATTGTCCATTACAAACAAGCATTTTGGTGATTCCACATTATAACAATCTTTTTCACTTAATGATTTTTCAGGTACCAAATTTTGGCGGAGGTCCGCGCAAGTGCACACAACTTCTAGGTCAAGAGCACAGCCTGTTAAAAGTGATGAAATGCAAGAAAAACGCAAATGAAAGTCTTGAATTATAATTAATTGTGATGAGCACCTCAAACACCCCACCAACTTTAAGCTTTCCTGCGAGGCAATTACAGGCGCTGCCTCATCCGTGCCATATTCATCCTCCACACTTATCTTAGGGCGCCCAGAAATTATTTTGCACCCGCTCCCCCGCTGCACACCGGAGGCACCGTGGAGACGTGACCCGATGTGGGAGGAGCTTTACCTGGACGCTAGCTCAAATGTGAGCGTGTAATGGTTGAGACAGCTGCCTCCGGTGGTGGCGGCCAGCAGGGTGAAAGTTCATCACCGGTGACAACTGACTCAACCGAACCGGAGCCTGTCAAGCCATAAAAATAAAAAAAATATTAGGCTGAAAAAGTGGGGGTTGCTGTGCTGTAATTTTCCATCATTTAATTCCATTGATTGCAATTATATTTAATCAGTCTTGATTTTTGTTTTTTTTAATACTTTGGAAGCTCCAGAATGATTCAATATATGTTTATTACTTTAACCCTTTATGAACATTTGTTACAATTATTAAAACTCATTGAAATTAAAATGTTCAACCTAAGGCAAATTATTAAATTACATTAAAAGATTTATTTATCTTTTATGACCTATTGTTGATATCATCTGCCATTATAATGTGTAATATTACTTGATTTTAAATCTTAATGTACAGTTCCTACATTAATGACTTAATTACACTAGACCCCCCCCCCCAAAAAAAAAAAAATTTGATTTCCTCTCAGAATCAATATTCATGTAAAAAATCACACCAATGACATTTAAGAAATGCTAGCAAAACTAATTCCCAAATTAAATTCTGAAAATTGTTCATCCTGAAAGTTTTGTGGTCGTTTAGAATGGATAAATACATAAATAAATAAATAAATAAATATATATATATACTGTGTATATATATAGATATATATATATATTATTTTTCTTCTTCAATGACTTATACTGATTTGTGATCATAACTATATGATAACAATAACACACCAAAACAAACAGAAGCCTTTGTCTATTTGAATGTATGTTGTTTTCTATCGTCTGCGTCACATCTGCCGATATCCACTTCAAACATGTTCCATCAATAAGACCTCCAACAACTGATATGAGAGGCAACACCTACTGCACCACATTGATCACGCTGACATTTGCTTTGCACACCTACTAAATGTCCTGCCCTTGTCACAACATTTGAAGAAAATCACACAGATCAATGACACTCACACGTGGACAAATCCGAGCGCACATGCACATTTGCGCACACAAGTACACGGCCACGCAAATGCCACTGGGGCATTGAACTCAATTCCAACTTCATTGAGTCTTATTCGTGATAGCTAATGTTATGATTTTGTGTAAGCATAAATCCATTGAAAGGTAACTGTATGCATCTCAAGTTTTTTTTGGGAGGGAAATTGAAGTAGTGAGCTATGAGATAAACATATTAATAATATAGTAAATTTTTAGGGTGTTACTGGCTTTAGTAGTATTTTATTTTTCTCCCCTTTTATTAGTTGGCTGCATAAAATTGTTTTGTCTAGTTTTGTTTTTTTAGTATTTAATGTGGTGTGTACCTTTTACCTGTGGCGATCATAAGCCCCTGACCAGCTTCAATGGCACCCAAGTGAAAAATAATTTTTTACATTATTTTTACGTTATTTTCTTCTTTGTTTATGTATTTATTTTTAATCATGTATGTTTCTTCTTCTCCTTGTCCCGCCTAGGAAAGAGTGACCCATTCTGTATAGTGGAGCTGAGTAACGATCGGTTGCAGACTCACACCGTTTACAAAAATCTTAACCCAGAGTGGAACAAGGTCTTCACTTTGTGAGTATTGTTATTGTTTATATATTAACAAAAAAAATGCAATTGTATTTTTTGTCTCTGTTCAGTGGTTTATCGGGCTATAGCATAACGAACAATACATACTGTAGAAGGGCAATAATGAGATCAAACATAAGTTCTTAAATATCTGCTGCATTTTTATTGAGTCCAATGATATGGAATTCCCAGTGATGGGACATGTTAATTTAATCTTTCTTTGAGTGCACATCGCCCACATAGCCTCTTTTCTATACATATCATCACCCATCTTGATAGCCTACTTTTACAAATATGACACAACTCTACTTTAACTTGTACTTGATGGAAATGTAGTGCAATGACAAATAATGTGCTTGATATGTTTAAACATTTACGCAAATTTAAAGGAGAATGTTAAAAAAAACCTGTTTGTAATGCCTTCATATTTCAAGTTGTTTTCTCTGTTGGTATGAAATCAAGCTTTTGTGGTGTCATAGCTTTTTAAACGGTTAGCATGCTGTTCACCGTCATTGTCTCGCCATGTCGTCCAGTAACGTAAAGGACATCCACTCAGTACTTGAGGTCACCGTTTACGACGAGGACCGAGACCGAAGCGCAGACTTCCTGGGCAAAGTGGCCATTCCGTTACTAAATGTGAGTCCAACTGCTGATTCTTTTGTTTTTAAACATTAGGAGCAAAAAACACACATTTGAAGTTATAAAAAGCATAGGCTGTTTTTGCACATGCGCTGACATGTTTGAGATGACAGGAAGGTGAAACGATGAGTCAAAAAAGAAACTGATAAGTGAGAAGAAAGCAAGCATGTGAATGAGATACGTTATGAAAATGACACTGATCAAGAGATGAAATGACATTCGCCGTCTGTCGTAGAGAATCTTTCTATACGTGTGACTGAGACGTATATATCGGTGCTGGGCTTGTACACTGTGATTCCCCAGGATAGTTAATTTCTGTTTGACAGAGGCGAGCTGCTGTGGGTAATGAACAGGTACTTGTCAGAGTTGCCACAGTTGTTTTGGGTTCCCTGTCAACGGCGGCAGCTGGGGTTCAAAGGTGGCCCGGGGAGCCGATTCAGTCGGGTATTGCCAGACAGACGCCTGTCATGTCCCTCTCCCACAGATCCAAAATGGAGAACGCAAAGCCTACGTCTTGAAAAGCAAGGAGCTGACAGGGCCAACGAAAGGGGTCATCTTTCTTGAAATAGACGTGATTTTTAATGCTGTAAGTCTTTTTTTTTTTTCTTCTTTAGATTCTCCTCCCGTATTTAAAAAAAAAAAAAATGTCCCCCATCCTCTTTCTCACCCTTTTCTATGCTGTTGTCTTAATTCTGTTTGTCCCCCCTCACTCACATCTCATTCCTCGTCCAGTGCGCCCTCATCCTCGTTTTGGGTCTAATTATGGAAGGCTCCCTCTCAGCATCCTTTGTTCGCCCGTTCCCTGTCACTGTGTGTGTGTCCTATAGCCGCCATCTTGTTACTCACCCCCCCCACCCGCTCGCTCCAACCTCACATGGGTGCGTGTGCACTATGCATGTGTTGTAGTGTGACAACAGTAATCTGGGAAAACATTTATATTAATTTAGCGGTCATCTCGTTCAGTTCTGTATATAAACCAATTTGTTGTTTGACGCTGCCCTCCAGGTGAAGGCTGGTCTCAGGACGTTGATCCCCATTGAGCAGAAGTACATAGAAGAGGAGCCACGAGTGTCCAAACAGGTCAATTACTTGCTATAGCTTAAATTCTTCTACACCACATCACATATGCGGGTCATTGACGGATACGTTTGTCCAATGATGCACATTTGATGAATTATCATGTGATGCGACTAAACAGAAATAACCAATTTGGGACTTTTATTTTGAAGTACATTTAAAGACAGGAGATAGTCATGATATTAAAGAACTCCATGACAGTAGCTTTCAAGTTTGTACTGTCTCACAAATATGTATAAAAGTTACCCTTTTAGCAACTGGTATGTTGAGGTCATATAAAAAAATAATTAATAGTGATTTTTTTTTTTAACAAATATACATCTTCATTAGAATTTTACTTGTGTGGCTAGCTAGCTTGTTTAGTTTAGATTGCTAACTGTTAGCCTTATAACTTTGATTTAAGTTGAAATAGAAAATATTATGTTGTGGTCGGGTCGACCAACTATCATCTGGTGCAACCTCTGTAGAAAACTTTCCGTGACAGATGAATTATAGTTGTCCTAAATTGTAGATACTGTAGTAAGCTTGTAGATAATAGTAAGTAATAATAATTTTTTTTTATTTTATTTTTTTTTTTAATTACCCGTGCTGGGTCTGGTAAAATCCTTATCTGTCAATGTGCCATGTACAAAATGCATAAACTTTGGTTTAATTTCATTTCACAACCAAACAGATAATTGACTACTTGTTAGTTATATTGTTGTTAAAAAAAAAACAACATACACAAAATGTACAAAATAAAATATTCGCCAAATTTTGACGTAAGTATTTGTTTGTTAATGACAAATGTGTATTCACAATATACACATTTCTTTTTAACATTTTATATTTATTTGTTATTTATTAGATGAAATACTACTTTTGAGTATGCACAATACATACTGTACGTGGGCAATTCTTGGATATCAAATATATAAATGTGCAATAAAATTAAATGCATGATATTTATAAATTTCTTGCACATTCATCTGATTGTGTATTCATTTAATAATATAATTTAAAAGCTTGACCTACCTTGAACACTGTAAAAATACCATTCAAATTAGACTTTACCATGAAATATATTAATTAAAATCCCTTAGAAATGTTATATATTTTATTTATGGTACTCCTCATACCAACTGCACTTTTAAGTTTATTAAAAAACAACAACAATTTAGCTTGAATGCACACTTCAGCCTGTGGAACACATTTACCCCTTTGAGAAAAAAACAAACACAAATTCCACAAGTCACATGTGACACAGAAAGTTGCATCATTCAGGTGCTTTGCAGGCCATACGAAGGCCAAAAGTAAATTCACTCTTTTTTTCTTTATATTGGATTATATATCCATTAAGAGGGTATTAAATCTAAGATCAGTTTTGGTATTTGTTCATCTTTAGTATACAATTTTTGATCAAATCACTGTAACGTGCTATATTTGCTAATTTTATGCTGAAAACTTCCAGTACAAAAAATGATTGACATAAAAAAATAATAAAGTTGCCTGGCATGAGCCAATACACATTTGTATTACCAGATCTTGAATTGAAAAAAAAATAAAAATACAGAAACGTACGTTTACCCCAGTGTGCCGCATGTCCTGCCTCGCTGTCGTAAGCGCTAACCAGCGAGCCGGGCGAGCGGCATCTCGTAAAGCCCAACAACTGTGTGGGCAAGATAAAACAAGGTGATTGAAGAGGGAAAACAGCGTTTCATTTTTGTTTCTTCTCTCCTCTCTCCCTTCTCTCATCTGTCAGCCGCCTCGCATCCACCCCGGCTGGGTGAATAGAAATGTCAAGCTGTCAACTGCGGGGTGCATAAGTAGATTGGCCGTCCTTATAGATGGCCCTTTTTGCCACTGCTGCTTTGCACTTCATTGTCACGCCGCTCAGTGTGGCAGCCGCACAAAGGGCTGAATAGCTGGGGCCGGCCCACATCACACATGTCATATGAGTGACCGTTTGGGCTTAGTAGTCAATGCTGCGCCATGCCCTGCCACACACATCACTAGCCAACACAGTGCCACACACACAAACATCTCCCATACCGCCCTTGTTTCAACCCTCCATCCGTTTTTTCCACCCCCCTTTATGTCGTCTCTGTTGCGCTGGCCCGCTCGTCTTTTTCCTCAAGTGGCAGAATCTCAATCTCACCTCTGACTCATAGAGATGACCCATGTCAGCGTCTCACAATGATGATGTCACTGGCTGCTTTGGAAGGCTCGCCCCTTGAGGCCACGAGGGCTGTTTTGTGCCAGCACCCCCCTACTGTTGCTTGCTGATTAGTTGGAAGAAAAGTATCTGCCAAAGACTTTCTACTTGATGACATGAACACTTAGGAAGTTTTTTTTTTTTTTTTTTTAAGAAGAAGAAATAAGACAAATATAAAGCATTTTCAACACTTAACAACTATGAAAAAAACTTATTTGTAAAGATATGGTTATCAATACAACAAAAAATAAATAAAGCAAATAAATATATAATAATAATTAATGAAATGATATCTTATTTCTAAATGAATTATGAAATATTACCCTAGTGACTATATCTATCTTAGTAACAGTAACAAAATGTATTCCAAATCTTAAATTATTCCTTCAAAATTCTTTTTTTGGTCTACTCTTTGGTTGTGCTGACATCAATGATCCTTAAGATAGATTATTTGCTTTCTCAATGTGCTCTACTGATTGGTCAAGTGGTTGTTAAAGAGTTACATATTTAAATAAAAATAAATAAATAAAAATAAAATATAAATGTAAGATTTACGTATAGAAAGCATGATCCTCCTCATCTCACAACACAACTTGAATACAAACACTTTATAGACATATTGGCCAGTGGCCATAAATGCAGGGCAAACCAGAGCTCTTAGCATCACAAATACAACAAGACTGAACTGAAATAACCATTGAGTCATTAATAACTAAGGCTTGTCTCTTACATACTGAACTGAGTCCTTATTAGGCTGTCCAAAACAAGCGCAGCATAATATTCTCATCGGGTCTTTGGCTTTATTTTTGAAGTCAGGTCAAAGCTACAAATCTTCAACTAAAGTGACGCGATACTTAATTTTGCAAAGTGACAGCAAAATGAGATACTGCAGGGTTTAAATTTATCTTATTAGGAGATGAGGAGAGTTCATCATGCTGACTCAAACCTATGCGATAACATTTAAAAAAAAAGTCATGGAGCTGCAAATGATCAAAAAAGCACAAGATCAAAATAGACATAACGCACATAAAAAACCCTTTCTTTATCCTCAGATACTATCGACCTTCTCTGTAATATGAAAACCTTCCGTCCCATCTACTTTGCAGCTGCTGTTGCGCAACTTCAACAGAGTGAGGCGCTGCATCATGTTCCTCATCAACACTGGTTATTACATCAACAGCTGCTTCGAATGGGAATCAACACAGAGGAGCATCTGCGCATTTGTGGTGGGTAGACCTCGTTTCAATTGCGGATACATGAGAAGTCATATACATTTCAGGCCAGTTGGGTCAATACAGTCATAGCCAAATAATTACTAAAGTTTTAATTCTAGAACTAGAAATTTGAAAAAAAAAAAAGAGCCAAGTTAACGACCAATCATAGCTCAGCTTGTGAACGTCACATGTCCCTCAACTCAAAAATAGACATGATCGGTCGTTACCTGAGCCCTTAGGCACTGTGATGTCATGATTAGTTGCCAGCAAGTGGCAAAATGGCCGCCCCCTGAGATGGATAAGAATGGGGGGTTTTGGCTGCTTAATTCATATTCCACAAACACAATATTAATCAGAATACTGTTATAGACTAGTGGGGGTGCATATAAAATATTTTTGTAAGGACAATTTTTAGGTAGAATTCCCTTTTAAAGAAAAACACAATATTGGGAATATAGAGGTCTTTTTGTTTATCTGTCATTGTTTTAGGGGGTAATTTTATCCCTCAAAATTAGCCTACTAGTGGTATAGGAAATGCACCATTTTTTTTCTTCCAGTTTGAATTATTGATGTGTTTTATTATCATGGAGGAAAAAAATACATATTGTAAAAACGAACATTTAAAAATAGAAGAAAATACTTGTTGGCATCCACTTAGAGCAGCTTCTCCACTCATTCAAGTTTTAAATAGCTGCGCAACAAGAAGACCGCTCTTGTTGAGGCATTAACTACTGGCCGCGTTCGTTTGACCCAGTTTAGCGCAGTCGTGCGTGTGTTTTGGTGTGTGAGTCACACGGCTCAGACGAGACAACATATTGATCATTTAACATTAATCCCATCTGTGTGCGTGCGTGAGCTCAAGTGGCACATTTCCTCTCCAGTAGCTCCGCGCTTGTCCTTGTGCCCTGCCTTTAAGAAATTGAAAGGGAAGTGCAAAAAATGAATTCATGTTGAAAACAAGGTCAGAATAGTTTGAAGGTGCAACATCATCCTTGGGAGTCCCATTCACGGGACAAAGTATACATAAAGTTCATCCAGTTTTGAGTGACACTGTATTCTTATTGTACATACTGAAATGGAGTATTTCAAAGCAATAAAACGGGTATGTAGGCCAAGGACAAAGTGTTTTATAGTTTATTGAAAGGCTGAAATTCGAGCATCATTTTGCTTTTCCTCGTCCCCCTCCCACTCGTGCGAGCGTGTTGGCGTAGGAGTGTGCACTTAGCTAAAAGCATCAGTGTTTAGGACCTCTCCTTTACACAGGTACCCCCGCCCCTTCCCCCCCTCCTCCATTTCTTCATCACTCTCTCATTCCTCCCTCACTTCCACAGGCCTCTTAATCACTTCGCTCATCTCTTTAAGTGGCTTTTTATGGGGGGCCATCTGGCCAAGGTGGTGCGTTTGTGAAGGTGTGCGTCTGCGTGTGATCACGGGCACGGGCGTGTGTTTCTATCTTTCTGGACAGATGTTGCACTTAACTTTTCCGAATGGCCCTCGCTAGCTTGCAGAGGTGGCATAGTGGCAGCCGCTAAACGTTTAAGTGTGCGCTATAACTCTCCTAAGCGAGCCTAGAGGAGGGAAAAGCAGCGTGTTGGCTTATTTGCAGTTTTGTAAAGGATGGCTGTTGTATCGAAGACGCGGTATCGTACGCGTTCCGCAGAAAAGTGCTGCGTCTTTGCCGCCAGATTTGGCATTTCCATTGGCATGCGCACAGCTGTGATCGTCTCACATGCAGCGTTTCTCTCTCACGCCCACGCTTCCGTCTCCCACCCATCAACATGGTGAAAACTGCCGGCGTGGCAGCTTCCCCCTTAGGCGTTGGCGCCGTGGAGCGGCCCGCCGTCACCTGCTGTCCCGCGCCATGGCAGGTGCCGGTATGACACCCGTCTCCCTCTTTTCCACTTTCCACACCTGCAAGGTGTGTCTTTCTATCGCTGTGTTCTTCTTTATCTCCGCCCCCTGGAGTTGGGTTCTGTCGCCAACTCTCAAGGCCGTTATTGCCCCGGGGACCACCGGCCTCACCGGCTCTTCCTCCAAACAAATTTGCTGTAACTTTATCTGCAATTGGGCCCCGAATTGGAGGCAAATAGAGGCAGCTTTGTGAGGCTCGGGGAAGGGTGAGGGCAGCGAGCCGGGGGTTGTCGGGGGAGGCTGGGGAAATGATACCGGGCGCTTTTATGTCAGGCAAAGTAGGACTCTTATCAGGAAGAGAGCCCAGACAAGGGAGCTACTTCTAGAGGAAACTGGAGCACCTATCACCTGCTTTGCATTTAGATAAAAATTCAGCCTGCTGAAAAAAAAAAAAAAAAGGCAAAAAGCAAAAGACAGGTACAGAAGCGTCTATTGGTGTGTGTATGCACACATCTCACAGTGTGAGAAGTGAGTTGTACACCACACACCACTCCAGGTCTCTTTAAATTGCTCCTTTGACTCCTCTTCAAAGGGTCTGTCTTAACTTTTGAAACTTTTCGAGTCGGGGGTTCGTCTTTGCCCATAGCAAGGGACAACTTTGAACCATTTACTTTTTACATTTTACTGCTCTTAGTTGAAATACAGCGGCAAGACTGACACAGAATATCAAGTCAGGGTTTAATCACCAGAGATTAAGAGTCATGAATGAGAAAAATGTAGCGGCATTGTGGCAGTCAAACTGTACAAGTGTCATCGGATTTTTCTTTTAGGTCATAAAACTATATCACAATCTATTGAGAGCATCTGGCTTGCTTTTGAATGAGGAGCACAGCAAACCCTGCTGTGTTCTGCAGGCGTACAGCAGGGGGCAGTCTAGCACCACTGAATGATGCTTAGGGAGGCCTGGTCCAAAGCAGGACACAATCTCCCCCCCTTCTCTCTCTCTAGTTACATCAAACTTAACAGGACTTCTACTTGCTATCTGGCAACACTTATTGCCAGCATGGAAAATGATGTAAGAGAGATAAAGGCGACCTCTGAAATCCAAACTTCGGTTTCACTCCACTGAGACAGAACAGGGGAAAAGTTTGCCTGGTGTGTGGTTAATGTAAGCCAAAGTACTGAATATTACCCTCCCACAGTGCCGCGGCTCAGAGCCGCGAGGACGCGGGCTGTGTTTTGAAACAAATAACGCCGGCTCCAGCTCTCCATGAGCACTGACTGCTTGAATAAAACATTTGGACTTTTCCATGTTGTTGACGTCCTTTTGTGTTTGGGGGATTTCTTAATATTGAAGCAAGCATCAAAGAATTACGGAATGCAACTGCAGGGATTGTCAAAAACAATTAGATTATTGATTTTTTGCCTCTTGTTATTCCAGCCAAAATGATCCCGTCATAATTTTGCTTTTATCATGTTTGTTTTGGACCATTTTTAAGTTAATTCATTGTAATCCCTCCCCACTTTATTTCAAATTGCTTATCATTGTAGTATACTAATACTATAAATTAAAAAAAATGATTTTATGCTTACTGAACTAAATTATGAATCATATACAATTTGTTTTACTATATTTTCTTTACTTACTATAGAATACATAATTAATTTACTGATAGTCCTGAAAATAGACTTTAATTAAATTGTAAAGTAAAAAAAAAAAAAAGTAACCAGAAAAATGTGCATTCTGTTCTGTACTATTGGAAATTATGGAAAGAGTAAATAGGCTCAAACACACAAATGACATTTATTTAAATATTTGTATTCGCTGTACAGTTGAATACAAAATAGTTTCCCATCAGAAAGGTGAATTCAACATCTCGTAAAATGTCCACGGCCACAAAGTGTCATCTTCAAATGACTCCTATACAAGATATATAGAGCTTCACTATGCATTAACCCATTAATTTTCTAGTTTGAGCATCCCATTTTCATTGTGTTTTTGTTTTTCCTCTTGCCTTTCTGTGGTGGTCGCTGACATCCACAGCAGGCTCCTTCCCGCTCCCTCATCGCCAGGCGAAGAGCTTGCAATGTAGCGTAGGGAGCGATGAGGGGGGTGGCTGTGCTGGACCAGCCTCGCCGGGAAGGTCCAGGCACCGCGGGGCCACTGTTAACCAGCCGGGGGGCACGGAGACGGGGCAGAGCCGTCCGCCTGGCGCTTCTTCCAGCTGCCCGTCACAACGTGGCCCTCAGCTACGATAGCCAAATGGAAAAGAAATGAGAGGGCGACAGGTTAATAGCCTTAAGGGAAACGTTTTAAAAAATATATATATATATTAAAGGAGGTTTCAAGATTTGAGGCAAACATCAGGACAGTAAGGTGCAGTTTGTGTGATTCCAGCAGTGAACATTCAGAGGATGACATACAAAATATATTTCTGTTCATGCAATGTTATGCCAGTGCTAGTATTTATTGTTGTATATTTATAACATGAACAAAGAAATGATTGTAATTGTATGTTTATTTATAGCTTCGACCAGAACAGGTTTAATACAAGTGAGCTCCTTTGTCTATTTCAGTAAAATTGTGTGTCTGCATCTCATTTGCACAGTCTTTCATTAGACGTGTATTAATTGCCGTTACATGTTCAGTGTCTTGATGGTTTGTAGGATGTTGGATCATTTTAGAATGTTAGGATGTGCAAGTGTGCATTGTTGCGAGCTGCACTGGCGAAGAACTTGCGTGTGCTCTTCATCAGGAGTGAAGAGATGATCCTTTTGCTTTATTGCAACTTCTAAGTTTAGTTTTTTGTTTTTAAGGAATTATACTCTCCCAAGGTGTTGGATGCGCACACTCAAAGTTGGTTCCGAAAGTTGTTCCTTTCGAGACACAGTATTTGTTTACTGGACCAGCACTTTTATTTATTTACATGAAAAATACATTCATTGTGGCCATTTCTGAAAGCCGTTATCTTTAATTCATGCTGGGTTTGTTTTTGCTTAATTTCACATTCAGTTTAAAGTCTCTTTTTTCCTATCAAAAAACTTGGTTATGAGTTTCCAAACTTTTCTGTGATAAAGAGGACAAAACGAGATTTTTTTTTGTTTTGTTCAGTTGCCGAGATGCATGTGTTTATGTGTGGGTGGGTGCAAAGAAATTTCTATACTGACGGCTGAGCGATGAATGTGTCTGTGTTTTGGCCCACTCCTATATTTTAACACAAGTACATGCACATGCTCTCTTTTGGAGAATAGAAGAGAATAAGCCTTTATTAGACCAACAATGGGGAAACTTTACTTTTACAGCAGCAAAGTAGTGAAAACAAAAGGAAGAGTATACATATGTATTAGGGATACACCAATTATTGACCGGGCTGATTATTAGCGTTGATATTTGGCATTTTGCCGAACATTGATGTCAGCCTTTTTTTTTTTTTAAATCTGACGGCCAATAATATATCCATTTAAAACTGTGTTGACTATTTACCCTCTGCACCTTTTTTTTTTTTTTTGAAAGCAAAAAAAAGATATGTGTAAGTTTTACATTTCAGTTATTTTTTCTGTTCAAAACAATAGGGAGCTATGATGTTTACTTGTTTAAGTTTTCATTTAACTATTTAACACAGACTGATGACTTTGGGAGCTCGCTGAGCTTTTAGAATTTTAAAACTTTTATGAAATTTTACTAAAATACTATAAATATATATATATATATATATATATATATATATATATATATATATATATATATATATAAATAAAATAACTTGTTGGAATTATTGATTTATTTTTATTTTGATGGCAATATTTTTTCCCTTATTATCTGGCAACTGTTGATGGAATGTAATATATAACATTCTAAATTATTCAGTCTATATTTGTATTATTGGCACATAATCTGCTATGTGTACAATATTGAGTTGGAAATAAAAATATATATATATAAGTTAAGAATACTTCGACAATATATCCACAATTTTCGTAAATGTAGCTTCACCCCCTCCCCCCACCATTTGCATTATCTCAAATGTTGTCATCGCTGACTGACACACCATAAAATAACCAGCCTCTTTCATTAGCAATTTCTCTTTCCCACAGAGACTAAAAAGACTTTATCAAGGGCGGAATGCTGGGTTTTATCAAAGGTTAATTTTCAGACAGTACCTCACTTGTTTGCTGATGAGCGGGGAGGCACAGAGGTTGTGCTTTTGGCAGATGGGTGCAGAGGTGAGCCATACAAGTCTTAGATGGGGTATTGCGGCTTGGAGTGACAGGGTTAGGGACTCAGGGTGTGGCCGGTGTGAGGTCATATGCTGGGCTTTAGTGGGGAAGGGTCCGAAACCATCAGTGACCTCAACCCCCGGGATGATTGGCATGAGGGAACGAGATTCTGACGGCTGGTGCTCATCCTCCTCCTCTGCTCAAGGCCCGACACAGCCTTGAGGGTCAGGGTGTTGAACCCAGGCTCAGTGCCACCAGGCTTGCACCTTTGTTAACGGCACCATCTTATTTTTACGCTTGGCTCCGCCGAGGTTATGATTCTGCATATGAATGTGCACCGTCTAATCACACATATGGTCGGCAGAGGCTTGAACGTAAACATTCCTCGCCACTTTTGTTCGCCTTCTCCGTTCCCATTGAGTCATACTTTTTGTCTTTTCTTTTTCATCCTAGCTCTTTGTCGTCCTCGTGTGGAACTTCGAACTCTATATGATTCCGTTGGCTTTGTTGCTGCCCTTGGCCTGGAACTACATTCTCATCACGTCGGGCAAGGATACAAGACAAGATGTGGTGAGTGTGGCCTCTGTAAGCTGGCCGATATCCCTCCGCCTTTCTTTCATTCCACTGTAAAAGCCTCTGTGCAGGGCACACAAAGCACCGTTAAAACTGCGGCGCCATTATTTTACGGGGACACGGTGCTCTTGTCTCTCCCACAATATTATCACGTTTAAGTATACTCGTACAAGATTAGATGTACTTAAATCATACTTAGCCATTGTGCAACTGAGTTTAAGCAGTATAGACGTCGAGATAACCAAAAAGGCAGCATTTGAATGGAAACAATGACAATGAAAGATATCAAACATGCTACACACACTTTTAAAACCTCATTTTTGTATTAAAATACAGCCGTAAAATGTATGCAAATGTCGAAATCGATGTGCATATTATTTTAGGACACGGACGAAAAATCCCTCTGTGCAATCTCACGTTTCTCATTTTGCCATCTTTGAGGCAAAGAAAGGCAAGGAATAATAGGCAGTCGCATTCAGCTACGTTACGCCACTTACCTGCTGGTTTATTTATTTAATTCATTTATTTTTATCTCGTCTACCAATTAAATCATGTCAAAGCAATGTCATGGGAAACAGACATGTTTTAATCATGGTCAGACACATTTTCGGGAGAGGAGAGATGGAAAGTGAGAGCAGGACGGCAGCGTGAGCGTGAACAATGAAGTGATTCATTTTAATAAGTGTCTTCTCTGAGTCCAACTTGGAAATAACCAGCCGGATATTCACTTGCTTTTTGTCTCGCCTGTTTTCACAGGTGTGTATTTATTCCCTTTTAAAGATCATTGTGGGTGGACGGGATTCAAAACCAATTTTGCACCTTTTAATTGTGATGAACAAGCTCTCATTGCTACATAATATAATAAATATACAAAACACACATGCCAAAACTTAATCTCATATTCTTCATATTTATATATTTACTGTATATGTAAAGCAAAACTGAATTAAATGAGAGAAAATGTTCTATACAAACAATTTGTATTAGCTCATGCCACATTATTTAGTGTGCAAGTTCCAGATTGTTGTTCACAACTGTGGCTGTTAAAATGTGAATGACACTTTTTCTACTTGCCTGTAGATGGCGACATTGCTTGACAATTTTTTTTTAAAATCCCCCTGCATACCTCAAGCCAAAACCCAGCATGATGATTTGTTCTCTCTACCTGCTCACCATTTATCCCACTCTAATGATAGTCCTCTTCCACGCACTTCCTAATTAAAAGGAGACAACAGAGGTTATACATTCTTGTACGTTTCCACTTACTTCACGTATGCGTAAGTGCATGCAACTCCCACTCGATGCCGAATGGCTTTTCTCTCCTCTTTGAAAGGGGACTATTGCGCCTCAAGTGTCATAGCAATTGGTTGGAAAATTAAAACATGTTGATACTATTGTAGTGAGGTGAGTGCCTCTTAGGGCTGCAATTAATTTCTGTTCACTTTTGAAATGATTTGCTATTTCTTTTTTTTTTTTAACTCCTGTCAGATTTAATATCAAAGCTTTCATTTAACTCACCAATTGGTATGACAGAGATTTTGTTGAGTATTGTAGCACATATTCATGATGGCTAGTGTTGACTGGTGCAGTGTTGTATAGCTTCCGCATCTGTAAATGGCCAGGTATTGATGGAAAAAGTGAATATTCTGTGTTAACCATCACAAAATGTAATTCTGTTAAAAGTGAGCAAATGGTGTTCTAAGAAAATTTTACGTATGGACACTGAAAAACAGAATAATGAGCTATAAACAATGTTTATTGAGTTGGTTTTGGAATATTAAATATTCCGAGTGAAATTTACCCATTTTAAGATTGAAAAAGTATAAACATCTCATCAACAGACAATTGAAATGGTTTGACATATTTTCAATTAAATGTTAAATGTTAATCGGAATGCTTTTGGAACATTAAACATAGCCTGGGTCAAACGGACCCATTTTAAAGTTGAAGATACAAATGAGTAGTGTTTTGCTATGAAACCTCTCATCAATTAAAATGGTTCACTTTGACATATTTTTAATTAAAATGGTTACTAGTGCTTATCAGAATTATTTTGGAACATTAAGCATCGTCCGGCTCATTTTGACCCATTTTAAAGTTAAAGAACTACAAATGAGTAGTTTTTACAAATAATTGTATTTCAAGATGAAACTTTTTTTTAAATGGTTCATTTTGAATATTTGCAATGAAAGCGGTTAATAATGTTTATTAGGATGCATTTTTAAATCATTAAACAGCTGGATCAAATTGACCTTGGAACATTATTGCTGATACTGAGTAACCACCCTAGCAGGAGGGTTAATTGCTCTCTTTAAATGTGCTGTGCTGCAGAGTAAATTTAACATACAATAGTGCAACCATGGATTATAATTCTTACGTGTTCATATGTGTGCACACGTGTGTCCCATGAGTCTTGCCTCAGACACTACAGTGAGAGTATATGACATATGCGGTTTCACGTCATGGTTTCCCTTCCATTCTTCTCTGCAGAGAAAGGAAACAAACAGAGAAGAAAACAAGGGGAAGAAGCTTTTTTAATGACTTGAAACAACAAACCGAGTGATTGTGCTGAGCCCCGCTCGGGTCAGCATCCGGAGCGCTGCGGTTTTCCAAAAGTCCGGGGTGAGGGTGAGGCCAAGGCAACGTGTGTTAAACTCTCGGGGAGCGAGAGCGCAAACAAAAAAAACGTATACACTTGGGTCCAGACTTCCTAATCAGCTGAAGGGCCTTGATTCATCTGATGGGTTCAATGTGAGGACCCTTCCCCTATTTTACACCACAACGCGGCCCGCCGATAAACAAATACGACGTTCTCTGCATGCTGCAATTGAATGCACAGGGTCACTGCCTGTTGTGTGCTTACATGCTGCCTTGCAAACAGATCTCGGATCAGCACTTCTTACCCTCGCCCCAACCTTGACCGGGACCTGCTAAGCAGTTGCAGCAGCCTCAGAACAGCGATTAAAAGAGGTGACGCACCAGCAAGGTCGCTGACCTCTTCGCTTATCATGTAGCACTCTGACCTTTGAATCCTGACTCCTCAACAGCGTTACCTGACGTGCATGTCTTGCCACAACATGACCTCTCAAGCAAAGTAAACTAAAGAGAGGAGACCTTTTATGCTATTTTGACTTTATGCAGCGTGTGATGTGCGGAAGAGTCTTTTAACTAATCACATGACCTTCTCCTCCCTCCCAGTATAATGTTTTAAAACCTGTGCTGGTTTATAGTTTATATCTCAGCTTTGAGATAAATTACAATCACCCAAATGTTTTCCAAATTTTCTTCCTCTCTATTCAGTGTAGTTGTAACGGCTAAAGGCACCAATCGTGATTGCGTCGAGTGCATTTTGCTCTCCGTATTTGTGCCTGCTTGCATGAGTATGCACAACACCCGTTCAGCCGACACTCATCCCAGCAGAACTCCCTCTTAGACGTTCCGTTGGCCTCGAGAAACCCGTCGCAGATGTTATAAATGTGTTAATTGCCGTGCAGACATTCGTAGAGGGCACATACCGAACAGGCTGATGTCTCTTTCCACTACAAGATGACGGGCAATTAGGTCTCGTCACACTGGAGGACCTTCCTCTTTATCCTATGCTACAGACCATTGCTTGGATTCAACCACTGACTCAGGCAACCCATTACAGAAGACAAGACCTAAATGGCCTGAAGATATTTGCAGTTTTAGACATTCCCCCCAACAGTCTGCATTAAATCAATCAAAAAAGTAATGTTTTTAAACTAGACTTAAAAGTATTTACATTTGGGGCTAACTTTAGTTCTCTTGCCATCTTATCTTATTTGCTTGCAGCATAGCAGCTAAATAGTGATTCACCATGTTATTTTATGACTTTTTTTTGCAGTAATTTAGCTTCACAGTGATTTATTACAAATGTGTTTGTGTGTCACATTGGCATATACTATATATATATATATATATATATATATGTGTGTATATATATATATATATATATATATATGTATGTATATATATATATATATATATATATATATATATATATATATATATATATATATATATATATATATATATATATATATGTCTAACTATTGGCACAGGTAGTGTAATGCAAGTTTGATGAATTTTATCGGGGCACAGGCAGTCAGATTCTGCACTCGTCTGACGTGTGGCGAATGTCATTATATTGTAGACTTGTATTGGACACGAACATAGAGGCCCAAGTCAGTTTTCTATAGCTGACAGAGATAAACACTACTGCAGCAAAATCCACAAAATGATACCTGGTGTCAATATTGCGCTGCAAAAATCTTATTGTGTCGGGTTTTACCATTTCATTTGATTTAATTAGTCACTGGATAAAGCAATTGTTTCATACATCTGTGACAATAACAAATGTAAAATGTTATTTTCAACATTGCCTGTACAGGTAAAAATACATACATACAAATTTAAAATGCACAACAGATTGTGTTGAACTTTGGAGATGCCACTGAAATGTGCGTCTAATCCATGCAGCCCCACTTGCACAAGTTTAGTATATACTTTCTTCACTGTGAAGCAGTCAGTGTGACAGCACTGCATTGCTCATTTGGAAGTCAGTAATAATGTATAGCTTTGTATCATCCGAGAACAAGACTTCATAGCCATTTTTATCGCGTCTATTTTCACCTCGTGCTATCATCTCAGAAAAAAGTCAGCGTCTTTAAACACACTGTGCCTTGACATCTGCCCTCATTAAGAGCCCTGCACAACACAGGTACAAAAAGTAAATATTATAAGAAAGCAGGGAGGAAAAAGAGGAAACAGCCTATTAGACCGCCAGAAAGTCACACCGCTACTTTCCCGGATAGGAACGGCAACTCTGAAAAGAAAATGAATGTCGAAAACGAGGATGGAGTGGGAGCAGGAGACAGGAAAAGAGGCATTGGGAGAGACGGGGCGACAGAGGAAGAGGAGGAGGATGGCAGGCGCTCCTCAGCGCAGAGTCAGACATGGCATTTGGTGACAGGTGACAAAATCAAAAGGTCATGTCACTTTTAACTGGGAGCGCCTGTGCCCCACTGATTTCCCTCGTGCCACCCCCGACACCGCTACACTCATCTGTGCTCATCCGGCTGCCTCGCTCTCACTCTGCTAAACTGGCAGAGAGGATGGCAGGCAGAAAGACAGGCGACGAGCCGAGTTTGAAGCGGGACGGGAGCACCGGGAGCATCAGGAACGCCACTGCCGAATCCTCCCAGCCTCCTGTTTCATCACGTCGGCGTGCTGCTTTCTCTTCATTTCCATCCATTTGTCTGACTCCCTTCATCACCGTGAACCTTTGTGACTACCTGTGCTCTTTCCAAACAGCAGCTTTTGGTGTCTGCCTCACTTCCAGTTGTTGTTTTGACGATACAGCAAGCCTGTTGTAGACTTTTTCTTTCAGACGCTTAAAGCCTACAGAAAGTTTATGCAGTCTGCCTGACAACAAGTGCGCACATGCTGTCAATTCCGTCATTGACAAAATATATCAAGCAAGCCTCATCAAGAAAAGTCAAAAAACAATTCCACTGTCCAACTTCTTCTTGAAATGTGGCTTTCTGTAATAAAGCAAACTTTGAGAAAAGAAGAAGTGATGATTCATTTAGATCCAGTCAAAAAACGACAATAGAAAAAAAAATGCAAAATTGCCCTATCACAGCCATAACAGACCACCAATACCACTTGCAAATACTAAGTATCAATAACTCTTCCCTCATTCATTACTTTACAGTTCGGTTATTGCGGCTTCACTCTACCGCGGGTTTTCATTTGTGACCATCACTTCATCTATTGCAGTTTTGTCTATTTTCTTGCTATTTTTCTTCCTTCTCGATCGGACCTCTCAAAAAATAACTTTTTCTTTTTAAAAGAGAAATTTGTTTTACACAAACCAAGACCATGAACATTAGACCCCCAAAATCCCCGTTTGCAAATACATTGCAACGCACAGCTTCACTCAGACCATTTGCAAACTCAATTCAAATGTGCCGTTGGGTTATTCAGAGTGCCCCAAAAAATGGAGCCCAGTGCAAGTTGTACAAGGAAAGTAAACAGTTGCACTCCGAAATTGGAGCCGAGCGTGCCCTACCTCCAACAGAATTCCACGTCAGGTTGTAGCCAAAGGTACAATCCTTGTGGTTTAATGCATCTCGTAAATCCTTGTGGAAACCAAAACCAAGTTGCCATGACAATGATTCTCTGCTTCTGTACTTCCGGCGGAAGTTCCTTCTTCTTTGTCTGCTCTATAAGAAGCAGAAAAGCGTCATTTAAATACAACCTAGCGAAATGGGTGTTTTCATACAGATACTGAAATCCAATGTGACATTGTCATAAAATAATTAGAACCTACGACCATTGCTTTCAAAACCAAGCGAGTTTCATGTATCAAAATTCACACCCATGTCTTGCCATTACCGATGATAAAAAAGACTGATTTCATGAAAACTTTAAAAGGCTCCAGATTCAAACTGTACTTGATTCCCTAAACATGTGGTTGGTACCAAAAAAGTACGAGTATGGCACAGAGTAATTAATTGGGTAACCATTACTGTTTGACTGTAGGAAGACAAATATCTCACCAGCATGAACTGCTCTGACAATAGGCAATAGAGTTCTATGGTGCTCATTATGTTGTCAGCAATGATAAGCAAACATGTCAGCAAATAAGCAATGAGGAAAGATGGCTTACATTGAATTTCTTCATTGGAATAATAATGGCGGATCTTCATTAATATGGAACCATCCTTCACACCCAGCCCCCCCATCTTCCAGTCCCAACGGTACAGGGGCCTCACCCCAATCTAGCTCCCTGCTGGGTAACCCTGGCTGGGGCAGTGCAGATGGAAGGGGGCCCCCCTCTGAGGGCCGTGCCTCTGACAGCTTGTGAAGGGCCCGCATGGGTCAGCCAAACCCAGCCAGCAGCCCCTTATCACACTCACAGCCCTCCTCCAGTCGGCAGAAAGTGTGGCGTAGGCATTACGCACACACAGACACGCACACATGCCCATACACTCGTGAACAGTGCATACCAAGTAGCGCCTTGAGATCCCCCAGCCAGCAAGTCGGACCAACCTCGGCAGCTGCAGAGGTTAAACCCCCCCTAACGTATCAAAGAAAGAGCAGAGGAGAGATGGAGGGAGGGAGGGATGGAGGCATTGGAGAAAAAAGGAGGAGAGAGTATATCTTCATGTTCACTGGAATGTCTGCCCAGGCATCAATTCCCCCCGCGGCTGTCATTGGCAAGGTTAGGCTGGCAGATAGTGGAAGTCTGCCTGCTCTGACTTAGGATTTTTTTCCTTCTTCTTTTATTTTAAGCAAGAGAGGAAATCTACTGAACTGGCCAGTGTTATTACATCCAGCTGAAGTTAACAATCTGGTTTTCCTATTTTTATTTTTTAATTTTTTTACAAATCATGCAACAGCTTAAGTCACATTAGAGCTAGAGTGTCAAACTCATTTTTGTCACAGGACACATTGTAGTTAGTTTCCCTTAGAGGGCTCTCATGACTGAAACCATATCAATGTTTTATCACCTACACATTTTACATATATAGTACATAGCAAATTGACGGCTAACTAGTTCTGAAATCAGAAGTTAAGTGCACATGGGTGGAGGTTTCTTTCTTTTGGTGTTTGGCAAGACAAGCGTGCAAAGTGCATTTACACTAAAAGGAACTGCAAGAACTTTCAAGATGGCCGCTGAGGAATGGGCACTTGGAGACTGCATTCAAAATATTTTTAACATGATTATGATAATAACTCATTCAGTTAAGGGATTTCTACAAGGATTACGTTGCATGCTGTATTCGGGATAAGGTCAAAGTGTGAGCAGACAGAATTACTTCGGTCTCAACTGCAACGAACGGCATTTCTAATGTCAATGAAACACATTAAATTCTTGTCACTTACCACACTAATAAATGAGTCGGGTTCCTCTTTACTCCAAAAGCGCAGTTCTGTCCTGCGCCGCTATGTTTGACCATTTTTGTTCACCCCTGCTTGTGTATTTCCGGTGGGTTGTGTACCAGATGCACAGACAATATACAGTATGTGTGTCTATTTACGCTCTGTGGCTTTTTCGCCGTAGGGACCGAAAATAATGTGAAAACGTAGTGGAGAAATCCATGTATTACATTTAGGCTCGTTTAGCGAGTGGTAGTAATGGGAAAATGAAGCTTCATGAATCACTTGCGCTATTTTTTTCTTTACACCTCTAGATGTTGATCTTGTTATAAAGATAAAGGCTAGTAACCTTGACAGCAAGCTGAATTCTCGCGGTATTTGTTCACAAATACTACGAAGAATACATCTTGTACCGCTCCCGCTGATACGTTTGCATCCGACCTTTTTGTAGGTCGGACCAATCAGGCGTTTGTTTCGGGCGGGGCGAAACTCAGAAGCGGCAATAGCGGGTGGACACTGCAAGTAATTCTGTTCTCGCAGAACCACTCGCCGTTTCCTTGTTGAATGTTGAACGTGCATTTTTATCTGGCAAAGATGTTTATGTTTTCTTCCCCCCCCCCCCCCAAGACGAGACCGAAGACGACATTTTCATCCGTTGGTCAAAACAAACAGCAAAGATGCTGCATCGTCCAATCAACTTGAACAAGCAAGTCCCTCCTTTCCTGAACGGATTTTGCCGAGTGAAGTTCTAGATTGATAATGTGAAGAACTCCCTTGAGTGAATCACAATTTTAATAGTGTGCTAGTTTACATCTTTAAACCAAGAGCATCATCTAGAGGAGTAAAAAAAAAAATAAAAAAAAAGAAAGTAGTTCATGAAGCTTCATTTTCCCATCACTAGCGAGTGGCAACGCAAGATGGCCGCTGCACATACAAGTAGTTTAGACCAAATTCCGGTCAGTATCCCAATACCCGTTAATCTGACAAAATATTCTGGTTTGAACAGAAGTAACTCAGTGGTCTTATCCTGTTTTTTACGTGTTTACATGGCCTTTCCAAACCCGACTATTGATCACCAAATGATCCCCGAGTACGAGCCACTGCTGCTGCTCACCGCTGCCTCAGTGGATGTGTCAAATGCGGAGAACGAATTTCTCCCTACTTAGATGGCCGTGACAATCAGTCGTCCTTTAACCTTTAACCTTTATTGGCAATAGTTGGGTTTTGAAAGTGTTCTTTTATTGCATGTAAATGTAGTCAATAATTCAAAGGCATTGTCCCACGCCGTTGTCAAATTTATGGCTAAAATACAAAGACATGCAATCGCACACATCCGCGTAACTCGGAATCTGTGTTGCGCGGCCCACCAAATTCAGAAACACGCTCAACTAGACTTGCCCTGGCACAAAAATGAAGATGCGCCTGATTTTAAGCCAAGCTCACGTTGAACCTGTCTTTGAAAATAGGGCTTTCAATGTCATTGTGCTTGCTTATACTTTGTATATACTCTGTATTATCACCGTGTTTATATGAATTTACGGCGCACAGTGTAATCTGCGAGCGCATCCTGCATCATCCCTGTATTATTTGAATTGGTTTGAATATGTTAATCTGCACCTCTGTCTATATTGAATTCACCGGAGCGGCTCTGCAAGCAATGTTAGCTCGCTGCGATCCCGTCGACGGCTTTGTAATGATAGTAATTCAAACAACATGATAATAGAGGGATAAACAGCCAAATCATATCATATAGCACACAGGCCTTAGAAGAGCAGAGTGAAGCGAATAGAGAGAAAGATGTTTGGAATCCGGCGGTAATTTATATCCCCCCCCCCTTTAGTGAGACAGTAGCTTGAGCGTGCGCGTTTAGCCGTGGCAATCTTCAGGGCAGATGACATGTTCGCTGCCTTTTTATTTATTAATTTTACAACGTCTCGTCGCAGGGAAACTGTGTGTAACCAGAGGCGATGGCAGAGCGAGAGCAGGAGGAGACAAACGACTCTATCATTCCCTCTGTCTCTCTAGGTCATGCTTCTCCGGCTCGCTCATGCTCATTCCCTTTGTTTAAAGTTTGGAGTGTGTGCCAGGCGTGCCCCTCTAAAGCCTCTGTGCGGAAGAATCCATTATGTTTGTATTTTGGCACGGATGAAAGGATTTGGGTGGAACCGTGATGACTTTATAAACAGTTATAGCTCATTTGTTTGAGCAGCCGGAAGTCTTTCATATTACAATAACTCTTCGACAAATTTTGCCGCGGCTGAGAACGAGACTTTCCCCCTCTCTGGTACTTATATAACATAGGAGTGAATTTATTCCGTGCTCATTTGTCGAGGGGGTGACGACATCTCTGTGAAGCGGGAATTACCCGCCGCTATACAGTTTCAATAAGGAGCGCCATTCATACACACGGCTCACTTGCCCCGCTGACTGGGAGTTATTGATAGAGCACGCACACACAAGTACACGGCGCACTATTGACTCTACCCGCCGCTGTTCTGAACTCCTCTTTGTTTGTGTGGGAAGCTGCATTTACATAAGAGGCTTATGTCAGCTGCCACATAGTTTGCTCACTTACTTCAACGAAAAACAAAAAGGACAAAAGCTATTGTGCCTTTAAGTCGTGATTTTTGGATGTCTCCAAGCTGGTGTATGCGCTTGTTCAGGGGGATGTGGGGGCGATGAGGCCAGTCAAAAGGTTTGATGGGTTTTCCAGCGCTGAATGCAGCACAACAATGAGGTTCGAGGGGGTGGTAGCTCATGTGCTTGTTTGTTTACTAAATTGGGGGCAAAGCTTGCATTTTGGATGCATGATTGATGAATGATTGACAGCAGGGGTGGAGAACAAATGGAGCGGTGATTCATGCATACATGCATCAAGGAGATGATTTGGTATATATTTGTTAGTTTACTTGTAATGAGAAGGGTTACATACACATGCTCGTTTGCAGCCCCAGGTGGGCAATAATGGTGGTTCTCTCCAGTGGTTTAGATCCTGTTTGGCTGACATAACATTTTTTTTTTTTTTGCCTTGGTTGCTCTGAGTCCGGCACCGCCCCCACTGTCGTATGGTGTTGCACAGGGTTCAATTCTGGGGCCTCTGTTGTTTTCGTTGTATGCGGCCTTACTGAAGAGCATCCACACATATTGCTGACATTCAAAAACAATTCAAAACATCACTTTTCAGGGCAACAAAAAACATTTGATGAACCATTCACATTGCATTGTCGAACACATGATTTTGTGTTGCATGTTTCAACACTTTGGATTGTTCAGTTATTTATTATTCGCACTGGTATGTGACGTAGGAGGTTTCTGCCTGACAGTGACTATATGCTTAATTGTTGGTAACTTACAGTGGGCACTGAAATGACTTGAAGCTGACAAAAGTATGATTAGATTGTATATTAATTCATTTGCTCCCAACAACTTATCAATATGTTCTATTTTAAATATTGCCATGATCCCAAAAACATATTCATACATTTTTTATGTTTTTTAATGCAAGAGCATACAGAAGGCTTTGCTGCAACCTCTGAACTGAAGAGAACGCTTGAGGCAATGGTATTACAAAAACGGCCAGCAGATGGCAGTAGAGTATAAGAAATCAACCAGGGCCATGTTGCAAAAAGCTGTTTCCCCCACTGTTTTAAACAGATGTGTGAATAATGATGAAACTTATCCTTATTCTAATGCTAATTGCTGCAAAACGGAAACAGACTCTAATCTTTCCATGTTTTCATACCAATAGAACACGATATTCTGTGGGCCTTTCAAAATCAGTCAAAATCCAGTAAAACGGCCGGGAGCGAAGGGGGTTGCTGCAGTGAAGATGGCTGGGAGTGAATGAGTTAATAATGCTTGGAAATAAAAAGGGTTATGACAAAAATACAGTTTGATTGATGATTGATGAATGTGAGTGTTATGACTGTATTTTAGGTGGGGTCACCGGGTCAATGTGTTGTTATGGTCCTGTATTTGCTCATTTGTGATGATGATGATGTTGTCAGTTGCTATGGCCCAGTATTTAGGCCCTGCATTTGTGGTTCTTATTTTGTCCTGCAAGCCTTTATTCTGTCATATGGAATTATGCATTGTATCAAACAGAATCAGATCGTTCAACCTTAAAAAAACAAAATACATATTGAATTATCGGCGCACCCCTAATATATGATTTATTGTAGTATCAAATCGGAATCCCACTGAATCGTATCGTAGCCCATGTATCGAGGAGCATATCAAATTCTTTATTGAAGCGATGCACACTATTAGAAATAAACATTTATTTAACCTTACTTAAAATTAACTTGGTGGCAACTGGCAAAGCCTTCCCTTCGTTCTTGCCTCTCTTTTAGCTGAAAAGAGATGCCCAACTTCATATTTGCCTTTATTGTCACTTCCAGTAAGTGTCCCAATATTTTTGCCCATAAAAGAGCATTCGAATCGTACATCAAAACGGGGAGGCGGAGTTTACAGAAAGATATGGAGGCCACTGATGTCATAACAGACCAAAGAACGCTCCGCAGTCTCATCCTGCTGAAAGCTTGTGAATGCTTTTGTGCCATGCGATTTAAATGGATGAATAGATGTTAATCCTGCGCACATTGAAATTCGCTACCAGAGCATTTCCACAAGTGTCAACATATTTCAACAATAGAATGTTTCTCAAATTAAATATTCACTGTAACTCATTTCAACGCTTGAAACACATTAGCACATCCACTTGTTCCTCATAATCATTAAAAGACCGTTGCCAGACAAAAGCATCACCAATCAGCATTAATTGGACTCATAAACTGCCGTGCTATCTAATGTTTATCTCTTGCTACAACGTCAATGTTTTATCTCTCATTTTGTTTGTCTGTTTTTTTTTTCTACTAGCAAGCAATGGAGGATCTGATGGAAGACGAAGATGAGGATTTTGACAAAGATGACAGGGTAATTATCCCGCATCAGGGATAAACACAAACACATGCACAAACACACGCACAAACACACACAAGCTGCCTGAGGGTTTGTTCAGGTTGCCGTGTAGTCGGGGAACCCCGAAAGATGGAAGAAATGCTCCTTTTGCTTGAGGCACAAACACACATCCGAACATTGTTCAGCCTTTTAACCTTTTTGACAGTACATTTCTCAACTTTTATTCTTCTGTGGTGTTTTCTGCTCCAGTCAAGTTTGGTCCACTACTATCCCTCTCCCGCCTTTCACATGTTGGCAGAATTACATTACTAGCGTCATGCTTCGACTCTGTTTCCTGAGAACATGCACCCATATAAAGTGCTTAGTTGGCTATTTAGGTCCATTCACTGGCCCTTTATGTCGCAATAAAACAGCATCTGGGCTTGTCCAGACACTATCAGGTAACAACAGGTGGCTGCTTTACTGCCTCCGCTCGTTTACACTGTAGGAACAGCTACTGAAACAAATGCCAGTAGATAGATTACACTACTTGGTAATTGGAAATTGAAATGCTGGAGCAGCTGCGTTGTCACATATCGTGTTGTGCTGGAGATATGTTTCAATTTGATGCCACGGGGTGATAAGAATTGACAAAATACGGAAGTAGAAATGTGATGGAAAGTAGGGCTGTCACTATCAAATTGACTTTCCACGATGAAGAATTTTCAGCCAATCACCGATCAGCGATCAACAAGTTTGAAAAATTCAATAACCAATTGGATCAGAAGATGGTCCAATATATTTATTTAAAAAATGCTTATATTTACTAGGGCTGGGTATCAATTCTAATTTTAATTCACAAGAGTTTAGTTTGATTCAATTTCAATTTTTCCTGATTCGATTTGATTCACTTCAGTTCAATCCAATATTGATTCATTATGGAACATCAACTCTTCTTAAATGTCAAGGACATGATGAAAACTCCACAAATATTCAGTTTTAATTATAAATTAAATATTGCAGAGGTAGCAACTGGTCAAATGATTTAGTTTAGTTAATGAACAGAACACGTGTTATAATCACTTAAGTGTAACACAAACATTGACATCACCAAGGATGATATTAAAATGTTTTCAGAATTCTTATTCAATAATTGTAAATATAAACTAAAAAGATTCTGTAGTGTCTTAAAGTGCAATAGGTCAGATCTTCCATAAATGTAAGAAAATACTTTAAATTCATTTGAACAGTAAATTTCAAGAATACACAAAAATTGTACTTTAAAATTCTATTTTCTTAAAGAATTGATGGGAATAAAAATAAATATTTTTAAAAATCGATTTATGGTTTTTTGAATCGATATTGGGCTCGAAAAGGAAAATCGATTCAATATCAGTTATTCGATTTTTTTTAAACCCAGCCCTAATATTTACTCGACAGTCGACCGCCACCATTTGTGGGGGACTGGCCCGGCCCACAGTTATAAAAAAACAGCGCAAAAGAAATGCATGGAGGAAAAAATTAACAAAAAAAAAAAAACTGATAAACATTAAATATAACATGTGTGCCAATCAATGACGTCATTGATCGATTTGGGGCATATAAGGCAAAATATCGTCCGATCTCCATCCGGTTTGTTGTTGTACTCACCAATCTTTTAGAAACATACTCAGTTACTGGCATGGTAAATGTTTTCCAAAGTAAAAGCATAGTCTGCAAATGTCATATTTTGATTAAAACATATAAGATTAATCAGCCTGCTTTCATAAATATCTACAGAAAACAAAGAATAATTACTGGTGAGCAGGTAAAACCAGATGATTTGGACTTTTACTCGATTACTAAAATAGATGTTGATTAATTATATAATCAATCAGTTGTTAAAATAAGCGATTATTTTTGGCACCGCTAAATGTAAGATTTCAAGAGTGACCAAATCCTGTGACGTGAGTTGTAAGTTGATGCCTTAAAGCCACACTCCAGCAATATAAAGGTTAGTAGGCTAAGATGTGGTAATTTGCATGGTCTGATTTGGTAATCTATTTGGTGGTGGGGGGTGGGGGTGGGGGGGGCGTACTCAGGAGGTTTGTAGTGGTAATTGTAAAGCCCTTTGACCAAGCAATTTGATATCTGGAAATGATTTTGCCCTGAGGATATTCTGTATGCTGAATTTACTTGGAAAATCCCCACATCCATCCACATATTCTGCTTATTTGGGGTTGTAAGTTCAAGTTGCCAGCAAAAGGGTAAAAAAAAAAAAACGACACACACACGAGGTGCAGATGGTCAAATCGCCGTCCCAGCAATCAGTCAGCCGGCATGCCAGTTGGCTGACGAGGATACGCGAACGTTACATCCCCTCCGCGGTTGTGAAGTTCCAAGACTGAAAAGGTGCCGGGCACTGATTGAAGAAACGCACTAAGCAACCTTCAATCTTTCTTCCTTCACAGAATTTTCTTCCTGTCTGTGTACCGTCACTACATTCGCTCTCCCTTTCAAGGGAAAAATACAAATATATAGCATTTGAAAAGCGGCAGATCATACATTGGGAAATACATCATGCACTTTGATATTGAAATGAGGTCCAGCAGCAGCTCCCTGCCATTTTGGTGCCAAAGTGATAATTCCCTTCCCAGGCCGGGCGGGTGTGCTCACTGTGCTCGCAGGGGGCTGGGATGGCCGGATAGCAAAGGCTACAATTTACCAACTCTGGCTTCATACATTTTGATCTATTGCTCCCTTCAACTGTTAGCATTTCATTTGAGCTGCAGGGAAGTTTAAAGGCGGGGTGTTTTCCTCTTTCTTCGCCTACATCTCTCCCCGCCGCGCTCGCCGTCCATCGATTGATGCTTCTCCTGCATGTTTTTGCCTTCATCCTGACAAATAGTCTCTCCCTCCCGCTTCTACTCGATCACCTGGTTAAGTGCAGGACAAATTCAAGACCTAACAAATTTGTCTTTTACGTTCGATAGCGGCCTTTTTTTTCTTTCCCATTGTGCACTGGCCGCAGCTTCAGACTGTTTGACTGGCTTTGGAAAAGATGTAAATGAGGCCCCATTTTACGTGCGCGGGGACGAGGGAGAGTGAAACGAAGAGAGTGAAAAAAGATTGATAAATGTGCCAAAGTCTCATTTTAATTGAACTTGAAGCACATGTTGCAAGTATGCGCAATTCATGCCAGATGTTTACGCCAGCCATGTGCGCCACAAGGCAGCTATTAGCTGGATAACCTTTGCCCCAAAGGCTAAATGGGGTATTACATGGCCAAAAATTGGAGCACCTGTTTTTCATTGTGCTGAAGACCCCTTGCAGGCTTTTTTTTTTTTAGTTGCCTTGGATCACCAAATGTGTTTTGACTGAAGAGATTGCAGCGGAAACATGAGTCTATCTAGAGTCTCATTTATAAAGGACACTCACTTGTTATAGTCAGAGCAGACTGGTACACTGGATATAAAAAGTCTACACACACCTGTTCAAATTGCAGGACTTGTGGATTTGAGGCCAAGATAAACAATATCTAGGGATGTTTGATACCACTTTTTTCAGACCAATACAAATATGAGTACTCAACTCTTGAGTAGTCACTGATACCAATACGCGGAAGTAGTTTTGATATACAACATTAACTCATTTGCTCCCAAAAATGTACAAATATGTCTTTGGGACACTTAAAACATTTAAAATAGAACATATTTATATGAAAAATCCCCCGAAAAAAACAATCACTAATCAGTCTTGTCACTGAAGCAACGGCTGTTTTACTACATTTTGACAGATTTTGCAAGGCCCACAGAATATTGTGTTCTATTACTATAACAACATGGAACCACCAACAAAAGATTAAAGTCTCTTTTTTCATTAGGGAAAAAAAAAGTATATTTGTATCTGTTTCCATTTTGCAGCAATTAGTATTAGAATATAGCTAAATTTCATCATTATTTACAAAACTGTTTAAAACTGTGGGGGAAAGAGCTTTTTGCAATGTGGCCCTGGTTGATCTTGTATACTCTGCTGCCACCTGCTGGCCGTTTTTGTAATAACTACCATTGCTTCAACCGTTCTCTTCAGTTCAGAGGCTGCATCAAAGCCTTCTGTATGCTCTAACATAAGAAAAACATAACAAAAACATATAAATACGTCTTTGGGAGCATGGTAATATTTGAATTTGAATGCAATTGGGTAATTTTGAACGCAGCTACATCCCGTTTACAAGAGGGGGTGTACACTTTTGCAACCACATTATTTTAATTACAAATTTTTATTTTTCCTTTTAAAAAAATCTTGAAAGAAAAATCTAATAATTTCCACTTATTATTGGCAGAAAAAGCCTTGAAAATTATGTGGTCCCACTTTTTTTTTTTTTTTCATGTCACAGAAACCAATCATTTCAACATGGGTATGTAGACTTTCTATATCCACTATACAAACAGAATATCCTGTAAGATCCTCCTTGATGTGTGTTGTTTCACTTCTATTGAACCAAAGTTGACTTGTATGATAGCTCTTTGAGTTAGTTTTTATCCTTAGTACATTAAATAATACATACATTTTTAGCTTGTTTTTGAATATGCATGTTATATTGTCGCTAAAAAGTTGTTCATTTTTCAGATAGTAGTCCAAGACAGAAGTACAACACGCCGTAGCCAATGTTGTGAACAAGATCCATATCTCCTAACACTGTCACCATGAATAATGGAAACAATGACAGCATGACATAACACCCAATGTTAGAGTTGTTTGTCAATAGCTGAAGGCTGTTTGTACTCCCTTTGGCGAGACAAATTCTTCAGCATCTGGAATGTAAAGGATGGTCAGGATCCAAAACAACACCGTGCGTCTTTTTTCGCCGCAGTCAACAACAGCAGCAAATTATTCTTGTTTTCTTTGCACCATTTATGAGTAGGAAAGATGCTGGTCGCTACAAAACATTTGTCTGCGGGCCCTACAGAGTGCAGTCGTGTTTCTACCTGAGAGGCGCTGTCACCTGCAGGTACAGCACGGGTTTGGCCATTTGTGTTCATGTGCTCGAGAGTGTGTGTGTGTGTGTGTGTGTGTAAGTGAAACAGAGAGCACGACAGATAGCAAGAGAGAGGGAGAGAGGAGATTACCCTCACACGGTTGACTGGTCACTGAAGCGCCTGTGCTCCGCTCAGCTAGGCTCCGCTAGCCTCAGGAGGACTTGACACAGATAAGATACACACTGCAATCATGTCCCGCTCACGGGCTTACTGCTCACTGCTCGCCTTGTCTCTTTCTCCATGTCTATCTTGCCGTATCACACACACACACACACACACACACCACATGATGCATCCAGATTTCGCCTTCCCACCTTCATGTCCAGGATTGATATTGATCAATATTGATCATTGTAATCGAATACATAGAACATTCTGCCACAATTCTATAAATGCGTGCACGTATAATATTTAGTAGAAAATATTATACGCGTACAGAAAAATCAAAGGATGCGAGGGCAGCTTTGACATTCAGTCAATCATGCGATTGGATATTTTTTTTTAACTGTTACAGGGAGTCCTCAAGTTACGGACGAGTTCCTTTCCTACGCTGGCGATGTAACCCTAATTTCGATTTAAGTCAGATTTCACCGTTAAAGTCGATATTTACATCAAAAAACTTTGTACAGTAATGAACCCCCCCCCCCCCCCCCACAATATTTCATGTTTCTGCAAGCAACAACACAACTTTAAATAACTTTAAAATGGTGTGATTACTTTGAATTAATGAAAAAGAAGGTGCGACAGCACGAGGACTCCTTGTACAATTTACAATATAATAAACATTATTTTATTTTATTTTTTGGGGAAAAACTGCTACCTTTCTATAAGGCAAATACTTATTTTACAAGATTATGGGGTGATCGAGACCGCCTCTCCACTGACCCGCACCCAAATCACATCTCAAAAACCAAAACATGGACCAACCCGTTTTAAGCATAAACATTATCATTAATTAATTTAGAAAAGCTCTACAGTATACACAGCACATTTATTATTATTAAATGTAATTTTTAATATACGCTGCGGGCCGCTTAAAATTGGTCAGTGGGCCACAAATGGCCCCCGTGCCATCATTTGGAAACAAGTGCTATACATGGATAACTAAAATTCATAGCGCTCATTCTGTAGAATCCAGCTTGGTTGAATTCTTATCAAGTAAACAAGTGGAAAAGCTTTTATAGAGTGTCACATTAGAGTTTGTTTGTCCATCTGTTTGTTAGTTTTAGTAGACTCGTACCCGGTTCATGGAGGATGTTGAACAGACAGAGGGTGCTTTTATGATCCTGGGGGGGGGTGGCGGGACAGTTCCGTTAATGCCACGGGGACTCAAATGGTGAAAATAAATTCCTCTCTACACCTTTTATCTCAACCCTCACCAGAATGCAGTGGTTTACATTCTTTGCCTCTGCTCCACACCTCCTCAAAGTTGAATGGAAATACACCAGTTGTAATAATTCTAAATGAATCTGTGATGTTTATTCTTACTGTCAAATGTATGCACTTTATACCATGTGCAGGTGATTCTACTGTAAAATTCACTTTATCACTTTGACAGGCTTGTTTGCTAGGTTCCCCTTTAATCATATGGTGTTTTTATCAGTCGCCCCCCAGCCCCCCCCCCCCCGCCCCGTGTGGAATACTGTAACTACGTAACATTGACTATTATCAAATCTGTCTTATCTATAAATACAGTATACAGTATATACAGTCTATGTCTTTATCTACTTCGTTCCTACAGGCTTCATTGAGAAAAAAAACAAACATATGCTGCTCTTTGGGTGCCCCATTTGAAAATAAATATTTAAAGAAAAAAAAAAGGTGGAGAAGGAATTCAAACGCATGTCAAAACAACAGGTGGCAATGTGACCTGGATCATTATCGGCAATTAGAATCCCAAATAAAGTTCCAGAAAAGACACACTGACTCCCTGGTCTATCAAGGAAAAGGGCAAACAAAAACATGCTTAGTGGAGTTACTTTCAAAATCTGACGTTTGAATTTATGACTCCGGGAAAAAAAAAAAAAAAAAACACTGCCATATTTAAAATAAGATGACTTGAAAATAGGAATGGACTTTTGGGGCTAATGTTGCTTGCTATGCTTGTGTAACCGCCATATAGATGTAGACAGAAATTGACTTCAGATTCTTTGCATTTAATTAACTCATTCACTGCCATTGACGGTTATAGACCTCAAATATTAATTTTAACTATTTCTATTAGTTTAACATTTTTTTCCACTTTTGTTAACAAGAGTATGCAAACCTATAATTTTTTATAATTGTATATATAAAATTTGTGATTAATCGTGAGTTAACTCGTGAAGTCATGCAATTAATTACGATTAAAAATTTAAATCGCCTGACACTCCTCATTTTTTTAAATCATGTCAGGCGATTACATTTTTTTTAAAAATTGTAATTAATCGCTTGACTTCAATAGTTAACTCACGATTAATCATAAATTTAATATCTGTTCTAAATGTACAATAATTTTTTATAGGTTTTCATACTCCTGTTAACAAAAGTGGAAACAATTTTAAACTAATAGAAATAGTTCAAATGAATTTTTGACGTCAATAGCCGTCAATGGCAGTAAATGAGTTAAGATTTGTTGTCATGACATTGGATGGCATCCACTGATCATTTTGCTGTGATCTTGTAACGAGGGAGTCCTATCTTGTCTCTAATTTGATATACAAGAAGTCACGACACTTGAGGAAAAACAACCAATCACACACAGACCAATAGTGGGGCTGGGTTGGGAAACTACATTTACAAAGATAAGTTTTGAAAAATAATCAACCTGTTTTTAGCATGGCATAATTAGCTAAAGCTAAATGAGGATTGTATGTTTTATTTTCTTAAATAAAAAAAAGTTTGTTAGGCGAAGCTGGGTTATCTTCTGCAGGACCCGACACTGCGCCCTCAGTCGCGGCACTACGCGATCGTTCAGACAGCAACATGGCATCATGTAATTGCACTAAAGAGAGCACTGGGAATTATATCACCCTTCTATGAAAAAAAAAAAGTGACTGAAATGTTCTTGGGAGGCTATTGAGCTTGCAGTGCAGCAGGGTTGTCCTCAGGTATCAAGGGGGTCTCTGCCGGCATAATGGGAGTCTGCATTCTTTTCTTCTCTGCGCCTGTGAAGGATGAAAAGCGCTCCGCTGTAAAAGATGCTATTGACTTTTCCGCTTCGTTTTTCCCATCCCATCTGAGTTTTTTTTTTTTTCTTTGACGTTCTGCAGAGACACTGGTTGGAACTGCATTTTAATCATGTTTGGGTAATGGAGAAAGAAGCAGTGGAGGCGGGGAGGAGGGTGAAAGGTGTGAAGGAGCATTGTCTTTCTATGCAAACTATATGGCATTGTTTATTTGTTTGCTACTCCCCTTTGTCACACACATACATGAAATGGATCATCTCTCACCATCTCGATTCCCCTCAGACACACTCACGGCTTTGTCTTTTTTCTCTCATTTTCATACGCCAACTACTCCTTTTAGTTTGCAGACTTGGTTAACTAAGATCAACATTTTACGTGTAACTTTTTGTGTTCATTATTTGTGCGTCCACTCGTGATGACGTATAAGTGGGTCGATACACTGTAAGGTGCCTTTCAGGCTCCTCCCATTTCACCAACACAAAGTTGAGATTTTCACGTGAACTTCTTTATTTTATTAAGTCGATGTTATGCTGTTAGAAATGCATGTTAGTCAAGCTCCCACATTTTATTTTAATTTTTATTTTAACTGCAAGACATTGTACATAAAAACAGGGATATATAAATGCAAGCTTGCTGACAGTGTGGACAATGACAGGGTGGACATGTGTTTAGTTGTGTGTGTGTGTATATATATATATACACACACACGCACACACAAATGACCACTTAATGAACATGTGGTTGGCCTTCATTCAACCACGTGATTCAGTTTGCAAGTTGACTGCATACTATTTAAAAAAAAGTATTTAACTTTGCTTGAGAGGTTTTTATATCAATTGATATATGACACCATGACAGCGTGGACAACATTCATCTACAAATATACCTTATTTTTTTTTCAGTTATAGAGTCCATTGAAAAAGACAAAATGCTTGTATGACACTGAAAACATTAGAAGGTTCCTTAAAGATGGCAGAGTAGTTAATGACAGGATGGACTTTTTAATTTTTTAAATTTTTTAATAACTAATGTTAGCATTTAATGAGCATGTGGTTGACCTTCACTCAGCAACATAATTAAATTAGCAATTTGACTGCACACTGTTTAACAAGTGTATTTGAAATATGTTAAAAGTTTTTATGGATTGATTGGGAGGTTTTTATAACAATTGATATTCCACTATGACAGAGTGGACAACATTCATCTACAAACATACGTATTTATACCCTATAATCCACCTCCATTGAAAAAAGACAAAACGCTGGTAGTAATATCACTGATGTTTACAGGGTTTCTTAAAGGTGCAGGTACCACATAATGACAGGGTGGACAGGGACACATACACATGCACAGTATTAAAAAATGATTATGAAAATACATGATCAAAATGACTTGTGAAGAACAAAACTAAGTTGTTTTTTTCATTTGGTTTAACATGTTGCAGTTAGTAGTAGTCAATTAGTTTAAAATGAAAGAAACACATTTTAGGAGACTTACCGTTGCACTGGTACGTTTGAAAATGTTTAGCCACTTTAATAATACCTCAGATTTTCACTAATCTTCTACATTTTCATGATGCTTCTAAAGGCACCGGTATTTGCAGTAAAAGCAATGAAACTAACCTTGCTCAATTATAAGACAGTTTTCGAACCTACAACCATAACTTTCCACTCTCATTTCTTTGAGTACTGTAGAAAAGGCAAATCTGATTGTAATCTATCCACAAGGACCCAAAACCAGAGGCCGGTGATGACAGCCGTGGTAAAAACCATATCCTTGAAGATATGTTGGCTTCCTGGCACTTTGAGTGGATGCTAGCAATGGTGGTAAGTGGGCATGCGTGTGGTTACTCCACTGTCCGCTACTGACTCCTGATGGCGTGTGTCACTGTCGTCTTGGGTTTAACCGTCACTGCCTTTAAGCCTGCCTTCCTGTCTTGTCGGGTTCTATGTACCTGTCCCCTGTCTGCGTCACGGTTGACGACCAACCCACTTGCACGTTCTGCACTTAACCAAGTCTCGCTTTGGGGTCTCCACTCTTGCCTGTTCTTTAGGCTGATGGAGGGCACTAATGGGGCCTCTAGCATGTCAGTCTGCTCCCGTCTTTTTATATTGCTTCCCTGTAGTACTGCAAGGTGACAGCTGTAGATTGAAGTGTGACTGCGTGTTAACTATGCTCTGCCAGTGGGACTGCAGGCTGTGAGGTATTTAAGGGTGACTTTGGGAGTAACTCAAGCTACCAGCTGTAATTTCTGCCTTTGAAGAGGACACAGCGCACCACTTATCGATTCACATCAGTACGGTTGAGCCTAATCTGACATGCACGCCACTGTGGCCCAAAAATTACAATTCTATACTGAACTGAACAAAGTGAACAGTCAACTGCTTAACATGACTCGACTATGCGTTGAACTAAAGACTTTTGTAGTCAACTATAATGTGATGAAAGTCGAGTTGAAGTTGATTTATTGATTATATTCAGTGTTGTAGGCCAGACACCACCAACCAAGACCAAGACATTATAGGGGTCCTTTAACCGCTGCACTTATTTCTCTCAAACTAGCTGGCCAGTCCGAACTTGTGTTCTCTAGCATAGAATTAGCCAGGCTCTGAAATGTTTCACTTTCTATTCACTTTAACTATTATTGTATTTGAGGATAGACTCACATTTTTGTGAGAGACTGTGATACTAGTCTCATTTTTTGGTAGCCTAGCAGTGCTCGGAATAGCCAAAGCTAGTACCGCTAACTGCTATTCTTATTCACTTATTCAGCTTTTTTTTCCCCATGCACTCGTCATTTCACTTCTTTATTGAGCAAAATATTCTGGTGATGACAGAGGTGTCTAATCTAGGTCAAGAAAGCAAAAACCCTGCCACAGTTTGGCTTTAGCCACAAGCGCTTCGACTCAACAGGGGAGCTTGTACTCCCGGGTAGCTCGTTTACCTGCCGGTTGTGTAGAAGCACCTGCTGCTAAAGCCAAGCTATGGCACAGTTTTTACTTAGTGGACCAGGATTTGACACTGACTATAAATTGGTCGACTGGAAGACACGAGAATAGCATTGAGTCAACGGCAAGCTTTAAATGTCGGTTCAACCCACACTACTAACTCATTTGTGTTTTTCTGTTAGCAAAATCAGGTGCTACAAGTAGTAGTACATGGTTGCCGAGCAATTATGATATGGATGATAGTAACTACTCCTGGTCACACATGCTGTATGTTGTTAGCTTCCCCTGTTGCTGTGCCTTAGCAATGATGCTACTTTTGACGCTAATTTTTTTGCTGTTAGCTTCCCCTGTTTCTACTTGTGATGCTAATATTCTTGCTGCATTTATTAGTCTTTTCTTGAAAAAGCAACTACCACATGCCGTAAAGCATTTAACTCTTTGACTGCCAGACGTTTTCAGAAAAGGGATGCCGTGGGTGCCAGCCGATTTAAGCATTTTTGACTGATCTTTCAAGGTCCATAGAAAATTATGTGTTTGGACTATGGAAACACACATACTACCAAATGAAAGATTGGACTCTCATCTTTAATCAGAAAAAAAAGTTTGTTTCTACCTTATTCCGTTTTTCAGTAATCAACAATAGAAAATGGTTAGTTTCACCTCTGTTTTGAAACAAACGTCTTTTAACGTCTTTGTCACTCCTCCATAGGATTTTACTAAACGTTATTTAACGTTTTTGGCAGTCAAAGAGTTAAAGAAGACCCTCATGCCCCTCTGTTTTTGTACGTCTCATACCCGCTAATGCTTTCATTGGGGCCTGGTGTTCAGTTTTCCAGCGGTGTTTTGTTGAAGTGGAAAACCACTGTGTCATTTTTTGAAAAATGTCTCACAAATGAGAACAGGTGGGCAAAAGTTAATTAAGAACCCACAAGCTAAACTTCCACGGGCTTCTACTCCCTTAGTACCCGAAGCATATGTAGACAGTTGCCGAGGCATTTGAGTGATTTAACCATGCTTGTAAGCGATTTTTCTTAAATAGTTGCCAGAGAAACAAAAATATTCCACATTGCCACAGAAAATCCCAATGCTCGTTATATCTCATGCTGCGATATTTTACTCCACGGCTGTTATTGTTCTGAGAGCGGCTGAACCAACTGCACTTTTCCACTGATGAACTATGCATCAAAGCGCTAGAAAAGGCATTCGCCGCACTGTAGGTGAGGAGTTCCTGTGTGCTCTCATGCACCCAAAGTAACTTCTGGAGTGTACTGTCACCGAATAGGATGTTGACGCTGGCGCGCGTTCATTCCCAGCCGCCTCTCATTGGACAGAATGTGGAGCACAACACTTGACAGCAGTGTCGTCTGGATTTGAAAGTCAGACGTGTTAGCAGGCAGCCGCCACCTTTTCTTTTAACAAGAGCCATAAATCAATAATGAGCACAGAAGATGCATATTTTATTTACTTTTTTTTTGAAGATGTGATCCCTTCACTTCACACCAGTGCACTTTTACTCTATTTTATTTATTTATTTATTACCCAAACAAAATAAAAAAATTAAATAACAAAATAAGCAAACGTTAATGTTTTTTTGGGTTGTTTTAGAAGAAAACCAAAGTCAGCCACATGAAACTTACAATGACGACGACTGTTAATTTCACTTTTCTTATTCTTTTTCAACTGAAGGTAATGAAAGCAACAATTCTCTTGTGGATTTTTCAGATCTACCTATCATTTTTTTGTTAGTCTTTGACAAGGTCTTAAAATATGGGTTTCAAAATCATAATTTCAATAACATTTATTTTAATGACAAGAAATGACTGTCAATAAAAATTTGAACAAATCTAACTTAGACATAATACATGTATAAAGTACCCTGTTTCTGATACTGAATGATACTGTGGAGGGAAAAAAAAAAACATCAGTAAAAGTGGTGGAATCATAAATGGCAAAACAGGCATCGTCAAATTCTTTCTAGTTTTATTAATTGCATTCAATATTAGGCAATATAAGATATTGCTGCAACTAAAGATTATTTCAGTAATCAATTAATATGTTGATTACTTTTTAGATTATTCAACAAATTAGACATAAAAACTTTTCAATTTCCATCCCTTTTTGTAAAAACAGGATATTATTTCAAATTAACAGCGCACAAGTATAAATTTGTTTTAAAATTCTCAATATAAAAAATGCCTAATGTAAAGTTTCCAGTTTTCAAGATGTTTTCTTTTTATTGAGCAGACTGCAATAAAATGTCCGAACTAGCTCTGCAGGGCAAACGTAAACATAAACAGAAGAGTCACTTTTGACTTTTGACAAATAATTTTACTGAAAAAAAACCCCCATCATATTTGACATACAGGTGTCACACTACTTTTACAGTACGGCTACACTTTATAACACTGGTGCAAATAATTAAAAACTTTGACGTAATCATTCTATATGTATTGATAAAGCCCTGCAGAGACCTAATGATGGCTTCCCAGTTATGGATGGACAAAGAAAGATGATGCGGCACCGCAAAACCAGGCCAAGAGAGGACAAGAGTAATGTTGTCCCATCCATCACACTCAGCCAGGCTGCATGCGGGGAAGGACAGGCAAAGGAGACCACAGTAGCAGGGGAGCGGAGGTGAGGCAGGGTGGGGGGGGGGGTAAAGCGGGCAAGGTGGGCTGCACTTTGGGTTCGGGTCTACGGAGGTGAGAAAGCGGAACAAGCAAGGAGGTGGTGGGGTGTTTGTCATTATGTGCATGTGGTGGTGTGCTGACCTTGAAAGTGATGAGTGCTTGCGGTGCTGGAGGTGATGAGACACACATACACCAACACAACATCTTCAACTCATTTCAAATATTTTAATTTGTATTTACGGAACATTTGACCAAACTTCCTTTTGTAGTTGTAATTCCTAGTTCTCGTTCTTTTCCACAAACGGATCAAAACAGCTGTATGGTTAGAGGTTATAGCGCCTCATGTTGCTTTGGCATGCACCTGACAGCCATGTCATGTGTCCTGATCTATTTTTTTTTAATGCCACTGGAGTGGGCAGAGAGTTGAGAAGGGGAAAGTGTTTCTAAAAATATCTACCTATGTATGTGAGGACATAACCCTTAAAAAAAAAAAACACGTTGTCTTTAGGAGAGGTCAGACTGTAAATAAGTCGCCACTTTCTGACTCTCCCTTGGCTCTTGACTTTTAACTTCTGTGTATATTTAACCATGCTGTGGGCAATAAGGAAGTGAAGAGACTAATTACTTGAGTAGAACCTTGGTCCACCTCCAGCAGGTTGTCCTAACTGTAGTTTGACTTTGGCTCTTTTACATGCACTGTAAGTATTGTATAAAATGTGCAAATAAAGAGAGAAAAATGTATTTTCCTGCATTAGCTCCTGAATTTGCATTTGCATAGAAGAAATTATTATTATTTTAAATCCAAGCCTGTAAAAAAAATGAAAATTGAACATCTGTCCTATTCATGCACGGCTGGCCGAGTGCCAGCTTGCATGGTGGGATAACTGATGCCGGTTGAAGGACTTTTTTCTTGACTTGTCATTTCCTGGCTGAGGTGTGATATTGTTTAAGTTAGTAGATCATTTGGGAGAATCAGTATTCAGAACACGTGCATTCATATATCTTGTTTATGTAACTCCTGTTAAAATTAAGTTAAACAACGTAAATAACCTTTATATCGTCACAGATGAAAAGTTTTGCTTGCTGCGAAAACAAACTTTTCTAAAGTTCATTATTTAAAAAAACAGGTATTTATGATATTTATTCAAGTGGATACTTCCTTGAAATAATTAAAACATCATGTCACACCATACTGTAGGTATATTATTATTATTCATGGATTGGACTTGAAAATCATTCATTCCTCAGCTTCACTCACCAAAACATGTTAAAAAAAAAAAAAAGTCATATTTTCCCCCCGCAGTAGAAATCATGTCAGCTCTCTCTACAAAATCAACAAAGGATGCCTTGAGTTGCCCTGTGGGAGCCACGTATTAGCATTCTGTCTCGTTTCATTTGACATTTCAATTTTTACAGTGCGAGAGGAAAAAGAAACAATGAGAAACAGGTGCAATTTTAGCACAGCAGTCACGTTGGGTTCAAACTAATCATGCCGTGTCAATGGGATATGTGCCGTTATATGAGATCTCTTCGCTGTGTCATATTGATGATATAAGGCAAAGAGAGCACCAAATGGATTTTAGGTTAAAGCAACTCTCAAAATGGCTGTCGGCTTTCAGCCGTAGATATGGGACAGATATTTGAGTCCATCGTAATTGAGTGTCCGCTCTAGGCTTTAGGTCAGGGAAGGACAAAATGTCTTTGCTAAGTTTTCCTCCTTTGCATGCGTGACGATGGAAGCGAAGCGCATGACGGCATTCCTTTGGCAAATATTTCATTACGTGTTTGACTGAGTGAGTTTACCGCAAGTCACCGGCGAGTGCAACGTGGTTAGCCTGACTTAGCTGTTTCTGTGTACTGTATGCCTTCGTGTATCCGCATCATTTTAACAAGCGCTGCCTCCCCTGTCCGCCTTGATGAGAGCACTCCCGCGGTGAACCTGCTCCGCACACTTGGCTCAGTGTTCAAGTAATAGCTTGGAATTCATGTCACACTTTCGTACACATGATGCAAACGTTAGACACAAATCTCGCAGCAAAAGATCACTGTATATTTCTCTGGCTTGCCTGATGAGAGTTAATTGATGTCAAGGAGTTTTGGAGGCCCGTGGGAAATCATGTCAGTTTGTCTTGGTGGAGTTTCCGAATGCACTTCCATCAGCCTTTTATGTACACACAGTGGCCACAACATTATATAATATATAAGAACATCACGTGCCTGTCTCGTGATGTTGCTAAATGAGGTTAATTGTCAAAATATGAGATTCCTGAGTGCAGTTTGAGACTACTTCACAATATGTCACAACATACCTGTACAAGCAAAAATACACTTTTTAAATAATACATTTTGATAGTGTTAAATTAAATAAAAATTGGCAGGCTATTGATACAGACCGTGTATTGAATTTTGAGTTGTCGCTAGTATGTGTTATCAAGATGAGCTGAGTGGATGCAACAAATAATGCAGAATGAGTAGCAAAGGTGGGAGCTACTTCTTGGGTACTGAGTAATGCAAAGGGTCACCCTCTTCTGAAATAACAAATTAGCTCAAATTACCTCAACGCATTCACTACCATCCATTTTCACTGAAGCAACCCCCTTCGCTCCCGGCTGTTTTACTGGATTTTGACTGATTTTGCAAGACCCACAAAATATTGTGTTCTATTGCTATAAAAAATGTGAACTTACCAAAAGAAAAATTAGAGTCTCTTCTTTCATCAAGAAAAAAAAGTGCATTTCTATCTGTTTCCGTTTTGCAGCAATTAGGATTCAAATATAGCTAAGTTTCATCATTATTCACAAACCTGTTTAGAACTGTGGATAAATGAGCTTGTTTGCAACATGGCTCTGGTTGATCTCTTATACTCTGCTGCCGCCTGATGGCCATTTTTGTAATAACTGCCATTGCTTCATCCGTTCTATGGACTTCAGAGGCTGCATCAAAGCCGTCTGATTGCTCTAGCGTAAAAGAAACACACACACACACACACAAAACGTATAAATACGTCTTTGGGACACTTAAAAACAATTAAAATACAACATATTTATATGTTTTGGGGAGCAAATGAGTTAAATAATAATAGTAGCCAATTTAATCTGCCAGTATTAGATTTTATTTTATTATATTATTAAGTAGTCAAAATTTGGCAAAAAAACACCACCATTTATTTATTTAATTATTTATTTATTTATTTTACACATTAACACATTACAACATAAGACAAACATAACAATGTTCAGCACAAAAAAAAAACAGGGAAGAATGTGGTTATTTAAGTTAAACAAAAACTAAATAAAAGGTAGTGTACCATAAAACAGTAAAATCTTCCACCTGCAATTCACATCTTGTAAGAGTCAGGGGACCAAAAAGGCTATTTTATTCATTAGATAAACATTTTTAATTAATTGGCCGATTAATCAGTTACCAGAATTTTGTTCTGCTAAATATCGGAATTGGCACAGGATTTAAAAAAAAAAAAGAATCCCTATTGCTTGGGCCCTGCTTATTATTATACTATATGTTAATATAAGCAATAATGATGTTCATTTTGTGACAACAGTGATTATGTTAATGAGTACTCATAATAATTGAGAAACAAATAAATAAATAATAATATACAACAATTTCTCTGCCAGTGTTCACATTTTCAAATGATCACTACTTCAACATTCCTGTGAAATCACAATTGCCCACAGGCACCAATTGATGACTCCTGGTTTGATTGATGGACTCTTTGTTTGACTTTATACAATGTTTTGGTTCTTACTTGCATCTAAATCATGAAAACAGGTTACATGCTTGCAAAAAAACAATTGATTGATCAGACAAAAGAACAATTAAAAAAATGTTAGGCCATTTTATATTTTGCTTTATTTGTTTTATTTAGTATATTTTGCATTCATAGCCTGTCTTGCAAATACTTGTACTGTATGGTCATTGCCATTTGACTTATTTCAACCCCTGACACTAGTACTGTATTACAATCAGCGGTTGTTTACTATGAATATCATTCTGACTTGGAATCTCTATCATTTTAGATGTTAAAAAAAGGCTTAAGAGTTGCTTTTATTATGTACATCAGTACTCTACTGTACTGTTATATACTGCCTATATCAGCCAGGAACTGATAGCAAAGGATACATATCATATTTGAGCTTATCTTACTTACAATAGACAAAATAACAAAGATCAAATGTTCTTTTATTTGACTGCAGTCACAAATCTGTAGCTCCCCGACTGAACTGGTAGTTACTATAACATATCGCCGCAACACATTGCACATGAACCTGCACTTGCAGTCCATTAAAATGCACGATGGGCTGACTCGTTAGGCGGGCTTATTACACTATCTGTCGGAATGATTCAAGCTGCGCAACTCTGGTCTCAGGTGCTGGGATTTGTCACATCCGTCGAGCGTGGCTGCACCTTTCGCCAAGGCGGAGCCGCAGAGCTTTTTAAAAAAATAAATTCAAATAAAACAGGCATCTGTCCTCACAGGAACGATAATGAGACTTTTTTTAGCCTGTTTTTGAATGCGCCATGCATCAATTCTGTTGATATCCACATTACAGTCCACGCACAAACTTACTGAGTAAAGGAGAAGACTATTATTGTCTTTGTGTTAAGGTATACATAATAATGTTTATAGAGTTACTCAGCAAGACCAGGTGTGCAAATCAAGCTTATCTAATAGCTGTGGGGTGTGCGGGTGCGCGTGTGTGTGTGTATTGGGTTCCATTATAGGAACAGGTTGCCTGTCTCCATATGTGCGCAGTGAGCGGGGAAGCTGGGAAAACAGAGATCTCCGTGGCTCTCTGTGTTATTACTACCTCCCGCCTCACCAAGTCTTGTTTGAAGACAGGAAATAGGAGTCAGACCGCAGTCCGAGGGGCATGTGGCAGCAGTTTATACTTCACTGACCTCTGACTTATGCTATGCACCCCCGCCCGCTCTCTCACACCTCTCCCCCGTGTCCCTCCGAGGTAAAAATGTCCCGATCCGGCCCGGCTTGCTTTGGATGGGCCCTGGCCGGGGCAAGCACAACAGACTGGATGCTCTGAGATTTGTTTGAGCGAGCAATGAAAAGCAGATGGAATCAGAGGAACTGATTCACCAGAGGAGGAAGAAATAAAGGCAGACTCGTAAAGTATTTATAAAATAACCCCTTTGCTTTGTGACCAATTATAGCTGGTTTTGCTGTGGAAGCAATGCAGACTCCCCAATTGTGCCACGATTCATTTTTTACTTCATCAGATCATAGATGGAAAGCAGAAGGAGATTAGAAAGCAGAAGCTTGTTTTGAGTCTGTGCTGAGGCCCCGTGGAGGTTGTGGCTCCGAGGTTCAGGGATTCTTTTACCTACTTTCTTTTTACAGCATTCGGAAATTAAATAATATCTATCTCCGATAAGGTCACTTGCAAGACAATATTATTATGGTTTGCCAGAAATACGATCATGATACAGAGATGCATCATTGATCTATGCTATGGGAACAAATTACAGCTACCATGAAAGTAATTCAAACAAACTGAGTAATGAGCTCAGATTATGATTAATAATAATACAAACCAAATAATATAAATTATAATAAATACTAAAATATGCTTGTAATATTGTGATTTTTTTTTCCAGGAGCAAGAACTTCTTCATCACTCTGAGCTCCATTTTTGTGCCCAGTGCAACGCTGGCACGAGACATGGTCTAAATCTGCGCAGGGGTGTGCTAGACCAAGTGTTGGTATTTTCTTGATTCGACGCCAACCAAAGTGGCTACTCGCATGAATTATAAATAATCAAAAAGGGAATAGGAAAACTCTTGGATAAGATTTTCTTGAAGAAACGTCTTTCACTATTTTCATTGTAAAGATGACCAATGAAAGGTTCTTCTTATCTTTCTTTTTTCTTTTTTGTTTAGTTTTTCCTATCTTTTTGCCATCTTTTTTATTTCCCTTTCTTTTTTTCTATTTTTTCTTTTTTTTCTCTCTTTTTTTAATTCAAAATAAAACTCCCATTTCAGGCTCATACCTCGTGTTTCTGATGGTTGTAGCCAACCTCTTGTTATTCCCCTTGTTAGATTCTGAAGCATGCGCGCCAAACAAACCTCCATGTGTAGAGCGCCTCATTGTGTCCATATTGCACTTGTTTCTATTAGTCATGTGGCATATTAACGGTTGCATGACTTACTAAACTCTAACTCAGTAAGATTCCAAAGTTGTTTGGCTGTCAAAAGCAGACAAGCCCGCCCCCGCCCCTCTTGATGGCGTCGGTGATAATGATGTCGCGGCTGGTGACATCATCACAGCGTGCCAGGCACTCGCACAATCGGGCTCAGCCTGATCTTGGCAGCGCCGTGAGAGGGAGGCGGCAAAAAAAAAAAAAAGGGCACCTCAAAGATTGATGTTTCCATTTGGCTTTCTGTTTAATTCTGCCGCTCTATTAACATATTCAAATAGTCTGTGTGAGCTTTTGTACGGCGGAAAGCATTTTGATTTGTTCTGCCGACTTTATATCTCTATTACCGCCTGGAATGAACACAGTCAATTGGAGCAGGATATCCGGCGATTTGGCTCCCCGGCGCAAGCCTTTGCCGCTATTTAACATGTATTGTTCCCACTAAAGATGCCTTTGCCCAGCCTCTCTCTCCTTTTCCATTTCTCTTTGCTCCCTGCTCCCTTACATCTCTTCCTGTTGCACCCTGCCTGCTCATTCCTCCCTTGCCCACAACCCTATCTGTGCCTTTGCAGGACTCTGAGAGAAAGGGCTTCATGAACAAGCTTTATGCCATTCAGGACGTGTGTATCAGTGTGCAGAATGCGCTGGATGAAGTGGCCTCCTATGGCGAGAGGATAAAGAAGTGAGTCGTAAGCCCGCTCCTCGGCGCCCGGCCCGCTGCGCTTTGTGCTCCGCTCCACACGTCCCAGTGTTTTTCCGCAGTGCCAGGTTGCCCCACTTTGCCTTGCCAGCCTGATTAGAACTTACTGGCTAGAAACGCTGCCAGCATGACAAACAGATGATCCTCCGTCCTCCTGAATCATATACTGCTTCAACAACACCGACGGCGCCCTCTGTCAATATTTTCTCACGGCCCTTTTTTCCTCTCTTTGCAGCACTTTCAATTGGACCGTGCCTTTCCTAAGCTGGCTGATCATCGTCGCTCTCGGAATGGCGACCGTCATTGTTTACTTCATCCCGCTAAGATATATTGTGCTAGCCTGGGGTAAGCTAGATCGCAAGTAGCGTCCATGTGCGACTAATGTGCATTCACCGCTAAAACTGTACCTTGAGATACGGGAAAAGTTTTTGTGACATGAGCCATTATTTGGCCAATTTTGTGCTTTTGTACTGTACCGTTGTAGTGAACTCACTAAACATTAAAAACAAAGAGTTTGTGTATTTTGAACAAACACATAACTGCTTTTAAGTCTGCTAGCGTAATGCTAACACATCATTACAAATGCCGGGTTAATAAATAGCATCAGTCTTTAAGCCAGCGCTTCTGACCTCAATAAATAAATCACCGTAGTATAGTGCTATTTTTCTTATTAAAAACACATTACAAACATTTTTGTTTTGCTACATTAGCCAAAGCAAGCAAATGTTTGTAAATGCAGATATTTTGATCCACTTCTGATATTATTTCCCATTAAAAATCAATGATACGGTGGTACCTAATGTTGTGACCTATGTGTGGTGTGTTCGTAACTGTTCACTTCCTGTTTCCATATGCTTGATACAGGAGTGAATAAATTCACCAAGAAGCTGCGAGACCCTTACACCATTGATAACAACGAGATCTTGGACTTTTTGTCCCGAGTGCCCTCTGATGTCCAAGTGGTGGGTAAAACTTCTCATCTTTGCCTTCTTCTTTTTTTGGTCTTTTTTAATAAGATTGCATTTTTGTGTGTTTGTTTTTCATGTACATGTAATCACTAAGGTTAAGTGAGTTCAGAGCATAACAAGGTTGATCGGTTCCGTATACGCTCACAAAGCACCCTAGCGAGTTGCGATATGTAAGCTTTTTTAGTCATTCGGCCTCTAAAGTATAAATCAACAGCTACATGTGGTTTGAGAGATCAGATTTCCTTGTCACTAAAAAAAAAACTACAAATGTGTTTTAAGGACAACATAGGCTAACATGATGCGCCGGCCATAAGAAAATGCAGTTTAAAGTTAAAGTTTAAAAAGCGGTGGTGTTATCCAGCACCAACGGAATACGTCGTATCCGCGGAGAACCCCGCTGTGCCCGGTTCAACACACGTGTGCACAAACACACATTTTGTGACCTCGGGCCTGATATGAGCAATCCCCTTGCCACATCAGCGCGGCCAAACGTCCTCTTTGATGGCTTGCTGTCTTTCATCTTTACAAGGTCATATTCCTCGCTCTTCTGCACGCCTTCACAAGACCCCCCGTGCTTTCCCCAATTCGACCCTTGTGCAGCTTTACAGTGCTCGGTGTACTTTTTTTTTTTTTGTAACGGGGAACTGTTGTAGTTATTTGCACGAGGCAGGTAGCCGTCACATTAAATTAGCCCGAGCTGTCCCCTCTGGTGAAGTGCAACCACCTGACACACCTGGAGCCTAAAGGGAGAGGGATGTAAAGGGGCACAAGCCCAGCAGGTACAAGGCCTTTACAAGGACCCTAATGAGGGCCTGCTGGATGGGGGCTTTGGGGGTTGGGGACATTCTGGTCTGGTGTGGTGAACATGCGGTTGCAGTTGTGTCAGTTGTGATTATTTCAGTGCTACTGTCACAGTGTTTTCAGTTGGAATACTTATATAGGCAGTAAAATGCACCATCAAATCAAGAAAAAGAAGGTTTTGTCTTTGCATCCCTATGGAAACATGATGATATTTAACTCATTCACTCCCAGTCTTTTCACTGAAGCAACCCCCTTTGCTCCCGGCTGTTTTACTGGGGCCCACAGAATATTGTGTTCTATTGCTGTATAAACATGGAACCTACCAAAAGAAAGATTAGTCTATTCTTTCATCAGGAAAAAAAATGTATGTTTCTATCTGTTTCTGTTTTGCAGCAACTAGTGTTAGTATATAGCTAAGTTTTATCATTATTCACAAATCTGTTTTAAACAGTGGGGGAAACACCTTGTTGCAACATGGCCCTGGTTGATCTCTTATACTCTGCTCCCACCTGCTGGCCGTTTTTGTAATAACTACCATTGCTTTAAGCGACCTTTTCATGTCGTGAGCTGTATCAAAGCCTTCTGTATGCTCAAAAACACATTGAAAACATGTATAAACACGTCTTTGGGAGCATGGTAATATTTAAAATGGAACGTATTTATACGTTTTGGGGAGCAAATTAGTTAAACATGCTAAAATGTAATAACAATAATATGTTCTATGCAGCCAAACTAGTCTAAACTAGGCATCCTGATTCTTTTTTTTGTTTGTGGAATTTAAGTTAAGCAACAAAATCCACATGTTTTTGTCCATCTCAGAGGGCGGCCATTTTGCCACTTGCTGTCGACTGAAAATGACATCAAAGTTGCAGGGGGCGACCATTTTGCCACTCGGTGCTGACTAAAAATGACATCATAGTTGCTCAAGGCTCAGGCAACGACCAATCATGGCTCAGCTCTTTTCTGAAGCTGTGCTGGGAATGGTCGTTCCCTGAACCCTAAGCACCTGTGATGTTGTTTTCCGTCAACATTAAATGACAAAATGGCCGCCCCCGAGATACAAACGGGTCGATTTTACTCCCTAATTCATATTCCACACACACAATGTTAGTCAGAATGCCACAGACCAGTGGGGGCGCATACAACATATTGTAAAGCAAATGTTTGACTTGATTTCCCCTTAAGCGTACTACAAATGCAATGTAAAATGACTGACACAAACCACCTACTAACTCTTGTCTCGTATAAGTCGAGATCTCCACTGATGCGTAGAGGCAGCAACAGACAGGGCTGACATTTTTACCACCTTCTCCTAAAGTGGGTAGCATTTTAAAAGACTTGGCTTTGCTCGCTATGCATACGTTTTAGAGCCGCTGCTTCTATCAGGGAAAAGTCTATTGATTTAGCTACGGTATACGAACATATGCCATCTTTACGGATATGATCAGGGAGTTCATGTCCTCTCAAACGTGACCAAACCGAGCACCTTTATGGGGCGAAGTCGTCTCTACCTGACGTTTGGGAGGTGCCGGCGCAATATTATGTTTTACGACACCATTAGCCATGCGAGCTGGGGAGTGCGTAAGTGGGGCCAATGCAATTAGCATGCCAAGTGGCCATTTTAGATTGGTGTAAAGGTGCTTGATCAAGCCCCAGTACAAAAATAAGCGCCGGTTCCAATTTAGCGCCTAATGAACAGCAGGGAGTTAGGTTAATATTTTTAGACAATGTTTATGGGCGGGATTAAACCCTCTGTGTGTATAAACGGGTCAAAGGCAGGATAGTTAAAGGATGATGTGTTGCCAGATGCTATCGCTCGCATCCACTCGGGGTCTCGTTCACCTTTGCGTTGTCCTTATTTGACAACTTAATTTTTTATTTTTTTTTTAACTAGTGGAAGCCAATTAGTCTCCTTCTATAGTGAGCCGGGGGGGAAAAGACTCAAAACTTTTATTCCGTGTTTTCTCCCCAGCTTGTGTCACCTTGACATGTTTCTTTCTTGAAAGCAGAGAGCTAAATCCTAATATGTTCACATGTTCAAACTATTGAGTCTGCTTACAGCCATTTATAGAGCGCCCTTAGGCTGTCTTTGGTGTCACCTTGGACTGACTATGCAGCCCTCGATGTTGTGCGCTCCAAAAACTAGGGCTGAATGCAATTAACTCATTTGCTCCCAAAAACATATAAATATGTTGTATTTTAAATATTACCATGTTCCCAAAGACGTTTTTATACGTTTTTATGTTTTTTTTTTTTTTTTTAAATTGTTTTTATTTATTTTAGAGCATACAGAACGCTTTGACGCAGCTTCTGAAGTGAAGAAAACGGTTGAAGAAATGGTAGTTTTTACAAAAACGGCCAGCAGGTGGCAGCAGAGCAAAAGAGATCAATCGAGGTCATGATGCAAAAAGCTTTTTTTCCCCACTGTTTTAAACAGAAATGGAAATAATGATGAAACTTAGCTATATTCCAATGCTAATTGCTGCAAAACGGAAACAAAGAGAAATACTTTTTTTCCTTTTTCCACCATGTAACTCCGCCCCTGCTTGCATTTGAGTTTTTATTACTGCATTTTCTTTCTTTTCTTTTTTCTCACCACCACCCACCTCACTTCCGCCTTATGTGCCCACATTGGCATCATCAAAACACTGTCAAAGGTTCAATATGAGAGACAGGTTGCGGGACGCTTTGCCGCTAACACTGTTAAGCGCGGCACAGTACACGGCGCCCCTTCAGCCCAGCGCACTTGAAAGCTTGTTTTGCACTTGTACTGTCAACATTTGGGAGAGGAGCGAGGGTGGAGCAGCCTTTGAGCACTGCAGGGTCTTTACCCAGCGTCTCTCTTCTCGTCTGCGTTCCCTTCAAGCTTCCTTCTCACGCTAGCAAATTTGCTTATGTGCTCGCCGCATTTGACTTTCACCCAATTTGCGATTTGCTTTTGTTTTGCTAACGCCCCGTTTTCTTCTCGCCTCCGCTGCCTTTTCTTCTGTTTTGTACTTTAACTAGCGCTTGTTGTCGGCGTGATTTTGCCGTGTATGTTGTTATAAGTGAGGCGAACGGGGGGAGCCAAGGGTATAGCATCAGGCAGGCCTGTCACCTGTGAGGCGGAATTGAACCTGTGACGCATAAGCCCCGTTCTTTTCTTTCCCGGCTGGCAGCTCCTCACGCAGAAGAAAAAGATTGTTTGATTGAGATATTGTTTTTTTTTTTTCCCCCGCTCACCTTTTTGTTTTTGTCAATCCCCTTCGCTTCTTTCTCACCGACAAGGAAACTTTTCTTTGTTTGTATGTGCACGCAAAGTTTTTGTGTTTGGACAGGAATGTCAGCGTGCAGATTTAAATTGCCACTTTTCCTTTTTTTCTGCTGTTGTAGGCGTTTGGCCGTATAATGGGACCGCTAACAGTCTGCGATGCTGTACAATAGCTGTCCTAGTTTTGTATCTTTCCCGAAGCGTGTTAACAAATACGTGGAAATTAGCTGTATACTATTAGAGAAACTTTTTTCTTTTGCGCGATGCGTGGTTTGATTAGGATTTTTGTCGTTATGTTGTACTTCAGGAAAGTAGAAAGCCATGTCGTATCATGTGATTATCATATGAGTCCAGGCGTTTATTTCTTGCTTATTTCATCTTTTTGTACTTTTGTAATCAGAGTTGGCAAGTCCAGGTCCAGAAAGGAAAAACCCTGCTACAGTTTGGCTTTAGCCGCAGGTGCTAACTAGCTATCTCCCTAGCAGGGAGATGAGCACCCGGGGAGCTAGCTAGGGAGCTCACTAGCTAGCACGCTAGCTAGCGTCTGGGGCTAAACTTTGGCAGGGGTTTTTACTTTCTGGACTTGGATTTGCCACCTCTGATTGTAATAATGCTAAAGCAATCCTTGACTTATGTTGTTTGTTGTACAATAATATTAACAATACAGTAGTGTGCTACCCCAAATGCTAGTTCTCAATAAGAACATTAGCAGTCTGTTTTTATTGCAACGAGATGGGGATTTTCTTTTTTTCTATCCCCCCCTCCGATTAGCCAGTTTAGTCGCGTTCGGGCACTTCACTTGTAGGAGGTCATACAGTACTTTTAAAATTGAATCATATAACATTAGACAATGGCTGTGCCTAAGATGCACTAAAACACTATAAGATTTTGATATTATTATTATATAAATTGTCGTTAACTCATTCATTGCCATGAATTCATAAAAAAATATATATATTATTAAAAATTAGGGGCGACAGGCAATTATAATGTTTAATTGTAATTAATCGCATGACTTTACTAGTTAACTCACGATTAATCACAAATTTCATATCTGTTCTAAATGTACAATAAAAAAAAATTCTAGCTCTCATACTCTTGTTAACAAAAGAGGGGAAAAAAAGGTTAAACTAATACAAATAGTTCAAATGAATTTTTGACGTTTTTAGCCGTCAATGGCAGTGAATGAGTTAAGTTTTGACACACTTTCTTATTCGGTGTCATAAGAATCTGTGTCCAAAGTGCTTTTTATCACTGGAAAAAATGTAAAAGTTTGAACACTGAGGAAATGACAGTGTACGGCTTATATAACAATGTCAATTTATTGTTCCCCCAAAATAACTTAAAATACTGCCATTCATAGCTAAACCCCTGGCAACAAAAGTGAGTACACCCCTAAGTGAAAATGTCCAAATTGAGCACAGGTAGTCGTTTTTTTTTTTTACAAAGTCTCCGCTATAAATATGTAATAGGTGTGCTAAATTTGCTATTACAGCTCTCACACACTCTCAGTTGATCACTGAAAGATCTGGAAAAAAAAAAAAAAAACTCCAGGTGCGAACATTTAGCTTCTCTCAATGTATCTCATCATGGCTAGCGATTCACTCATTTGTTCAACCGTCACTGCACTTATGTCACTGATGTGCTGTCTGCACTGGCAGTGTGCCAGATTGTTGGAGGCCACCGACAGAACTGCCACCACACACACACACACACACACACACACACACACACACACACACACACACACACTGGGTCATACAAACTGTAGTCGGCCCCCTGGGGGGGTTTTGCCCCTGTTGTCTGCTCGAGTTGGCAGCGCTATAAAAGGGATCCACACCCACATGAGAACAGTATCTGCCATCAGTCGGGTGTCCACATATCTCTGTCCGTCTCACCCACCCTTCTATTCTTTACTCTCATTGTCCCCCCCCCCCACCCCCCACCCCACCACCTATCTATTTTCCTTTGTCTGCCCTTCTACTATCTTTCCGTCCATCACGCCTCTCTTTCCCTCCTGCTCTCTCTTCTTCATCAGTTTCTATATCAAGTGTGCCTTTCATTGACACTGAGGAGCTTTCAGACGTGAACCACATCTGCAGGTTCTCGCCAATCTCATTGTCCGCGATACATGCGATGCATAACATTGATTTCGTGACCGTCCTCCGACTAAGACGTACACAAACGATCGCGATAATGCCCCCCCCCCCCCCCCACAACCAGCCAACAGAGATGAAGGCTCGTTCAGCCGTCACTCAGCAGCGACGACGCTCGCTTGTCCAGCACGAGATAGAACACAGCCGACATACCGGCGCCAACTTGTTGTGGGCGCGGAGAATCAGAGAGGACGTCAGTCAGTCAGTCAGTCAGTCAGACAGGCGGAGTAGCCGACAGTACATCCGCCTCACAGGAATCCCGCCGACTGCCTCCGCTGATGTGCTTGTTGGTTCCGCGGCTAGCTCCGATCACTCATCTGCCGGGATTGTCATGTATGCGTCCGCGAGCTTTGTGCGGGGAAGTGTGAGGTACTGACTAGATGTCCATCATTTAAGACGGGGATGTCCAAACTTTTTTTGCCTCTGAGAACAGCATAAGAAAAGGAAGGCTTTGACATTTTCACCTTTAATTTGTTGAAAAATGTGTCCCAAAACAATAATATGCTTCTGTATCAAGACTTAAATTTGTTGAAATGTCTTTAAGCATACGTTCATTAAACAAATGTTCAGATTTGCAAAATGTTGATTCATTTATTTATAATCTTAGACAATAGCTTAGGATCTCGGACACTGTTTGAAAATTCTAACAAAAAATACAGGGAGCTCTGAGAATTTCTTAAAAAGTTAACTGAAAACTTTTCTATAATAAATCATTTTCCAAACTTTCTAAATATCTGAAATGTTACATTTTTCATATCTTAGGTAGTGATGGGAACATCAAACTTCATGAAACACGTGCAATATTTTAAGTTTTACTCCTCTAGATGGTGCTCTTGGTTTAAAGGATAGTAAAATGGAAATTGATTAAATTCGAGATGAGCCCAAAAAAATATCACAAGTGCTTCATGAAGCTTCATTTGTCCATCTTAAGGTTTAATTTCAAAGTGTTTAAAGTGTTTGTATTATTTAAAACATGTTGTGCCATAAATTCTATAAAAGCACGCCGATAGAATATTTTAACTCATTCACTGCCATTGACGGCTACAGACATCAAAATTTCATTTGAACTATTTCTATTTGTTTTTTTTCCACTTGTATTAATAAGAGTATGAAAACCTAGATTTTTTTAAATTGTACATTAGAACAGATATAAAATTTGTGATTAATCATGAGTTAACTAGTGAAGTCATGCGATTAATTACGATTAAAAAAAAATTATTGCCTGACGCACCTAATTTTTAATAATCTTTTATTTATTTATTTTTAAATCATGTCAGGAGATTTAAATTTTTGATCGTAATTAACTGCATGACTTCACTAGTTACCTCACGATTAATCACAAATGGAATTTTTTTTTTTAAATGTAGTCTTTTTTTTTTCTAGGTTTTCATACTCAAAAAAAGCAACAACACTTTTTTAAACTAATAGAAATCGTTCAAATGAATTTTTGATGTCTATAGCCGTCAATGGCAGTGAATGAGTTAATAGTGTTTTATTTTTTATTTTTTTACACAATTTATCATACAGTGCAATATTAGTCAGCATGAGGTTGGTAGCAAAGGTGAAAAAACAAAACAATCCAAAGACACTGAAAGGCTTCCAACATGTTTTTTTGTGCTCTCTCCCTCATCTTCATGATGAGTCTGTTGTCTCTTGCAGGCTTTCCCATGAGCCCTTGCCCTTGTCCTCTATTTGATTGTGCGATCGCTTCCCGTAGGCCACTGTTTCACATCTGTGGAAGCATGTGTTTATGTATATTGTGTGAGTGCGTGTGTTGTAATCAGTGTGTAATCCCTTCCTTGAGGCCTCTGTTCCACGCAGCTGGAGTCAGAGAGCCTCGGGAGGCTTTTGCGTGCGAGTCAAGCATCCTCCGCTCGCTCCACCTGACCGGGTGGCGTGCGCACGTGTGTGTGTGTGTGTGTGTGTGTGTGTGTTTTAACAGGTGCAGTACCGAGAGCTGAAACTGGATCCCAATCCTAGTCCAAATAAAAGGAAGAAAAACAACCCCGGGTAGAAGTCTTCCCATGTCCACTTCCTGTGTGCTGCTCCATGACTGGACTGTGAGGAGGAGCCGGTCGGAACCCGACGTGGGCCGGCTAGAACTCCCCTTCCCCACCTTTGTTAGGTTTTTTTTTTTTTTTTTTGGGCATTGTTGAAATGCCACCGAGATAACTTGTGCTGTCTTCCTCTCACACTGACGCCACAATTAATGGCAGCCATTTTGTTTTTTTTACACAAACGCACTGAATGTGTTTTTAAATGCAGAAATTTGTGAAATGTTTCTGGGGTGTATTTATTTATTTATTATTTCTCACAGATTACTGAGGGTCCTGGCTCTATCAATCAATTTCCCCACACTGAGATGTCCCCTGTTTGCACTCTGCCTCTTCGTCCGTGCTCGTCCTCTTCCTCCTCGTCCTAACTGCAAGTCCAGTTTTCTTCTCACCTGGTGGTCCGCCCACCTGCCCGCCTCCGTTAAATTCCGTTTGGTCCCGATGTGTTTGCCCGCAGGCCAATGCTTCTGTTTTAACGGACAGAACGGACAATTAGAATTTATTTGATCAAATTGCTAAGATTGGCTTATTGTTAATAACACAAAAATATTAGTAACTAAACAATTTGACATGTAAACTCAACTTAGTTCTTTTATTACATTGGGTAGTTGTGGTAAAAAAACAAACATCTGTTTTAGGGGTTCTAAACTCCAGAGGTGGCAAATCCAGGTCCAGAAAGTAAAATATCCTGCCACAGTTTGGCCTTAGCCCCAGTTGCTAGCTAGCTAGCTCCCTAGCTAGCTCCCATGGTGTTCGTTTACCTGCTAGGGAGCTAGCTAGCTAGCATCAGGGGCTAAAGCCAAACTGTGGCTGCGATTTGACTTTCTGGACGTGGATTTACCACCTCTGCTAAGCTCCCATTAAAAGAATAACAAATTAAATAAAAATAAAAAACAGGTTGGCCATTTTATTTTGAAGCAGCCATTTTATCTCAATTCCAGGGCTCACGACTCTCGGTGAACTGTACCTCAAAAGTAGTTGGCAAGCATATTAGCATCAACTCCAACTCCATCAAGCTCCAACAACTTTTTTTATTTTTTATTTTTTATTCACAGCATTCCTCAAGCAGGTTTGATCTAGTTCCAAAATCTTTCCACATTACACTAATTCTAATGTAGGGCAGAAACGTGCACAATTCTATGACACCATTTGGAGGAATTAGTAAAGGAGAGATTGTGAGCCAGGCCCTCCAGGGGTCACTTCCTGTCTGTGTACATGTTCCAAAACGGCGTGCTTACTCATTTCTATATTAAGTTTACAACAGTTTTTGGACATTTACAAGAAAACCAAAGTGTTTAATGTCATTTGCATTTCAAAGCTATAAATCAGGGGTGTCCAAATTTCGACCCGGGGGCCAACTGTGTCTTAAATCCAAATTCACATTTGACCCACGTCGTTCTTGCTTGCCTTGTACTCCTCCTACCCCAACAACATTCTCATGTTTCACTTTGTGCCCACACAATCACAGTAACTGTAAAAATATCATAATAATAATAAAAATCTATTCTTATACACCCCAATGAATAAAGCAGGTGAATGTCAAAGTGGCCCTTCCATGTTTTTTTTTGTATGCGGCCCTTGAAAGATAATGCTTGGACACCCCTGCTATTAATGAATGTATCATCAGACTGGAAAAAAGAAACTTATTTGCACCCAGTGGAATTATTTATTTTTTAACTCTACATGTACATAGCTTAGTCCTTCTAAAATGATGGTTGTATTTTATACCGTATGCTTGTTGATGGTCTGCTATTGCCGCTGTAAAAAGTATGTGTATGCCTGCCTCATTTTCTTAAGATGTCTCATTTTTCTCTTTTTTTGTGTCTGCCTGCAATGTTTGTGCCTGCCTGCGACATCGCCGTCATGTGTTCAACCTGTGACATCATGTGACCGTGGGAAAAAAAAACGAAAACAAAACATACCCGCAGGAGCTCAGGTGGGCTGGCTCACTTCTTGTCTCGCGGAAATGAAATGCATCTGATGTATGTTGATGACGAAAAAAAAAAACATGAGAATAAATTTGTTTTTATCTTTATTAGGCTGCATCTTTTATACAATATAGGTTAAAGTAGGTTTCGGTCTCAGGAAAACTGGAATCCGGCTAAAAAGTAGCAAAAAAGGGACCACTAGTACTTTTGCTACATAACCCCACCACCAACAAAAAAAAAAACTTTTAAAGAAAGACCTGTATATATCCCAATATGGCATTTTCCCCTTAAAAATGGATAAAATTAATGTCATTTTTCTATTCTTTATAAAAAAAATTTTTTTTTTATTTTTTGTACTAGTGTTAATTTCGTCAACGAAAACTCAACAAAAATAATTGCAACGCACATTTTTCACTGGACTAAAACCCTCATTAATAAACACTAATTGGGACTAAATCAGTATGCATTCTCGTCGACTAATGAAGACGAGACGGAAATGTACTTGACTTAATAAAAACTGGACTCAAATCCATGGACATTTTAGTTAATGAAAAAAGACGAGATGAAAATGATATGATTTTGTAAAATCCTGTCTCTGCCACGGTGACACTATTATGTGACACACCCCCTTTTTAAATCTGCAGCTCGCGAGTGCAACATGCACAAACATGGGACAGACAGGAAGGAGGTGGGTTGACGGAGAAAGGTTAAAAAAAATATAGAATATCATTTAACATTAATCCAACGGCCATAACGTTCCAACGATAATGTTAATCAACCGCTAACTAATGCTGGCTAACTTACTAGCTCGTACCATGGATCTATAGTAGCCACTTGTTGATACACAGTAATTGTGTTGTTTTTCATCAAAAAGATGAGAAAAATTGATGTGAAATAGTCAATTTAAGATCTTCAACATAATTTGCTTACAAAATGATTTTCCTGACTAAAACTAGGCTAGTAAAATTGTCTTCTTGGATTAAAATAAAAACTAAAATGCTAGATTTTATTCTTGACTGGACTAAATAAAAAAAAAAAACGGGATGAGGTTGACCAACTATGATAAAAAGAGAAAAAAAAAACAAGCATGAAACTGGACGAAAACAGACTAAATTTACACTCACAGATTCAGATGTGCTATAATCATTTTTTTTTATTTGAAGATTCAAAACAGAACTCGGTTGAACATGCAAAACTGAAAGTGGCTTGAGGTGTAACACTGAATGAATTTTTATTTTTTTTAAATGGCGCAAAAATATTTTTGAAAAAAACAAACACAATTTATATGTAAGTGTCAGCTTTGAAAAAGTACACATCAAAATAGTACAAAAGGTGCAAAAAACGGAGTTGCTGTATCACAATAAAAATAAGTTTCAAGTCTCAAAAAGAACAAAATGTGTGCAAAAATACACTTACAGGCATCTTTTGTGAATGCCCGCCCTGAAATGAGCTTTTTCACTCGAGTGGGTTTTCTCCAGCCAGAAGGATTCCTCCTTCTGATTGCAGACACTCCAGCAACCGCAAAAGGAGCGCCGTATTCTCTCCTTTGCACGCCTTCACCGTCTCGCACACTCGCCCCCGGTGTTTCCCTGCGGCCATCTCCAGCAGAATCTCCGCGTCGGCCGCAAGGCTTACGGCTCGCTGGTCCGTCCAGCCCAACGTCACTCTTTGGAAGGCGTGCGCCTCCAGGGCGCGTGCCAGCGTGCGCCCCACGTCGTCGGGATGCGTGCTGTCGGGCAGCCTCCGTTCTTCCTGGTAGCACACGATGAGGTGTGCTAGCATACAGGACCCCGCCTCCAGGGCGCCGTGGTTCAAGACCCGCGCGGAGTTGCCCGCTTGCGCGCAGCGGAGAAGCTCCGCCCTCTGACTGGCGTCGGCGACGAGGTCCAACGCGGTGCGGCCGTTTTCGTTGGTCTGCTGGAGGAGATCGGAACCTGGAGGACAATCGTCAGAATGGATTAGGGCAGGGGTCGGCAACCTTTACCGTCAAAAGAGACATTTTCGGCCAAATGAAGCAAAAAATCTGTGTGAAGCCACAAAACATTTGAAGATTATGTGGAAGGAAACAGTGCGTTAGTGTTTTTTCTACCTTTAATCTTCAATTTTTTAATTTTTTGTGTGTAATTTTTCAGATTTTGTTTTTCAAACATTTTTAGATTTTTTTGCCTTAGAATCAAATTTCTTACATTTATTTTATTTATTTAAAAATTTTATGGACATATGGTAATTTTCTGCCTCCTTTTTGGAAATTTTCTGGCAATTTATTTTTTATTTTTAAATCAATTATCCAACATTTTTTGGGGGCAATTTTGTGTTCATTTTATGGTAACATTCTTCTTTTTTTTGGGACATTTTACAGTTGCTTTTCAAACATTTTCTTTTCTGCCTTTTTAAAAACAAACTTTATGACTGCAACTTCATGGACATTTTATTTTCTGATTTTCCTCTTCCTTTTTGGACTTTCTTAGGCAATTTAAAAAACTTTTTTGAAAATTTTGTGGACATTTTATGGTAACTTCCGGAATTTCTTTCTTTTTTTGTTGACATTTTATAGTTACTTTTTAAACATTTTCTTTTCTTTTTAAAAATAAACTTTTTGACTGTTGGGCAATTTCATGGACATTTTATTTTCAATTTTTCCTCTTCCTTTTTGGACATTTTTTTTAGGTAATTTAAAAACTTTTTGGGCAATTTTGTGGACATTTTATGGTAACTTTCAGAATTTCTTTTTCTTTTTTTTGTGCGTTGAAATTGTACAGTTACTTCTTAAACATTTTCTTTTCTTTTTAAAAATAAACTTTTTGACTTTTGGACAATTTCATGGACATTTTATGGTAATTTTTTGCTTTTCTTCTTTGGGCATTTTTAAAAACTTTTTCATCTGCGTTTTATCTTTTTCTGACAGTTAAAAAATTTGAAATGTGAGAAAATAATATTTTTTTTAATCTCCATTAATTCATTTGAAAAATATTTTATCTAAAAATAAAGATGAATATGTATTTAAAAAAAAAAAACGAGATCCACAAGACGGTGACTAAAGAGTCACAAGTGGATCCAGAGCCGCAGGTTGCAGACCCCTGGATTAGGGCTTCCCTTTTGGAAAATAATCTAATTAGTTATTTCCGAACTTCCCCCATGAGTATTCTTTTCTTTTGGCATCATGTTTTTTTTTTTTTTTTTTTTTGAAAATAGGTCATCCAACTGATTATCTCTCAGCTTTATTGCAACGCTGACTTCCGAGCGCATTTTTGATGGCGTCAGAGCGAGCCAGTAGCGAGCCTGGGAGTCAAGTGCCGGCCCTTTTGTTTGCGTTTGGATAGAAGCATTTTTTATTTTTTTTTGCGGCCACCTGCTCTCGAGGCCACTTGACTGCTCAGCCTCGCCACTTGAGAGCGAGTGCGCGGCTTCATGCGTGACACACAAAACAGGTGAAGAGCCGTCAAAAGCCATTTTGGGAGTTGTTGCCGATAGACGCGGCACAATTGTGGTGCAAAAAACGTACAAGGCTACAATAGTCACTTGTTTGGAAAATGACACTTTAGAAAATGGACAGGAACTAATGGCGTGTGCAGGAGCTGTGGGATGCCAAGGTCAGTCCTTGTCTAGCTTTTAGTGATACAAAAAATTAAATAAAATGCAATCTGCATAACTTGTGGAATTCATCTACATACAACTTTTACATAAGCGGGCACATTTTCAAAAGTATTGGTCCAACAACGGGGGCAGCAGTCAAACATTTGTCCACTTGTTTTCAGCAGGTTACGTCCACTTGGGACCAGATCTGGGCTCGCTGCCGGCAAAACAGTTCAAAAGTACAGTTTTTCTGAAATTCTGACTCGGGTATGGACACACGACGACTGAATTTTTTTGTATATCATGTTCAAAAAAAAATTGTAGTTTTGTCTCATTGGTCCAAAGGACATTCTCCCAGAAGCTTTGTGGCTCGTCAATATGCATTTTCACAAATTCCAGTCTCGCTTTTTTTTTTATGATTTGCTTTCAACAGTGACGTCCTCCTCGGTTCGTCCGTTTTGGTTCAAACGACAACAAATGGTGCAATGATGCAATCTTGATCTGCAAGTAGGGTAGTGGTGGTTTGATTTTGTGGACTCATTCACTGCCATTGACGGTTATAAACGTCAAAAAATCATTTAAATGTTTCTATTAGTTTAACATTTTTTTCTACTTTTGTTAACAAGAGTATGAAAACCTAGATTTTTTTTTTAGAACAAATGCAAAATTTGTGGTTAATCGTGAGTTAACAAACAAAAAAAATTAATTGCCCGACGCCCCTAATTTTTTTAATAATCATCTCGTCAGGCGCTAACAATTTTTTATTGTAATTAATTGTATGACTTCACTAGTTAACTCACGATTAATCACAAATTTTATATCTGCTCTAAATGTACAATAAAGATTTTTTCCCTAGCTTTTCATACTCTTGTTAACAAAAGTGAAAAAAAAAGTTAAACTAATAGAGTTAGTTGAAATGAATTTTTGACGTTTATAGCCGTCAATGGCAGTGAATGAGTTAATCATGTCTTGAAACACTTCAGCAACATGGAGTGCACCATTTTAACGCAACTTGTTGAAGGTCTTAAGAACCACAACATTGTGGGAAGATGAGCTACATGCACAAAGGGCGTCATTAAAAAATAAAAATAAAATAAAACCGTTTTTACTTAAATTACTGGCACAGGAACTTGGAATTTAGCTGGTTTAAAATGAAAAAAATGGAATAATCAATAGTGAATTGATTTTCCTTTTCAAGCCTGATATTGATTCATAAAACCATGAATCGGATGAAGTGCTGCGTTCAGGTTGGCAATGGGTGTCACATGTGCTGCGCTGGAGATAAATACGGCACCTGGGGGATTACACCGGAGCACAGGGTAATTACACCATCCTGTGTGTGTGCGTGTGTTCCTCTGCAGCCATGGCAGAGGTATTGACATGCCGAGAGAACTCGTCTGCCTGATCCTTCCAAACAGCCAGACGCAATCTACTCATACACGCGCCGAGTGCAAAGCCCTTTGGCCTTTAGAGGGCAGGCGAAGACAAGGAATATAAAAGCGGGAGTGGAGGAGGGGTTCAAATTGGCGTAAAAAAAAAAAAAAGGCGCAGAGGATATGCGGTGCTGCCTCTTTTGAGCGTTTGGTCCGAGGAGACGCCGCATCCCCTCTTCTCCTCTCACTGCCTGCAAACAGAGGCGGGATGGGTGAGTGGACCTCAGCCAGGGGCGTGACGTCATCGTCGCTATAAAGCAGCAACAACAAGGCCGCCCGGCCGGACCGAGTCGACTGCAAGAGTGGCTCCTTGAGATGAATCATGTCATATGCAAAATGTGGCAATAAGCTTGTCCATTTTTATTAATGGCGGGTGAATAGCATAGAATCTTGTATTTCTGATCTAAATAAATTAACCAAAATATATTTCATATATATTTATATTTTTGCACTTTCCATTTCATTGGGATTGTCTTTAGGCAGTGCGTGTGCAATCAACCTGATCTCCAAAATTGTTTAAACACACATTAATTGAAACATAGAAATGTAGTTTTAAATAAAAAAAATCTAACAAAATTAAAATATGATATTCAAACAAAAATTTCAAAACAAACAAAGACATTGGATAACTACATTAAGTGGCGATTAAATATTTTGTGTCTCTCAACGGCCGTACACCTCCAGCGAGAATTATTGTCTGATGTTTAGCATTTTTGCTATTAAGAGTGATGTGCTGAAGTGACGACAACTATGTGGTGCCATTTTAATACTTTAACTTAAATAACACATGAGGGGATCATTAGCTAAATAAGGTGATTTTTATTTCTTTCCCTAAACGTATAAAATCACATTCATTTAAAATGTGCTTCTTACTTTAGCTTAGCTAGTTAGCATAGAATATAAAGCATGCTACAGTACGCGGAAGAAACAAGTTAAGACCGGCAGTCAAATTAAAGACGTGAGCTATCAAAACAAAACAAAAAAACATCTCACTTCAGGGTCTCTTTACTTGCCAAAGTTAGCGCTAACCTCAGCTGACTGACACCTTACGGGTTCGCACATTTTTTTTTTCAAAGTGCTAGCTAAATTAACATCGATTTAGCTTCGTCACCCGAATTGTGCGCATCTCGGCAGTGCGGTGCATTATGGGTAGGCCGGTTGGTAGCCTGCTACCAACTTGTCATTGAAAACGCGCTGATTTTGGACCATTTCAACCGTTGGAAAGTTGGATGTTTTTTTTATTGAATCTATTTTAAACATGAATAGCGTGTCATTACTGACTACCCTCTGCCGGGACGCGATTATTTAAGTGCTTATTCGCACGCAATCGAGACGGGTAGGAGCTTTCTTCACTGTCACTCCATTAGTTTGGCTACGCGCACGCTAGGCTAAGTCCGTCTGTTCGCTCGCTTTCAGGATATTGACAAAATAAATGTATTAAATGTAGTGTCGTTTTATCACTTAAGGCCGAAAGTCGTTTAAACAATGCTAGCTAGCTTTGAGGTGTGCAGTTACGCAAACACGTTCAGCACTCCATTCGGCGCCATTCAAATGGCGGCTTTGTTTGGTAGTTGTTTTGTTTTTTTTAACTCGATTTTCACACACTTTCACGCACTCCGCTTATTGAAAAAAACAAGACATTTCAAGTTCCCAGCAACACATTGCTGCTTCCAACTTGACTTTTTAATTAACATTTCTGTTTCCCGCTAGTTGAGCCACATAAATGGCTCATCGACACACTGTACACTGTTCATTGTACAAGAGTCTTCAACATCACCAAGGTTGCAGGAAGCGAGCGCGCCATTGACAAAAAAAAAAAAAAAAAAAGCCTCTCCGCTGGCTTTTTAAGACGCCTTTGACATTGTGAAGGCAAAGTCAAACTTGTGAATGATCTTTCGGCGGATTCTTCCTCTTTGTACGCCGCCGTCAACAAGCTCGCTGCTCCCAACTCGTGCGTTGTGATCATTTAGAGGTGAGCTAGAGGTGGCCTTTGGAACTACAACAATCAAAAAAAGCAAAGGCAAACCGCAGGATGTACTCGGCTCATCGCTGACAAGTCTTCATTCGTACGCCAGACGCTCTTGCGGGGTACGAAAAACTAATGTACACAAAGGAATATTAATTTTATTTGCAGATCAGGATAGAAAATCGAATATTTTTTTTATGTATCTTGACCTAATTATATGATAATATGACGCGCGACAAATAATATTGTTTTGATCATCTTGTGTTTTCCTGTTTTTCTTTTTCCTAACAAGCCACCTTTCAGTAATTTCAGTATTGTTGGTTGGCCTTGGTAGCAATCGACTCGACGCTGGTTCTGTTTAGGATCTATTATCTTAAGATTTTTACCCTGGTATGATTTGTTTTATATGGGTATTTTTTTTTAGAGCTCAATTTTAATTTTACTGATTCGACATGTCATCATCATTGCTCTTTTTTTTTTTTCGGGTACATTTTTAAGCTCACATTACACACGTGAAATGAGAAATGAGAATTTTTTATTCTTGTCACTTAAAAAAAAAAAAAAAAAAAAAAAAAAGCGACCTCACACACCGACTTTTGAAATGAAAAACTGGCTTATTTTATTAAGATGAATAAAAATATCATTCTTGTCCTATACCCATCTTTTTGTTGCCGCTTCCTGCTTTTCACGTACTGTAATTAACACGTACGGCTGGTGAAACCTTGACCAACCGCATAAACACGCGCGCATAAAAAACACTAGTTTACAAAAGAAGGGGTCTCACTGTCCTCAAGTAGTGCGACGGTTAACGACAAAGGCAGACTTTTGGCAGCGTTCCCGAAGCACCGAACACGGAAAGAACGTTTCCAAGGTAGGGGGAACCTTTGGTTAGCGATTGTAAAGCAGCGTGCCTCGAAAACATGAAGACTCGACTCAAGCGCAGTCTCGCCTCCCTAATAGCAGCCGAGCTCAGTTCAACGCCCACTGGGAAATAACGGCGGCGTGCGATGAACTCTCTTTAACATGTTGACAGTGAGGAGACCCGTGTGTGTGTGTGTGTGTGCATGTGCGCGTTTGTCCAATGCGCTTTGCGTGCGGCGCCGTTTGTTACAGGGGGTGACCGTCTTCTGCAGCTGGGAAGGACTCTCGGAGACTTACAAAAAGTCCTCCGGAAAAAGTTGCAAGATTGGGATGGGAAGAGGTTGGAAATTCCTGTCACGTCAGTGTCATTGATAAAGAACAAAGTTGCCCCCGTAGGAGACATGTTGGTGCCAATGAACTATGTTCAAGTGAAAGAAGGAGCTTTGTCATTCAGTCAAGACATAGCCCTGTCTAATCTTTCAATCCCACCCCCCCTCCCCCCTCCATCTTAATTACTTCACAGACATGACATGCCCCTCTGATTGTGTGCGTGTCTGAACTGCACAACCTTGTGTCAATTTCCACTCCAGACAGGAAAACCCGCAACGTGTAAACAGGGCTGCCAACTAACGAGGCGCCACACAAAAGACTCATTTCCATGCATGCATGGCACAATTAACTGCAAAAGCATTCTATCAGTACATTTTGGATATTGCGTTTTTTTTTTTTTAACTTTTTGACTGCCAAAAACCTTAAATAACGTTTAGTAAAATCCTATGGAGGAGTGCCAAAGACGTTAAAAGACGTTTGTTTCAAAACAGAGGTGAAACTAACCATTTTCTATTGTTGATTACTGAAAAACGGAATAAGGTAGAAACAAACTTTTTTTTCTGATGAAAGATGAGAGTCCAATCTTTCATTTGGTAGTATGTGTGTTTCCATAGTCCAAACACATAATTTTCTATGGACCTTGAAAGATCAGTCAGAAATGCTTAAATCGGCTGGCACCCACGGCATCCCTTTTCTGAAAACGAAGATGACTACATATAAGCAGCTAAAAAACTGTATGTGCGGATGCCTTCATGCCACACACGCACAAACATAGACATACACGGGGTCATGTGAGGTGGCCTTGGGCAATGGGAAAACGAAGGGGGGTGGGGCGGGAGTTAGCCTTGCCCTCAGCCGTGGCATCCTTTCCCTGCCAGCTCCACCAGCCTGGAGGGACCCACCCCACCCCACCACACACACACACACACACACAGGCCAAGGCCTCCGAGCAGACCGGCTTACAAAGGGGTGAGATCACTCCTAAAAAAAAAAAAAAAAAAAAAAAAGGCTTTGTTGGCGTGCCAGTGTCAGTGTTGCCCTCTCTGGCCCAACTCAAAGCTTGCCAGTTTGGCTCAGCCTGTCTGCTCGAAACAAGGACGGCAGAGTGAATGATGCGCCGGTGGAAAAAAAACAACAACAACAACATATAGTTTCAGGAGGCTTCGGCAGGCACTAGGAAAAAGAAAGGGAACATAAAAAAAAAAAAAGGCATCTGGCCCACTAGTCTAGTTTCTACCCAACCAAAACAATGGTTACGGACCGGTAAACAGGTCGGGTGTGCCCCCTCGAGCCAAAACTTAAAGAAAGTAGATCAGTCAAAGATGGCCATGCCAACAAGATGTAGTTTAGCAAAAAAAAAAAAAAAAAAGCCCACTAGAGACGTTAGAGCCCGGAGTCAAGAGGGCCGCCTGCTCAAAAGCCGCTCGACCAGGAAGGCCATCAAGTGTGAGGGAAAGAGTCGACAGTCGGGAGACGAGTTGAATGGAGAAGCCTGCAGCTGCTTTCCAATTGAAGCTATTCTCATCATCGCTTGCGTTTCCATCTCTTTTTTTGTTTTAAAGCCACGTCCCTGTGAGGAGACCTGACCTACAGCGGGCCAGACGTCTGCTACGCGCACGCACGCACACACATGCGCTTCATCCGCAGCTCTAATTTTACACATAGCAGGAGCCGCTTCTTCCGTTGACCTCTTTTAATTCCCTCAACCTCCCTGGTTTCGCAAGGAAACAAAGTGAGAGAGAGAGCGCTTTGTTTCCTCTCCGGGACCAAACAATCCCAGTCTAATTTATTTTTTTTTGGAGGACAGAATATGTACTTCTGTTGATGGGGAAAGTCACATTAAATTAAGTAGAATCCGCCAAACAATGAAGATGCAGAGGTGATTGTAATCTTTAATGAAATTACGGTAAAACCTATCAATAGTGTCAACCTCTGGTTTGCTTTTCCATTTTGGGGTTAACGAACCATTTTGCACTTCCAGTGTAAAAGCCACTCGCATATATAAAGATGAGGAAGTCTTTTTGTTTTTCAGTTGATTATTTTATATTTTTGCCAAGTACAAATGACGTAATCAGTTCCAGCCAGGGCTACCATTGCTACGACTTTGAATTGAATTACTGCAATGCTGGTTAGGTTGGATAATGTTGGTTAAGACTTGAATGCCAGATTTGAAGATTAGCTGCGATTTGGAAGGATAATCAATTTCGATTTTGGGTGTAACACTGCTTTCACCATGCTCACGCATAGTAAATGTTTGTCTTAGAGAAAAGTACATTTAAAAAAACACTATGGTGCCTTAACCTGTTTTCCTGCCGTGTTTTTATTTCTACATAATAAACCAACAATAGATTAAAAGATGCACATTTGAAAGAAAATGTGTAGATGATTCGAAAGTCACTGAGCTGGTGCCGGCTAACTTGCGCAAAGCCAAGCCAAGCCAGTTCGGCTTTACACGGGCAGTGAGCCACTAACGATCAAATTGGCTTTGCCCATAACTTTAGACGCAGCATTTAATCTGCCAATAAGCTGAGCTGTGTTTGTTGGCCGCGTAACTTAAAAGCCTGTTTTAGTTACAGCAGCGCCGACATGCAGCCAACCGCCGCAGTAAATCATTAAGTAAATGGCCAATTCCGAAGGATTGGCACTCTTGGTATAGCCAAGTGTTTTATTTCAACATTACAGTATATGATTCCATCAGTGAGATGGGGGATGCCATTTAATTAAATAAATGACCGCAGAGTGGATGGATAAACATGAGGACATACAGTAAAAGTGGACAGATGTAACATGTAACATGCAGTATAGTCATTTTAAATCACGCCGCTCGTTGTTCAGACTCATAGGACGCCATTAATATAGTCGTTCCTGTTCAGACCACATCGACTTTGGGCTATTTAAAGCGCTACCCGCTGTAAAAAATGTTTGCATTCAAATACACCTCTTTCTTTTCTTTGGTCCCTCTTCGGGTCTCCTGGCGGCCCCACGACTCTGGCTGGATTTTGAAGTGTTCGGTTTAGGTGAACGGTATGGGAATTCTTATTTTTTGCACGCACGCACGCACGCACACCCTAAAAAATAAATAAATAAACAAAAAAAATAAAAAAAGGGAGAACAATGATGATGACATGTCAAATGATCAATACTGAGCTCTCCCCGAAAAAAAAACAAAAGAAAAAAAACAAAAACAAATACACCTCCACACATACACATACAAAAAAAAAGAAAAAAAAAAAGAAAGAGAGAGCAATGATGATGACATGTCAAATCGGTAAAATTACCGAATGAACAATACTGAGCTCTACAGGAAAAAAACAAAAAACAAAAAAAAAAGCAAATACACCTCCTTTGTGAAGACGACCCACCTCCAACCTCCAGAAGCATTTTGGCGATGTCCGTGTATCCGTTGAGCAGGGCGTCACGCAGGGGGCTGACCCCATCCGCCACACAATTCAGGATCGGGGTGGGTTGGTGACGTAGCAAAGCCTCCACACACGCGGTGCTGCCACTGTTGCATGCTTCGTGCAGGGGCGTCCAGCCTACATGGTCTAGATGGCAAAAAAATTTAAAAATGAAATCATGCTTCCACATTGAGATAAAACAAACATCTAAAAATCAGTCAGATATCAAACTACATTTACAAGGGGTCCCCCAGTTTATGCCCGAGTTACATTCCAATGGTGACGCAACCCAAATAGTCTCTCACCAACCTACGCTAACAGTACTAAAGTCATTATTTAAAGTAATTATTTGGATGAAAAACACTTCTACGCCACAAATACGAAACAAACAAATGCAATACAGTATGCACAGGCATGTAAATGTGCCACCTGACCTGATAACATATTTGTGTCATTGTGCAAATACATTTATTGTGCTACTCGTAACCTTGAAGTGTTGGTTGTTGGTAAATCTCTTTATGAGCTGTATAGCTTGTTTTGACATGCATGCCATATTTTTCAGTCTATGAAGGACAAAACAGGTCTCATCTTTAAGCACTCTCCATTTTAGCTTGGGATTATTCAGCTTCTGACTATGTCTTTGTTTTCTACACTTGGTTTGGATTCATTCGCCATAGCAGCAAAAAAGTCATGTAAATTACATGCCATTAACACAAATTGAACAGGAGCAAATTGGTATTTGAGTATGAGTACTTTGAGAGATTAGGCAAGCAGCTAAGTTAGCGCCAGACGCTAACAACCAGGTTAGCAGCTATGTCAACAAAAGGAGGCTAACCTGAACAGAAGATGGTGGCTTTATAGCCAAATTCTGTGCTAACATAAAACATATATTTTCAATGACTGATCTGTTTATCATTGCACAAAAAAAAAAAAAGGCTATATGAGTGATGTCCAAAATGTGTTTGTGCGTTACATATAGGTGAAAAAAAGTTGTAAATTAATAAATGATCTCTGATTCTGAAATTAACCCTAAAACAAAACCTCTCATGTTTGTGGGCCCCCTTTTGGCAGATAAACGTGTGCTTCTAAATGGAATCTTACCTTTTCATAAGCCCCCTTACTGAGAGCCAGGTTCAGTTTTGCTATTCAAGTAGGATTACAAAATAGCTGAAACCTTTCAAAACAGGGCAACATTTCCATGAATGGGGATGAAAAGTAATTATGTTTGACCTAAAGCAGACAAAAGAAAGCCGCACCATAAGACACCGGGAATATATAAACTCACTGCTAAAGACACACCCTTTCCATTTCAGCGAAAGGTTAACCTCAACGATGACGCGTTCCTACATTTAATTCCTCCTTTTTTTTTTTTTGCCTCCCCTACTGTGTTAATACGTCAGAGATGAATGCGAGAAAGAAAGTCTTACCTTTAACATTGACGTCGATGCCGGGGCATGCTAGAATGTAAAGCACAGTTTCCACTTGGTTCCTCTTGCATGCTCTGTGGAGGAGGGTCTCGCCTTCAATCAGGACACACACGCGCACACACACACACAACAGACAAACACATCCGGAGAGAAAATCCTAAATTATGATGCGTCCATTAATCTCACCCGTATGGCAAATGAAGTACTACAGAAATGTTCCCGACCATCAAAAAAAAAGTCTGACCTATTAAAGTGAAAGCTGCGCTTCAAAGAAAAAAAAAAAAAAAAAAAAAGAGACAGAGAGATGATAGAATTTAAGATAGAGTTGGTCAAACTCCCTTTGCGTTTTTTTTTTTTAAACCAAATTTCGAGGAACAAAGTAAATAACGGACTCGATGGCGAGAGCGGATGAATGGAAGTGGCGCTCGAGTAGTCCTGTGTGCCGGTCCACATATTGCAATTTGAAAGCAAGTTCTGGTAGACAGCCCCCGCACAAAGCCTCCAAAGAGATTCCTCACTGATCCGGGTTCAAACGCCCCCACTGGGCATCGGCACTGTTGCCATGTGACGCTTAATCATCTAACACGCAACTGATGGATTTGTATTGACATTTTTTAAATATTATTTTTCTCATTCGCACCCCGATTCCTCACTTCCTCTAAGGCGACATTAAATCGGGCATACATTAAATGGGCATCCTTTGCGTGTATGGTTGAACTTCAAAGGGAAGTTAAAGGGCAAGCATGAGCGGTTCTGTGCTTGGCAGTTCAATACAGCACAGCAAAGACTCGAGTAAATGCTTTACTAGCTCTCCGCAGGATGCCACGTCCGTAATGGGGCTTCACTCCAGTGCGCACGGGCAGAAAGACAAGGAGGTTTTGGACGGGTGGGAGTTGGGGGGGGGCAGGAAGTGAGGAACAGGTGGAACGTACATGTATACATACAGGAATGTTGGAAAAGCTGGATTTCCTCCAGGTGGTGTCTGAATAAAATATATATTTTTACGAATTTTGGGGGTTTGAAAGCATTCACTCAAGCATGCATTCTGTATATGCTAACATTTTTTTTTTTCCATTTTGTAGGTAATCACTTTCAAAATTTAATTACGTCTAACCAGATGAACAATTTGAAGGTAAAAAAAAAAAGCAAGTGTCTCATCATTTCTATCCAGAAAAGTCTTCACACTGTTTGACACTATTTCAAGAACGCTGTTTTCATTATAGCTTCACTAAAGGTGTGATTAAGCGAAAAATAATTGAGTTTTTGTTTCTCTGCACTTTTTAAAGTTTCCCGAATTGAAAAAAAAAAATCAAGGTGAGCACCAGGCAAATGTACTGCTTGTCCTCCTGATTTGATCCCAAATACGCAGAGCTTCTATTTGCTCATTATGCTGAGCGGCACAAAACAGCACTTTGTTCCAACAGTCAAGGATAAACGTGACATACTCTAGCATGTGCATGTGCTCCGTTTTAGTTTACACGGGAATAATGAGCAAAACCTCCCAGTTTGCAGGTCTCTAAAATACTGTTCTCATGACAATACACCCCCCACCCACCCTTTTCTAAAACATTTCCATCTATGAAAAAAATTCATAAAATGTTTACAATATACTACATCCATCCATTTTCTGAACTGCTTATCTATGGCAAATTTGTCATTTATACATGCTCAAACCATTCTGTCGATATTCCATATTTTATGAGAGCGAGAGAGAAAAAAGCCGCTTATTCAAAAATTAAGCATACTTTAAAACTACTTTAGCGTGCACTCGGTACAAAGAATTTATTGCACCATGGGGACCTTGTTGCTTACACCCAAAAATATGTAGTGAGTGTTGAAGGAGGCATCCAATTTATTGCTGCAAAAGTCTGGAGAAGAACGTTCAAAGTTGGACAAGCTCTATCTCGTGGGGGCATTTGATTTGTTGGGACTTTTTTTAAAAACTTTTTTTTTTCCCATTATATGAACAAATCCAAATGGTTTGTCACATATCAGGACCAACGATGATGTAAATGATCAGACATTTCCAAACCCACACCCACCCAACAGACGGTTTTGGGGAGCTTGGCTCCAACCTGCAAGGCTCTAATGAGTAAGCAGTACTGTGAGTTCTATGCAGAGTTGTGTGCCATTACTGAGCTCTAAAACGCTGTGATTAAACACCCATTCCACTACACCCCATGTGTACACATTCCCGCAAATGCCAGGGCCAATCCGCGCTCTGTTAAATCACTTTAATGGCTCCAATTTGGACACAACGCTTCTATTATTGGGGTAATTGCATACTCAGCATTTACAAGCACGGAAAGGATAAATCCGCCTGTCCTTTCTATAAATTCCCTGTTTCGCACTTTAATAGAAATGTTCAAAGTGTGTGTTGCTCTTTACATCCCACAGCCAGAAATGCTGCACTCCTGTTAAGTGTCGCTCGGTCTGCCAAACCTTGAACCACATGTTTTTTTTTTAAAGAATGTGTTAGAAACTCACCATTGGCCAGGTACTGTTTTTAAATAAAACATATTTTTTAAGATTTCTGACAATGACTACATATCAATTTCCATGTGATGGATGTACCAATGCAGACACATTCTAGTGGCCAATGAGTTCAGGTTTAGACTGTGACCATTTTGGGTGCCCTGGCGCCGTAACTTCTCAATGGTACACCTAAAAAGAGGTTGCACCGGTACGGCCAGCTTTTGGAGGGGGTGGAGGAGGAAGTCCTCGTGTGTGTGTGAAATGCATGTTGCAGTCAGATAGTGCAAAGGTCAAAACTTCCATCGAGGAGCAAGGACAGAGAGGAGTGAGGCGGGTTTGGGGGAAATGAGTGTCAAAAAGGAACCATCGGTGAATTATCATCACCAAATTTGCCCACGTTTCAACATGCATGTTTGTAACTAGTTTAACGTATAACCGCCCTAAAGCCCAAAGTCAAATTGTGGGATGTTGGGATGACATGAGTCAAACTGGACATACATTTTGCAGTGAGAAACGTCACTCTGAGACCCACCGTCAGCGGTGGACTGGGGCTGTGCTGACCATTATATGTCGGGAGACCGTGGAAATGTCTTCACTGTCGGCTTCGATGAACATCAACCTTCGTTTGGATACCACTGAATATGATACCGAGTGCTCACGCTCGTCAAACAATCTGGAATACCTGTGTCAAGTGTGCCTCAGCACAGCATGAATTGCCTAGTGTGAGTGCGCCCTGAATGTAGATTGAATGGTATTCGCAAATCTTAAAAACCTGTGGCACGTTTTACAGCCGAGCCAACACTAACATGATGATTCAATGTTAAAGGAAGTTCAGTAAGGAGGAACTGAATGTTTCCCACTGAAAAGATTAATACTGCTAGATATGCACTTGGCTTTTGCAAACTCAGCTGATGGCTTATAACTGAATATTATGAAATAAAAGCTCAGCAGTATTAGTATGTGGTGTGAATTTCAACCTAGATGTTTTGTTTTGCGGTACAACATGAAGCTTAACAAAAACTATTCAGCGCTCAGTGACACATTTTGCAGCTGAACTCTCTGCTGAGCATCCACAAGCCAATACGGAACTCAAACAGAGAAGTTCCTGGCAAAAAAAAAAAAAAAAAAAAGAAATCCCACTACCCTTGCCTGCTACTTTGACAAAGACACAGGGTTCCATGGAGGCAACGTAGAAGATGCGTATAAGCCAAGCAAGTTTATACATGTGGGTGAAAGCAGCTGTGAAAGAAAGGAGGCAAAAGGGGGGGGGGGGAGGAAGCAAATGGGGATGAGAGGGCGAGAGGGGAGAATGCTGTGCCGATGGTTCATCAAAAATTAATGCCAACCGCATTGGTATAGACATCACGTAGCGGAAAAACAACACACGCCAAAAGCTTCAGTGCTCCCTAGACCCCCCCCCCACTGCTCTCCTTCACCTCCTCCTCTCCAGCATGGGGCCTTTCTGATCAGGTGAGGCAGGGGAGATATGAGCTCTGACACCTCCGAGAGTTCACACCGAGTGCCACGGCTTTTAATTGCAGGAAGTTCCACCGGTGCAGCCGCTGTATATCTGCAGTGCTCCCCCTAATTGCTGCATTTAATGTCCCAATAAAGGTGATGTGAGGGGAAACAGTAAACGCTAATATGCAGTATTGTTTGGTGCGTGAAACACATTCCCGTCCGTGCCATTTATTTGTTCATCTGTTGCGACGCAGTCTTAAAAGTCCAAACGTCTCTAAAGTCGTCAGATTTCAAAGCGAACAAGATGTCTGTGATAAATATGCCTCAAAAGAGGAATATCGAATTATTGTAAGAAGAGCACAGGTAACATTGATATATTGCATTATAGCTATTTCACATAATGGCATTATAAACTCAACAATAGCTGAGCAAACTTTTTTCTTGACTTCTGAATCCTAAACTAGTTCACGTTGCCATCAATTTGTCGCGTACATGTAAAGCAACATTTATAGTATATGGTTCCACAGTTGCTCTCTGAGGGAACCCATAACTACAATGTGAGTTTGATATCCCTTATAAGGATTATTATTAAAATAAGAGTGTGTTTTGTTGTTTTGTGATGCCACCGCAGGAGCGACCTAACTGCACAGCGCAGCCGTCTTTGCAATCGACTGGACGCAAGTAATGTACATCTCCGTGCATTATGTGCTTCTCATTAAATGTAAAGTGATGACACCACCATCACGGCTCTCTCTTTATTGATGACCCAGTTCGGTGCAGTGCAGCAGTCCATTAAAAACCCGCTTCTTGCAAATGTGCAGCTACGTTGGCAACTGTAGTGTGTGTGTGTGCGCGCGTGCAAGTGTTCTACCTGCTGCATTAACTTTGTTGAAGCCTTTTGGGCAGCATTTTCCCCCCGATTCATTCTCCACTGGGCTCAGAGTCCTGGACGGGACACAAAGGACACAGTCAAAGGGCTTTTATGGAAATATGCATTAATACACCAAGCACTAATTCCATGAGAAATTACCCATGATTCACATTAACAAGTCTAAAGTTTCAATGACTGTCTATTTTACTATGGCAGGGTGGAGACATTGGGGAACATCCATCCATCAATCCCCATTAGCAAATGAATTCCTCATGGCACTCTATTATATCAAATCTTCCACACCCCTCCTGTTGGAGACACGCACACGCAGGTTTTTCTTTTCCAAAGCACTTTTCCTCCTACTTAACGCCTCAAATGCAGACACAGAGAATTCTAGGCGAACGAGCACATTAAGAGGAATAACTAGCGAAAGAAAGTGAAGCCTCTTCAAAGTAGTGGCGTGCTAATAGCTGCGGGCTGTCACTAGTCCTGCGAGCAGGTACGTGGGATCTGCCTGCGTGGAGTCTGACAGGTGTGTGCGTGTGTATTGCGCCGAAGCGAAATGCTATCAGTATTACAGGGAGGCGGCTTGTTCGCTGGTAATTGGCTTGTTTCAGAAAGGCAGGAAGGAGCTCCCAGCAGTGAGGAGGAAGCGCGCGTCCTGTCACGTTGCTTGTTATTAGCGGGGACAAGGCTGAGGAGACGCTAGCGGCTACGCTCAGTGCGTGTGGGGTGGGTATGCAGTTGTGTTTGAGGAAGAGTCCAAGGGTGAGGGAGCGTCACCCGTGCGCACACGCCACACCCTGTCCATGAAGATTGCTTGATGAGGAGGGCTGCTGACGCGATGTGGCTTGCTAGTGTGCTTTTTTTTTTTTAAATGCTTTATAAAGCAGGCCCGACTCGGGTGGTAGAGAAGGTCGTCTCCGAACCCGAATGTTTTGGATTTGAACTTGACTCCCAGTGAGCATGTGAAAGCGCCCTTGAGCAAGATAGCAAGCCCCAAGTTGCTTCTGAAGCTGTCATCAGTAGGTGAATGCCAAGAAATGAGTAGAAAAGTGCTTTACAATTGAAAATCCATTTACCAATAGATTGTTGCAAATTACTGTCCAATGATTAAAGCAATCTAGAAAAAAAATTGAGTGCACAAACTTGAACTTTGTTCTCTTCAAGGCTCTGGTTCAGTTTGGAACAAACTTTTGAACTTTTACTTTTTCGCCTTTGTCTAGTCTTTGACTCATTGTGTTTTTTATTTTTTAAAAAGGTTGTCAGTGATGATGCTAAAGTCAATGTAACATCCCCTTGACATGCTAATGTAAAATAAGTATCAATTTGATACTGTATTTAGGTCATTATTTTGTACCAAACAGAAAACACAGTTGTTGTTTTTTTGGGTGGGGGGGGGGGGATTGTAGTCCAGAGTAGTAGACATTTGTAGTTTTTTTCCCCTTCTTTTTTGTTTTTACCCCATAATCACCCAGCGCATAGTGAAGCTAGTACCCTAATAGAGGTGCCAAAACGGGGTATGGTAATGGATTACCAGCAGGTTTTTTTGGGGTTACCTTTCACAACTTTTGAAAATGAAATAGAAAAATGTACAATGAACTTACACAAGTTAGTGCTCAACAGCCAGCTTGCATTTCAACATTTAGATGCATTTGATGCTGGTCAAATTTTTCAGTTCAATCAAGACAAGTTCAGCAAGGTCAAACGCTTGCGCTCATTTTAAGCATCTAACATTTTATTCAGAGTTTCATCTTGAGTTCTAAAGATAGTTTGAGAAGAAAACCAAACTGATACAATTTATCATCACACGCCGCAGTCACATTTGGCCTATTTATATTTTGACGTTTGCTAAATGCCTTGTGTGACAATCGCTCTAACAATAAACACCAAATTTATTTTACATAAAGGGTTCTTAAAATATACTCAGTCATAGCAGCGCCTCTTTGTAAATGTCTTTAACCAACACAGAGCAAGATTGAGTCGTGTGTCAGATTTCCAGACAAAAGATGTGTTAATTGATTATGAGAGTCAGTCAACGTTCCTTAAATAAATATACAGTATATAACCAACCTTCAGCCATGAAATGGAGGAACAAGATTTCCTTTGGGTTTCTGTTCTCAATTCATCACACACTTTGTCATTTTAATTTCATTCTTTCTTTCAGGGTCAAATGATTGCGCGTGGCCCTCGGCACTTCTTTATCTCCTCCACGCACATTGCCTTTGCTTGTTCGCGTCGCCTCGCATGTGCGAACGAATGAAACGCAAGCTTTGGATTGGCAGCAGAGAGGCGGAGGCAAGCGGTGATGTAAAGGAAGGGGAAGGGAGAGAGAGGGAGGAGGTAGAATGTGGCCAATGCATGAACTAGTAGCCTTTACATGAACCTGCTCCCTGATGACTCTTGGCCTTCTCCAGGCCAACTACCCGCTGGTGGAACAGCAGATGTCTAGTATAAAGAGAAAGTGTGTGTGTAATTACATTCAAGAAGAAAGAAAGATTCAGTATGCGAAGGGTGGGATTATGAGAGGTGGAGACGGGGCTGAAAGCAGAGTCGGCGGTCGTACGAGAAGACCCTAAGAGAGTTTGCCTGCGTGTGTGTGCATAACCTCTCTCTGTACCCCGCCTGTCAACCACCAAGCACAGATAAGATCAGACCTGGGCATGACCCATCACATGCCAACTCCTCACGCCGTCTGACCTCCATTTGCATCACTATGCCCCCTCCATGCATCTCTGCTCCACACACCCTCTCCCTCAAGCACACCTCTCTCACTCCAGGTGTTCTTTTGTTCCGTCACGCTCACGTTTCTCCCTGCTCTATATTCATTTTCCCCGTATTCGCCGTAAGCCTTTGAAAGGCAAACCATCTACAGGGACAAACTTGAAAGTGGATGCAAATAAGACTCGTGGTTGGTTGGTTAGATTTGTTAGAGGAATTAACATGTTATTCTGATTTGCCGACAGGCTAGCTTACCTGCAGTTGGTGTCCGGGCTCATACAGCTGTTGGTGGTGTGCTGTGTCCAGCTGTGATTCTGTGCTAAACGACCCAGTGCAGGCAGGTAGGACAGCACCTGTCAAATGTCAGACAGACATCAAATTAGGGGGTCCTCATCTCTGCTTAGTGTGCTTTCTTTAATACCGATTTGCAGCTTGCTGGTTAATGTAAGCATTTGTAGTCGTGCGCAAGAGTTTAAGATGGACACCAACCATCTTTTTCTTTAGCCAAAACTGTTTTGACTGCCGGTAGTTTTTGGGGAGGGGGGGGCAATCATACAAGTGCGCATCTACATTTTTTTGTTTTTCTTTTTAACTGCTGCTACAAGAAAATCAAATCACAAATGAAAAAAAAATGGTGCAATTACTTACAAGCTCTTGGCTGTTACAAAAGTGCTGTAACGTAAAAATAATATTAAAAAATAAAAATGTCGAGATCAGGTAACATGGCAGTATAGTTTTTTGCAAGTCTGCATCGAAGAGTTTCTGGGTCCAAATTTCAGCTCAGGCACTCAATTATAAAGCTTGCATGTTCTCTCAATGTTTGCACAGATTTTTTCTACGCATGTTAGGTTAATTGAAGAGTCTAAATCAGAGGTGGGCAATCTCGGTGCTCGGGGGCCGGAGTCCTGCAGGTTTTGGAGGTTTCTCACTTCCAACACAAGCTGATTCCAATCAACAGGATCATTATCAGGCTTATGCAGAGCTTGCTGATGAGCTGATCATATATCAGCTGTGTTGGAGAAGGGCAACATGCAAAACCTGCAGGACTCCGGCCCTCGATGCCCACCTCTGGACTCTAAATTGTCCAGAGGGTTAACATGAGTGTAAATGGTTGCTTGTCTATATGTGCCTTGTGATTTAACTGAATACCATTCAATGGTGTACCCCGCCTCTCGCCCAAAGTCAAATGGGATAGGCTCCATCATACATGTGGCCCTAATTTGGACAAGTCCTATCGAAAAGGATTTATGGACCAGCCAAGTAGACAAAGATGGAGAAAAATGCAAACAAAACAAAACATCTGAACAAGCACATACCACTTTCTTGAGAGACAGAGGTCCGCCATCCAATGTAATTCCAATTTTGCAGCACATATTCCTGAATATTGCATCCACCAATGGCAGCTTAAGCCTGGTTGTGGAAATTCTGGCAACCATCTCATCTAGGGCTACTATAGACAGAGCTATAGGACAAACACCATATAAAAACACTATTTTCATGTGAGCATACTACACTGTATGTAAATACTGTACGTACATTAAAAAAACATAGTACTATATATGTATTAACAGCTTTGATACTGTGTCTAAATTCCTTCCTTACATTGGCTTGTGAAGGCAAAGTACTCTGCAAGGTCTTTCAGTCCCTTTTCCACAACCTTTTGGTTCAGTTTGAAGTGCTTTGTACACCAAAACTCCACCAACACTGACAAGAGGTCCAGCAGGATGGCTAGCAGATGCTCATGTTTGTCAATGTGTTCCTTTGAAGAAGGTGAACCACAGTTTAGGTTGGCAATCTCAAAAGAGCAGTACATGGCCATGTCAGATCGCCACCAATTTGATCCACATTCTAAAACATTTACCCCAGAGGCAGCCTGCACCATGAGCTGTATGAGCTTTTTCACGGCACACGACAACAGAGTCGAGCGCTCCCACACGGTCCAGAAGGTTCCATACAGCAAAGAACCCGATGTTGAAATCTGACCGACTCCTCCTGGTGCTAGAAGCTGCCTAAAATCCCTAAGGGGAGTGTGAATTAACCTTAATTGTTATTTGTTCGAGACATAACAGTGTCTATATAGACTATTGCTTTAATAGTCATATATTAAAATGATACAATTTTACAATACTTGCTCTTTACTGCAAGCAGTGTACTATGCTGTTAATGTTAAAAGTCCGCTTACATAATGCTGCCTTAAAAGCAGCACCCCTTTTTAAGGTACATACATTGATAACTTATGACACCACGAGGCAAAATTACTTCATCAAACTCCTATTTCTGTCAATGGAAATAAAATGATTGTACTGATTAAAAGACTTTCAATGCACATAAGACAACACTCTGTGAGAGATTCTTCATATAGTCCAGGTTTTGTAGTGTATGCCGAATCTGTACCCTGCGTTAACGGAGGAGAGTTCCCCTTGGAAGAGCTTGAGGAAAAATTCCAGGACATCACTGTAGAAGCGTAAGACAGTTGGCAGTGCTGGCTTACGGTGCTGGTGACAAGTGTCACTTGACAGGCAGTAACTATAGGGACAGACACAAATGGGAAACAACAAATCTCGCATACTTTCGAGTACATTTGTACGACATCCATTTTGAACATCAGTACCGGAACCATCAAATTCAGGGTTCATGTCACGGTAGTGTGACATGTTTGAGAAATGTGACTGTATTGCGTAGTAAATACTTACTTTCCTGGAGAAGCATTATACATCGCCACAAAAACAACATGCCTGCAGTACTTTGGATTTTGGTTGTGATTTGGCACGTTCGATTTGAAGACTTAGAGAAAAGATGAGGAGTTGGAATATTGGTCGTGAAATGGGAAATTTACCTTATGGCAGTTTCTAGAAAAGGCCACTGGCCCATTTTGCAGTGAGGGCACTGCAACACCTGACTGTAATACTCCTTCACGGTGGCGGGAGCCAACCAGGGCGGGTTGGCCATTAACAATCTGTGCATCACTTGTTGGAAGCTCCGCAGGAAGACAGTTGTTGCATTACCCTGAGACAGAAGTTTAAAAAAATTAAAAAAATCAGGTGGCAAAGTCATTTTGATGAGTGACAATTTTGACAGTGGTCCAAATTGATTATTTGTAGTTTATTTATTAGAGCACACATTTGAATACTGTGATAGCGCAATATTTTGCTCACGGTTACCGTATCATATGTAATTTTATTAGATTGTGTTCAGTGGGAAAATGTTTTTATTTACCCAAACAGTTCTAAATAGTACATTTTAGAGCTGTAATTTTAATACTGTGATACCACAGTATTTCTGCCCATGGTTATATTGTAATATGTGTTTTTTATTGTTTCAGGTTCAAACAATTAGACAGACTTTACACTGCAGTTCCATGTGGACAATTCCAATTGAACGCCTATATCTCCATTTACATATACATGACATATGACGCATATCTGGCCGCCTCTTGGAAGTTAATGCTGAGAGACGGCCAGTGACTATTTCATCTCCTTTATGCTGAGCAGAGAAAGAAGTTACGCTCACAGGAGGAAGATGGGAGATAGCAATTGAGCTAACTACATAATACTTACACAGATTTTTGCTGTCGATTAATGTGCCATGTCCTCAAAATCAACACAAAACAAACAAACAAAAAAAAACATGGTGTCAGCGGGTACTGGTTAGCACCAAGGACAACATGAGTATTTGATGGGTCAGTTCATATAATAGCTCAGTGATGGGACCCTGTGACTTAATGAGAAGAATTACTCTAAAACAGAAGGACGTATTGTATTTTAATGTATTTATTCGTCTTAACTTATATTCTATATGTTGTTCAAAAAGAAAGTAGATTGTGTTCAGTGGCAAAAGTACCATTTTTACCAAAATATTTAAAAAAATGACATTTCAGAACTGCAATTAATGTGATAACAATATTTTGTGCTTACTGTTATCATACTGTCAGAATCTAATATCGGCCGATGCTTAGATGCGATAGAGCTGTATATTTGATCTGCGTGTTATGCTGCACCTACATTGGCAAATATACTGCCATGACGAATATCTGAATTGTGCCACGAGAGTGGAGGGGGGAAAAAACAACAACACTTGAACCATGCAGTATAAAGCCAGCCTGAGCGTTCTGGAACAGGTTGTGCAGTGTTTTCTACCCTGAGGTAGAATGCAGCAGCTGGGAATGTACACAGGTCTAGCAATCCTGGTCCTACCTGCTGTGCGTACTCAATCAGATACATCAGGTACGGTGCTGGTGGAAGAATCCCTGGGAACATATCACTTTGGATTGCGTCTAACGCTTCGACAAAGAGGCCACACTCTATCATGGCACCAATGTTGCTGGAGTCTGTTTCAGTTGCCTAAGAATAAAAGTACAGTGACAAAATGAAAGTCATGTGTGAAGGGGATATGAAAAAATGGTTCAAACAGCAATGGAAAGAGGGCAAGATGAAGTGTAATGGATTGGAATTTAGATGTGATCGGCCATTTTAAGATCCTGGGGTTCATCCCTAACTGACAGTTCTTGCCAAATAATATATGGACTGAGGGTAGAGAATAGAAATATACAAGAGCTAATAACAGCAATCTGATAGCGATCTGCTTGTGATAGGACAGTCATGTTAATAGGTATGCCAATCAAAACTCCTAGATCAGCTGAAAGGAGCGGTTAAAAAGGTGACCTGAGGGCAAAGCAGCCTTCCTCTCCATGTCACTTTCCATTGAAATGTATGACATGAAGGAAATTGAATGACCTGATCTTTCTAATGAAATGCATGGTTATTTAAAGGTTGTACAGCATCGTAGATGTCAAAAGAAAGCAGGTGCAAATGTCTACCTGTGACAGAAGACGATGGTGGTTGTCGTCCACAAATTCAAGGAAGAGCAGTCTCGGGTGGTCCTAAACAATAGATTTTAATATCAAGCATATCCTGTCCATGTTCTGTACTTGGTGAAAGGCCATTTGCAATAAAACCATGCTTTTCTCTAGCATGCGCACCTCCTGTTCAATGGCGTATTCCCTGAGGTCTGCCTCCAGTTTAGAAAAGTCAACCTCCACAACACTGGTCTCCTTTGCTTCATTATTAGTTGTTATGTTGGACTTCATGTCAAAATTCCTCTGCCAAAGGAAAAAAAATATATCACTCAAATAATCATTCTTCAACAGATTGTTTTCATACACACGTGGGTAAATCACACAAATTCATTAAAAATGTGTAATAATGACTGAGTGAATGACTAAATAAAATCCATAAGGCAAATTATTATTATTTTCTATAAAGTATAAGCCATTTGGCTAATGGATGGATGGATATAATTGTGATAGTAGTATCATAGATGCAGCTTACATTGAGCTTATTTTACTTACCCCATAGAGGTACTGGACAATGTGGTTTACAGGGAAGCAAGGAGCATTGTGGGAGCTTGTGTCTTGTGTGATGGGCTTGGCTAGGACGTGAGTGATAGAGGCGTGAGAGGGAGGTGGATGACTGTATATTGTAGCACTACCAGCTTGCAGGACCCTGAGAAAAGTGCATTCAAAATGGAACTTTATATTCATTGATTCAATGTTTTTAAATAGTATTTGCATGTCATCCAACCAACCGTTTGAACATGACTGAACGGGAAGAATCGTGGACCATGAGAAGAACCCTCCAGCCATGGAAGGCCCCTGTTATTGCTCCACTGGTCACTTTCTCTCTCCAGTGTCGAACAGGCGAGACGGCAGACGTGGTATCTGTGGGAATGGCCACCTCATAGGGCTCCTCTGGGAGCCAGGAACCATTCCTAACACTGTCCAGAACGTAGTCTGGAGTGACAACCCACTTTCCTGGTAAGAGACAAGCAGAAAGGCCAATGAATACATATGGCACAAAGTAGAGTAATAGTACAGTTTTGTCAATTCTCGAATTTTTGAAGCCTGTATTATTGTTAGGGCGGGGCAATCAATTGAAATTTAATTGTGAATTATTTTGATTTTGACTTCTCTTTTTGAAGCCTGTATTACTGTTAGGGTTGGGCAATTAAATTAATTAATTAATTCTAATTTAATTTAATTTAATTGACTTCTCTTGTTTTAAAAACATGAACAGCGCTAATGCTAAAGTCAATGTGAAATCTCATTGACATGCTAATTGGGAAACAAGTATCAATTTCCGGGAGTGACATTCCTTCAAATGACAAATATGCAATGCAAGATGTGACGTTGGTTCTTGATACAAAGAAAAGTGGCATTCCACGTCCAGGTTATTTTTTGAAATCCTTGGTTCCATTGCAACTTTCTTCTTCTACTCTTCTATCTCTTTATAATTGTGTACTCTGTGTCTGCACCTAAGAGGTCAACGCGTGAACAGCAGAAGCAGCAGGTATACAGTACTTTGCTCCTACCGGTACTTCAATTTGTTGATTCTAATTCAATTAATATTTAAAGTTGAGTTTTCTCACAAAAACATTCAATTTTGTACAATTTTTTTCCCCACATGCCATGCTGTGTAATGCAATCCATGAATACTTAGTACAACAATTTAACCAATATTCACTATCATGATGACCAACCTGCAGCACAAGAAGCCAAACTTTTCTCACTGGCCAAAACTTGGGGGCTTATCAAATGGGTACAAACGCTGTGGTAAACCTGGGAGGAAATGTAGCATTAATAACCAGCTTGTTTTGTAAAGACGTGTACAGTATGTGTTTATCGCAACTTACGGAACTCCCAATATATTTTCCCCCAAGTTGATGGATTCCCCGGAGCAAAGCTATCTTCTCCTCACGATTTTTGATCCCAGAGATCTGGAAAACTGGAGCGCAGCTCTCCATCACAAACTGTGAAAAGAATGCAGCCTCACTTACACCTGTTATCATCGGCAATGTCAAAGAGCAACCATTGTCCACGATAAGTAACAACAGTGTTGCTGTACAAGTTTTGTTAAACTTAACTAAACCTGACGGTTGCAGAGGTTGTATATTTTAATAACACCGCCTCTGGACAAGTTGATTCGGTGTCGATGAAATACTCATAAAAGCAATTGTAATTCGCAGTCATTCATTCGTAACTGTTAACTGCCATTCCCGCCGACTTGTTAGTTTGTTCATACGCGCCCACACCAACTCTGACGTTAAAACAGTCATCTTACGTGTGTCCTCCTGTCTCTAGGCAATTAAATTCAATGTTTACCAACAGGAAAAAAATTATGGCGTGCTACAACTGAAAAACAGGAGAACCGCGTTTGAGTAATCACACTTGAGTTTGCCTCCTCGCTTGTGTCCGGATGGATCCACGACGCATGGATTCGCAGGGCGCTTTCCCTAAAAAGAATATGACTTACCGTTTTTTCCACTGAGCATTGTAGGTGTATTTTTTTCGTGAAGCTATACAATATTTCCACTTTAAAATCATTAATACTATTCATCAATTTCTAATCGCAATGTCTGCATGTTGTCCTCTCTTTGAAGTCGTTTTCCCCCTTTGATTTTCAAAATGAGCGATTCCTTTAAACGGAAGTTTTCCGATAACTATTTCCGGGTTGTTGTCACGGACGCTTAAGATGCCGGAAATAACAAAAACGACTGGACGGGACATTATTCTCGTTGATTAACTACGATCATTTATATTATGATAGATTTGTAATGTAGTTTCTAGGAAGAAATTCGTGCACCAAGTCAGTTTTGATTTCTCAATGTACTTTTTGGAGCCGTGATTGTGAACGGCAATGTTTAGGCGGAATTCTTTAAAATGCAACCATGTAACAGTTTAAATGTTACATATTCTATTTGAATTCGCTAAAACATAGTTATTTTCACAAGCCTGTGTTTTTAATATCGCCTACTTGTGCTAAATTGACCGAATATGAAGTTGTTTATGTGTCGCCGTCCTGATTCATATTTCATCGCGGGGAGATCCTAAAGGAGGTTATAATTTGGAAGGTAAGAAATTAGAATTACCTTGATTATAATTTATCGAATGCAGTGACAGTAAATAACCCCAGGAGATGTCAGACTTTACAAACCAAGGTCCCTCCCTCTCACGTGTGACTACCCATCACACAAAATGTATTAAATATTGCACAGGATAATATTTTAAAGAATGAAATTAGTAAGAAATACTGCGAAATACTACATGCCTGTTCAGCAGTTTGTAGTCAGTTTCCTTTATTTGTATGCAAGAGAGCTATTTGCATTGGTATGTGTGTGTGTGGAAGGGGTCGTGTGGTTGTTGGGGGGGGGGGGGCAAAGGGGGTCACAGACAGTATGGTTATTTTATTATTTGATTTAAATCCTTTGTTGTTACTGGATCTTGTATTTTTGCATTGAGAAATGTATTGGGAAAAATATATTAAAAGCACATAGACTATATTTTGTACATATGTTTTAATATTTTGTCATGTCTGGTTTTAGAAGTGTGTGATCCTATCTGGCCTCCCAGTAGTCTCCCTCTCATCATTTAAGTTGCCTATCACTGCTTTAAACCGTAGTCCGCCCGCTTAAGCTTTTTTGCAGACTTATTTTTGAATGAACGATTAAAAGATCATGCAACACTGTGGAGTAGTGATTAGCATGTCTGCCTCACAGTGCATGTTATTTATATACTCTCCAATTGCCCATAGATGTGAATGATTGTTTGCATGTGCACTGAGATTGGCGGGCGCCGAGTCCAGGGTGCATTGCCTCTCGCCTAAAGTCATTTTATAAGTACAAGTGATACAGAAAATGAATGGTTAGAAGCTCGATCAATTTGTTTTTCTGACATTTTAATGCATTATCTCTTAGTGGTGCACTTAGTGAAATACTAACATTTAGATGACCATGTATGTTTTCTTGCACTGTAAAGAAGGTAGGCTAGCAGTGCATATACATTGCATCATACCGGTAAAATATAATAAACCTGCCGGGACAACATAATTAACCTCACACCTGTGTTACCCTCATGTAGAGACAGAAGTGGCAAATACTTTAGTGCTGCGACAAATTTCACTCCCATTTGGTGATGTAAAATCAATAGAAAGGTTTTGTGGATGTCCTGCCTTGGTGAAACAGTGACGGTGAAACTATGCACCCCTATGGTCAAGCATACGATCAACCTATGTTGCATTATTATGTTAAAATGTACACCTGTTTAATTTATGGTGTTTCCTTATATCTCTGTTCGGTCCGCCTTTTAAAACAATGTTGACATTGGCTCGACATGCTCTAAGTGGCTTTAAAGTGGCGGCCTCGGGGATGTGCTGCTAAATATTTCAGTACAAACTCGTTACTTCAAATGAGCCTGTGCCGTTAGCCTGGCTGGGGCACAGAAAAGAGTGATGGTATTGTGTGTGAGTGTGTATGTGTGCACGGCACACGCGCATACTCTAATGGCAGTTGAGTTGATGTGTCAAGAAGGCAAGTGTCTGCTCCAGCAGTCCCAGTAGCGGCACTGGGAAGCACACTGGGGCACCTTCAACATCTGCTATGTAAAGAGCTAATGACACCAAGAAAGACTGCTACATGTTTTCAAGGGCTGTTCTAATAAGACCATATGTGCCGTCTTCACTGTCAGGACAGCTACACATGCATACTGTGATATATCAAATGCAGGATAGTTAGTTACAACACTACCTCTCTGACAGTTTCAATGGAAACAGAACAGTGCTATCTTTTTTTTCAAGTCCTTTTTTTAAACAATGTTTTTGTATTAGATATCATCAATTTGTGGATGTCTATAAGACGATGAATGTATTTTTTTAACGGAAACAGCACTGCAACCTGCCACAGCCAAACACTACTGAACTGTCGTGTAGTGTGCCAGGTTTCATGAGTGACCGACTCAAATTTGAATAGCAGATAAACTGCATCACATTGCACAGATATGGCCAATCTACGGAAGGGTATTGCATTCACTCACCCAAAAAAACAACTCCTGTTTTTCTGACAAGTTTTTTGGGGGAGTTTTTCATTTAAAAAAGTTTTTTTTCCCTTCATTTTCTGTTTTTTCTGAATATTTTTACTTACGTTTTACAGAATTTTTTTTTCTGTCAAAAAAAAATTCAGAAAAACAGGCTGAAAAAAATTATTCAGAAAAACAGGAGGAAAAATTACTCGGAAAAAAAATATTCCAAAAACAGGAAAAAAAATATAAAAAAAAAACAGGGGAAAAAGAATAAAAAATACAGGAAAAAAAAGTATTCAGAAAAACAGAGCTGGTGTTCTGTTTTTTGGAGCATTTATTATATATATATTTTTTTACCTCTGAACTCCAAGTGACTTGTTGCAGACTCGCTAATAGCGGAAGCGGACACTTACCCGTATACCTCAATAAGATGGTCATATTTACTTACTAGCTCTCAATAAAGGAATGAATGTGTATACTGTATTGTGGTTTGATCTCTAATCTCTGAGGGAAAACCCTTTAAAAAATATTCAGAAAAACAGAAAAAATATTCAGAAAAACAGATGAAAAAATATTCAGAAAAACAGATGAAAAAATATATTTTTTTAAACAGAAAAAAATACTCAAAAAACAAAGCTCCCCCCAAATATTAGTCAGAAAAACAGGAGTTTTTTCCCCCCCAAGTGAATGCAATACGCTTCCGTACCAACCAACCAAACATGCTGTATGATAGTGTATACTTATATAACAGTGTACTTTTATTGTTCCCTCAAATTCACTCAAAACACAGCCATTAATAGCTAAAAGCCTGGCAATTAAAGTGAGTACACCTCTAAGGGAAAATGTCCAAACTGTCAATATTTTGTGCGGCCACTATTATTATCCAGCACTGCCTTAAACTCACTTGGGCATGGAGTTCACCAGAGCTTCACAGGTTGCCATTGGAATTCTCTTCCACTCACCCATGATAACTTCACATGGAAACCTTGCACTCCTTCACCTTCCGTTTGTGGATGCTCCAGAGATGTTCACTAGGGTTTATTGGGCTGCGCATCTACTGTATTCTAATTTCCTCAATCGATTTGATTTCGATTCACAAGAGTTCAGTTCGATTTAAATTTTTTCCCAATTCGCTTTGATTCATTTCAATAAAATATTGATTAATTATGGTAGGTCAATTCTTTTTAAATATCAAAGACATGATAAAAACTACAATTTTGCGGAGGCAGTAACTGGTTAAATGATGTCATATGAAAGTAACACGTGCTACGATCACTTACTCGTTACACAAACATTGACATCAGCAAGGATGTGATGAAAAAATTTTCATAATTCTATTTCAATAACTGTGGATATAAATTAAAAAAAGATTTTGAATTGTCATAAAGTGCAATGAAGGTCTTTCATAAATGTAAGGAAATACTTTTAAATTAATGCAAACAGTAAATTTAAAGAAAAGAGTAAGATTTAAAAAATGGGCTTTAAAATTCTTTTTTTTTTTTTACAAGAATTTATGGGAAAAAGTTATTAAAATAAGCGATTCATGGTTTTATGAATCAGTATCCGGTTCAAAAATTAAAATTGGTTTGATATTGATTATTTAATTTTTTTTTAGGGTTTAGGTTTGGGGACATGCTTGGCAATATTAGACAAAAACACACAAAAATTTAGTTTTGACCCATTATCCAATTTTTAAAATTGTTGGTTCGTTGTACTGAGGTTGAAGTGGCCATTCCAATCAGACCTCAAAATTTGACAGAACGTCATGTTTGGGAAATTTTGTCACGTATCTGTAGTAATAATAATAAAACAACACATTCTATGCACGGCAGTGTGTGATGTGTCACAACAAGTGTGGTTGAATGTGTGCTGCTCACATATACACACTATCTGGTTCAGGCTTTATCATTACACTGTTGAGTTTCCTAATCCATAGAGTGAACAGCTTCCCCTTAAGCAATAGCTGCTTGCAGACGTCCTCTCAGGCGGTGGTGCAGATGGAGCGTGATGATGACAGAGGGAAGAAGAGAAGGAAAAATAATAAAGGACAAGCTTAACTGGTGGGGCTGTCAGTGTGGGGGAAAATAATATTTGTCCACTTGGACAGGCCTCCCTTTGTGCAGGCTAAATGAATGTTGAGCTTCCTGTCTGCCCTGTCAGGAAGAGTGGCATCGAGTGTGCGCAGCAGCGAGGAAGCGGCGCGCAGTACGGCGAGCTGTTTGCCGTTTGACAGGGATTATTAAAATCAGAGCACATGACGACGGACCGAGCGGCAGGCGGAGTGTGAGAAAGCCAAATTGACACAGACACTCTCCATTACCTTCCACTTGACTCTGCTTAATGACAATGTTGATGCGAGACCCAGTGATGCTACACAGGTGGGGGATTGGCTTTTAGCAGGAACGTTAAGCACCACAGGGATAAGGGGGCCTGTTGGCCCCTCAGCTCTGGCATAGCCATAAGGAGAAGGGCTGTTTATTTAAAGGTTCAACTGAAGAGCATCTCATTATTTTGGGAAGTGTATTTTTCCTCGGCGTTAACTCGCTCTAGTGTCAGTAGGTGGAATTGATTGGAAGGAATGCATTCAAATCAGGGGTCGTCTCGGTGCAAATGATCTTGTGAGGGCAGAGGCTGCAGACTGTCTTTGTCAATGATAACCTTCCATTTGTTTCAGGTGCAATTGATTTTGTAAGCCCTAATAAGACAATTGTCTGCGGATGTGTCATTTGATTGCCAACCACTTGAGTGAGTGTTTGTTCTTGACAGGCGGCCACAATAATACCACACTCCAGGGATCGCCAATCTACATAGTTGATTTAATCCTGACACCTCTCGCACTTGTCTTTGATGGTATTTTGTGTCACAAACTGGAGTATGTCATGCTTTTGATGATTTTGTTTTCTCTCTCTTTAGAGCAGCATGGAGTGGCCGGAAGATTTTCCCGAAGACCAAGCCTTTGTTGAGCTGGTGGTCCCTGCGCTCTCCGCTGACCTAGACTTTGACCAACTTATCAAAGACACAGAAGAGAAACTCAAGCTCAATGCCAATAGGTCAGTAACAAAACGTAAACAAATCTGAATCAAAATAATACACAATTTTTTTTACTGTGACCATGCTCATAACTCAAAACAATCATACCTCAAATCATATTTCTCCTATGAAATTAATGGAAATTGAATTCATTGAATTAATCTATGACAGCCCACTCCTCGAAAACACACCCTTTGATTTTTATGTTATTTTTTAATTATTTTTTTTAATAAGGAAAAATAGCACTCTATAATATTGTTCTTTATAAAACATAGAGTAGTGGCATAATTAAAATGTAATGTAACAAATTAAATGAATTCAGTGTGTTGCTACTTCTGGTGTGCCCACCTTGGCCACCGGGGGGCAGTACTGTATATAACAGTCATGCAGACACAAACAAAGAAGAAACAACTTATTTTTCTACTGCAAATACATAATTTTCTGTAATAGTATTTTTTTAAGTGAAGGATACAGAATGTATGCATCTACTTGTGTAAAACTGTCTTTCCCAATTAAATGGCAATTTTAGCATGAATATGAAAACACGATGAGGATTTAAGTTTACAAGCTTTGAGTACCTCAAAACCAGTTTGATAGCGGGGATTTAGTTTTAGAATACACAAATAACTGATTTACAGTCAGAAAAGGACACAAATGTTCTGCTAACGATTGCTACCATTTACACAGCATAAAACTAATAAAATTCTTGGTATTACAGTGTTATCTGCTCCTTTTATTTAGCTTCATGAAAGACCTGAATATTTAGCAGAGAAGTCAGTGAGTGTCTTTGTCTGTTAAGCCAAAAGATGTTAGACCGATTAAAACACTAAAGCATTATGTGTTATCCTTGTAAGATTTGAACGAAAGTCATATATTGTCTCTTTTTTTTTCTCCTTTACTCAAGTTCCAAAAGGCAAAAAACAAGAATAGTGCATCTTTCATGGTTTAAGATTTACTATTATTTCATGCTTACAAGACAGCAAATATCTCTCTGGGAGCAACATATAAGGCTGTTTAACACCAAAATGGTTATATCTGACAGAGTGACACTTTTGTATTGAATTGTTCACAATAAGGGCACAGCTAAACAGCTATCCATCACCAGGATTATGGAAAACAATCAATCCAGTTTACTTGGCTGACCACAATATCAAATACATTCTCTACAGGAACGGTACTAAACCACATAAAATCAATTATTGAATTGAAATAATCTCCGTTAGGGAAATGTTGCAATGGCAAGGCAGTTTTCACGCTCAAATATAGAGCCCAATATATTAAAGTGGAAGTCAACCTTGAACATTTCTTGACAGTAATATGTTATGTGACCTCACTTGTCTAAACATGACATTCTGATTAATGTTACATTTGTGGAATGTGAGTTGTGAAGCAAAATCCAGCCGTTTTTGTCCGTCTCAGGAGGCGGCCATTTTGCCACTTGCTGTCAGCTAAAGATGACATCAATGTTGCTCAGGGCTCAGGCAACGGCCAATCACAGCTCACCTGTTTTCTGAAGCTGAGCAGTGATTGGTTGTTACCTGAGACCGGATCAACATTGATGTCATATTCAGTCGACAGCAAGTGGCAAAATGGCCGCCCCCTGAGATGGATAAAAATGGCTGGATTTTGCTTCATAACTAATATTCTGGAAATGTAATATTAATCAGAATGTCATGTTTAGACAAGTGAGGTCTCGTATAATATATTGTCACACAATGTTTCAGGTTGACTTGACTTCCCCTTTAACACATTTTTTTTTTGTATTCATGAATCTCAATGATTAAATTGAAGGTTGAAGGTACAATATAAAATTTGTTGCTGATCCACATTAGAAGTGTTAGACCTTAATGGTTGTACTGACTGCCATTCTATTTTATTCCATGTAACATAGGAATGAGACTACAGATGGTTCCTCTTCAGAAGATTCCAAGTCCAGTTGGCACTATTACACAGAGCAAAAAAAAAAACACAGGATCCCCTGCGTTTCCCAGAAAAATAAATTAAACGTTAAAGTGCACACACCAAAACCCACTGTGCAATCCTACTTAGAACATAGCAGTCAAAAGTACCGTGTGCTTCCATGACAAAAAAGACGGATGTGTAACTCGTATTAAATACAAGGGGATGAAAAATGACTTTAAACAATTAAGCTTGAATTGAATGTTAGAGGCTGAAAAGATAGAAATGTCTGCCAATGATTGCACAAATGGATTGATAAAAAGCAACGCATGGGGAGAAGAAAAAGAGAAATCTATATTTCAGGTCTTTTATCGTTTGAGGCGTTGTGCGTGTGAGGGCAGATGATGAAGGACAGGCTAAATGTAGCAAGTGAACAAAGGCTCACTCTGGCACCGTTAATGTCTGGGACTCTCTCTCTGTCCCTCCCTTTTTCTCACCCTTCCTCTCTCTTTCTTTCCTTCCTCCTTCTAAATGGGAGCATAATAATTGAAGATTCCACATCTTGAAACGAAAACCCTTGGGTAGGTAATTCAAGGCTTATTACTGAAGGCCGGGCCATTTTTCTGCTTTCTAAGCATTAAAGGGTTATTTTGTGTTCCTGCAGATGGGAGAGGGATAACCATTATGAGAACAAAGCATCTAGATAATGGAGAATGGGGCTAAAAATAAGGCAATCCTTTGCTCACTATGGGGGTCCACTGGTCAGCGTCTCTGTCAGGCTGTTGCTACATAGCGTTCTGCCTGCCTGCATCATGCTGTACCCTTTCACATCAAAACCTGGCAAACATTTTTTTGCTTCAACTCGGGTGGGCTTCAGCCCCTCTCCAACCACACACGCACACTCAACTCATATCTACCGCCACCTAAGTGACTTATCAGTACTTGGGATGAATTACGGAAGTGTAGGAGTGGAAATGATATCTGAAAGAAAGCGGAAAACGGTGCTAGCTTGCTCATGTGAAGGCCTCCCACCTGATTGCTAGCGACTGTCTGGCTTTTGAGTTCTCAAATATCCGAAATCTGCCCCAAAGCTGCTTCCTAATTGAAGGAGATTAAGATAGGCTGACAACAGAGCTGGTTCCCTCAAATTGAAATGCTGTAGACCATTAGTTTTCATCAGATGGGAATATGGTGCGGTGTGGCCTTGGGTGGCTCGTGGTTGTGCATAACCCACCAGGGATAGGCCCCTAATGAAGTTTTAGCACAGGTCAGGAGAATTCAGCCAAGATAAGGCCCTCTGCCACTCTCAAATTGCTAGGCTGTGTTGGGAAGTATCAGGTGCTTGTGATTATCAGTATTTTACAATCGTGTGCAAGATTTTTGTTTGGTTTTGTGTTCACTGACCAGCAGATCAGCCTTATCGGTTCTCTGGTGGCAGTGAAGGCTGGGAGGTGAGGGCACTAAGTGGGCCCAGGCCAGGTCAGGCTCGGATCCGTTTTCAGTGTGTTCATTCAACCACAGTTGCTCTGATTCCCATTACAGAATGGACTCCTTTGATGAAGGTGATATTTAGCTCTTTTGGCATTGACTGGAGTTGGGGCTTATTTGAAAAGGATCTTGCTATTGCCCTTACTGCCTCCACCCACCCCCTCCCACCTCTTGTAGGCAAGCAGTGGGGAGCAGAGCGCGACAGACAAGCCCCACAGCAGCCCACCCACACTAAATTAATTCTGACAAGGAACTTAAGATAACGTCAAAGCGCTGACTAATCGTGGGATTGGGTTTCTGTAAGTCAGGGAGCTGTGAAATGTGCCATCATATCTAATAAAAGACCTCCTTGCTGCCTTTCTATTGCAGTGATGCTGAAGGTGGGGGGTGGTGGGGGTGGGGGGTTAAAGGGAAGTGGCAGGGGAGGTGGGGGTTGACTGTCTAGCTAGGCCGATGTGAAAAACAATTAGATTGCTCTTAAGCAGCGTGAGTGCGAGGAAACGACGGATGTGTTCGTCAAGATGCCAAAAGAATCAATTTTCCTCTTGCTCACGGGGTCTTTTGTTACGGGCCTTTGCCATCACATGTTATTGTCATCCTTACCCGAACAGCTCAATGGCTTTATTTACTACAGCTACTTTGTTTTTGTCTGTTTTTTTATATGCCATTGCCCAGCGTCTGAGCTGCTGCCAGGGGAAGTTGTGGGGACGAGAGCTAATCCTGCCAAGTTGATTAGGCTGCAGGTAGCTTTCACACCAGCAAGCCAAAGGTCACAACATTGTGGAGAGCTGGATGGACTTCCTGACACAGGTCATCCACATTGACTAGATAACTTATAGCACATGTCTGTAAAGGGGGCTAATCGAAAGGTGCAAGTGAAGAGAAGCAATGCGGAAAGTGCACGTTTTTCGAGAGCGTATAGCCAAGGCTTGAAAATTTAGTTAGAAACATTACATAAATGGATGAAACCAATTCAAGTCCTCCAAAATAAACTATCATGTTCCTCGTTTTACCATGCACCAAAATACGACCAAGTGTTGCGTATTGTAGTTTAGCGACCTCTACTGGCCATGTTAAATGGCAAAAAAATACTAAAGTGAACCATAAGTGGCGTGGATAGGACTCGAACCCGGGTCATCTGGTCGTAAAAATGAACGCCTGTCTTACTGAGTTAACAGGTCAGCAATGATCTTACTGGTTTTTTTTTTGTGTTGACATGTATGCCAAATCATCGTCGAACTAATGGTTGGGGTTAGTATTAGGCTTTCAGTGAGGTTGTACAGTAAACGTCACGTCTTTATATGGGACACTAATGGTTGTTAGAAAGTTAGGAAGAGGCTCAGTGAAGTTGTAGTACGGTTGACGTTACAAAACATGTAGTCAACACTGAACCAATCACTGGCCAAATAGCTCACTCAGATAGACACTCGTCTTCTGACCGGATGGACCGGGTCTGGGTCCACTTATGGGTCGCTTTACTATTTTTTCGATATTTAACATGGCAGATAGAGGTAGCTAAACTAAAATACGTAATACTTGGTTGTAATTTCGTACATTTTCAAAACGACCTACTGTATGAGGCGGTATTAATGGGAGGACTGTCTCAACCAATTAGATGTCTCATTAGCTGTTACCAGTTTTATTGTCATAGTGCATAAAAGCATAGCTATAGAATATTTTATATAATTGAGTATAGGTGTACAGACGCTCCCCACCTTACGAACGAGTTACGTTCCGGACGATCGTTCGTAAGGTGAATTTGTTCGTAAGTTGCTTCAGTGCTATATTTTGTATTATAATTTATGTTTAAAGCCTATATAAGTATATTGAAGGTTTATATAAGTATGTTTAAGGCTTGTACAAGTAACCTGCATTGGTTTGTACTGAAAAAAACTTTTAATAAAATGGAGAGAATACGTACAGTACTGTACTGTACTACGTATGTTAGAGAGAGAGAGCGAGAGACACACACAGTATGTACATGTACGTAATAAGATAAATAAAATGAAGTTTAACTTACTTTTGGAAGATGTACTCGATGCTTAAGGAGATGATGGAGGAGGAGGAAGAGGAGGATTTTATATCATGAGAGATTCTTCGTCGTCGCTGGAATCGGCTTCAAAAGTTATTTCCTCCTTTATGGGGACCGGCGTTTCTTCCTCCTCTTCCTCGACACGTTGCTCAGCCTCCAATGAGCTCTCACAGCGTCGGTATTAGCGGCGGAAAGAAGCACTACGCGCAATACAAAATCAAACTTACAGCATCTCTTTCCAAACATTTTTCGACATACTGTACGCGCAGAAATGTTCGTATGTACCGTTGTTCGTAACTCGAATGTTCGTAAGTAGGGGAGCGTCTGTATTCACTTATGTTTAAAGTGGTCCTGCTCATGACACTTTCATGTTAATTTCCTTGCAGGGTACATTACATACACGCTGCAATCCAAGTGGGCTTTTGTGTGTGTACCTTTTTATTGTCTTGCAGTCCTATATGTAAGGCTCTGATACAGGATGAAGAGGGCGGAAGTTGCCCCTTAAATTTGTCTTATCAGAAGCCTAACATGGAGGTGCTGCCAGTGTGTAGAAAGCATGCAAAATTTAACACCCAAGACTCACTTGCCAATGAGCTATTTCTCTTTCTTCTCTTTTTATTTCTTCTTCTCTTTCTCTTGGCTCTGTTAACGTACACTTTGGACAATGTTTGGCCTTGGCAAGGTATTTTTTCATGTATCAAAGGTACAGCTATATTCCGAAGCTGTCTACTGCCAAGTAAATACCACCCCAATTGTGAGCTATTTTACCCCTAAACATACCCTTTCCTCCCCCCAGTTGTATCACTTAACAACATTGCCTTTTAGATGTTTGGTATAACTTTCATTGGACTGTAGTTTGTACAATGACAAAGTCTTTATTCATAGGATATACTATGAGTCTGTGACTCATTTCATCATATAACGTCTCCCTGGATCCGAGACTAACAAGCTAGACGTCCGGCAGTTAAAACTGACCTCAGTTCTGTTGTAAAACTCATATCGGAATTGTACTTCATTTATGTGTTGTGCTTTTAATGAACTTGAGTGAGTGACTGAAAAGTGCACTACAGATGGAGGCCCATTTCAAACCTGCTGTCTGTTTCAAGCTCTGGTGTGGAGCCCAGAACCTGAATGATAAACATACACCAGCTTCTGTTCTTAAGACTTTGTATAGAACAGGCATCTGACAGAAACATATCATTCTTTTCGACTAACATGGGAAGTTGTTATTCTAAGAAAACTTTTTTTTCATTATTAGATCAAATGAACATAATAAAACCTAGCAGAGCTTGCGCATGTTTCGAGAAAATGCACTACCGACAAATACGATAGTGATTAAAAGATAACACTGAGTTGCTCCAAACAGCTATTTACACAAGACACATAATCGGGCCTGTTTTGAAGATGGCATAGGGGGAGGAAGAGGTAGTTAAAATGGCAGTGTTGATTCTAGAGCACAGACGTTTGGACCAGTCTATAACATTTTATCCCTTGCGATTTTCCCCTCTGAAATGAAAGTGTGTCAGATTGAACGCTTATTTAATGTGTTGCCATTGTAAGACATCTGGATGTGTTAATGGCCCAGGAGCAGGCAGGAGGCAGTTTATAGACCCACAGTTGGGGGATGAGCGGTCTGACGGGGAAATGAGCCCGTACCGTGCGATGCACACAGTGACACACACATGAATACACATAGGTACATTAAAATGATTTATGTTTTTAGTGAATCACATTATCACCATATACTCCTTATTTATTAGACTTTTAGTGTTAATTATTCAGCATATAAAACAAAGAAATATGTGCAAAAAAAATGACACTGCAACTAATCAGCTCCGGGACACCGGTTGAAAATGTTTTCACGTTGGAACTTGGAAGTAATGAAAACAGAAATGATTATATCTAGGATCTGATTGTTGTCATCATATAAATCTTTATTAATTCTGGTGGAAATGTTTTCAGTCACGAATGAACATTTATAATTGTCATAGTAAAAAAAAGGAAAAAACTAAACTTGCAACTTCATGGACTGTAAAAGTTCCACTGGATTTTTTTCCGTGAATAGAGCTGCTCAAAAATGTCCATTGGATTTATTTGAAAAAAAAAAAAAATTGCATTTCATTTGCCATTTGTCAATGTTATTTCTAATCTATCATGTTGAAGTGGAAGCAAACAAGTTGATGCACTGTGTTAAGAGAGTATGTGCGTGTGTTTGCCAAGGAAAATAGTAAGACGTGAGATGGCAAAAAGCATGTCTCAGGCGAACTCCACTTCACACCAGCTGCTGATATATGTGCGCACTGCATCTGTCTTCTATCTTCTTACGACAGACACAAAGCATGTGAGGACCAACTGTGATGCGGACTGTTGGTCCTGATATTGTTTAAGATGGTGTCCATGTGTTTGGGTTACTTTCAAGTGGTTGGTTTGTGTACACTCTAGCGGTAAGAATTTCCCAGTAGTTGTTTTATAGATACAGTACCTTAGACATACATCTTAACAGTCACACACTCGTTGGCAAGTTGTGAGTTACAAAGATTTATTGGCAATATAAAAGCAACATGCATCAAATGCATATCTAGCCTATCAGTAAAATTTAGTAGAATATGTGATGTTTCTACTCTCATGGATGGATTTACTGTCTGTAGTAGCTGTCTTGGCTGTCCAGTTATGCAATTTACTTGTGTCCCTCAGTATCGAACAGCATCTGGTGGAGCTACAGGCTAAAATGGGAGACGCACGTACAGGTGAACGTCCACCAAGCCCCACGGAGTGCCTGCAGTGGTTCAATCTCAAAATGCTCAACAATGTCAGCACGGGACACCAGGAGCTCATGTCTTTCTTCACTTGCTTGGTAATCACAATATTGACATTGATATTATATTAAGATGAATTATTCTGAAAAACAATCTGATTTTACAGATATTTAGACTACTGACTTTCATATTCATAAATCATGCGAACTATTGGCTTGCTGACAGATAAGTGGTTATCAGAATGAAATGATCCTTTTGATTTGCAGAGTCCTCTCTATTTTGAATCTTTCCAAACGTTTCCTTGCGCAAATTTATTTTATGTTCGAAAAGTAACGTGTCATTAATTTTGAGAGTGAACATGAGGGCAATTTTAAGAATTATGATTACTGATTATTTCGCCTGTCATTGAATTCTGTTAAATTTGAAAATTTCAATTAAAAAAATAGCTTTGGTGCTTTCATTGGTATTCATTTTTGCAATAATAAATACATTGAAATCTAATTTGCAACCAATTTCCAACATTTGTGGGTAGTCTACCACTGGAAACCCATACACTGGAAAGTCATAAAAACAGAAATTCAAAGGTTTCTTTTTTTATTTTACACTGTTGGAGTGCATTTTATTTAAAAACTTAACATAATGTCAGTATAGAGCACGTCCATGGCATGTTTTTGGGCTCATACTTTTTTTTTTGGGAGAACATTTCAAACTATTATTTGAGTGTTTTTAAATTTATTTTCTTTTTAGCAAGATTACCTGAGGTCAAAGGAGGAAGGAAGAGAGGACGCGACACTGCATCTATTACTAAACCTCTCATCCCAGAGGGGTATCTGCTTCCCTTGTATCCCATCTTCATCCTTGTCTTTCTCTCAACTCCTTTCCACTCCCTTTCCCTTGATACACACAGTCAAAGATGATTCTACATCCGAGGTAATGCACATTCTGTGTATTGTCTAAGTTGTAAAATGAATATATTGAGAGACTAAACGTCACTTTGGTTGAATTTTTGGTTTAAGATCCAGGTAGCATGGGAAGATGTCCGTCTTCAGCTCCGCTGCTATCTGTTGGAGCGGCTGTCGACCGAAAGCTCGGCGACTCGAGTACCCTCCTTGTCCATTCCTGAACGAGTCCACTGCCTGCAGCAGCTGTGTTTCTTGTACCCTGAGTGTGAAGTGCTCACTCATTACCAGGTAACGGCTACTTATGAACAAGATTAAACACATATATACATAAATCGAAAGTGTTCATAAACACTTTATAAAAGTAACCTGGCCAGCTAGATTGCTGCTAATGCTAATTAGCTAGTGGTAATGCTAGAGCATTATTATCGCATCATTTTCAGTCAGAGCTGTGATCTTGACCTCGTGTAATTTTTGGGTTCAGCAGCCAAATTGTGAACGTGCTATTTTAATATATATATATATATATATATAAAAAAAAAAAAAAAAAATATATATATATATATATATATATATATATATATATTTTCTTTTGGCTTTCTCTATCCAGGGACTAAGAGGCCAAGCCATGCTGGCTCTTCTGCACTCCGCCATGTCTTCCAGTCCAGGTGGTGTAACTGGCTTTGACAGAGTGACTACGGCCTTCCGCTCGGTGGTCCCAGCTTTCACCCAGGCCCTAACAGAAGACCTCCACGTCCTTCCGAGAGTAGTTGAGCCGCACGCCATCTTGAGCTTTCTAAATGCATCCTACCTCCGCCCTGTAGCCAGTGAATTGTCCTCCCTGATGGAGAGAGAATGTGAAACAGCCTTGCGGGAGAACACTATACTCCGCAGCAAGATAAAAAGATACTCATCTAAGTCTCGTGCAACAGTTGGTAAGTACCGTTGTACTCCTCTTTTAACACTGTTGAGTTAATTCATTATTTTCTCTCTCTTTGTTTTGAGTCCTGTTTTGAGGGGTTTGTTTAGATGTGTTACACTGCTTTTACCATCATTGTTAACCTTTAAAGGTTTCTTTTCTTCATCTTCACTTTTCCATTTTTTGTTACATTTCAACTGTCGTGTGTGAGGCTCTGAGCCAAGATCCTTGAAAGTGATTGCCAGTAACTATTCCCATTGTAATTGCTTTCCTCCTTCCTATTTGACTCACTCTCCTCCCTTCGCCAAGCAAGAGAGTGGTGCAGCACCTCTGAGGTCAAGGCTCCTTCGACTCAAACTACTTCTAAACACTTTTAATACGCGTTTAATCTTTAACAGGTAAGGACTAGGAAGATGATTATAAGTACTGTGAAGCATATCCAAGGTCAAACCATGACACTATGCCAGCATCTTCACTTGTAGGTCAAGTCCATTCAGGAGGACACAAATGAGAAATTAAACCCAAACCATTCTTCCTCTTCCAAGTACTGTTACGGTCTTATAGGACCGAAAAAGTGAAAACAAAGAGTTGCTGCAATAGTTTTCGGCGCAGATTGGTGAGTGGTAGAAAATTCAGAATGTCAGTGTGATGGCACTGACACCGATGTCATAGCCTGAGACTAGAGAAAAGTGTACTTTTGATACTTAATTCCCTGCATATTCCCTTTGTTTCATATTGACTTATTTAGGACTTGCTGACGGTAAGGCTGTGCCACAAACAAAAAAAAATCTAAAGCATGTGAGCCATTGTTTACTTTTTCAAAAATTGTGCACATGTCAGTTTCCCTGTGGAACAGCGCGAAAAGCGTCTTTACATCTGCCATTCTTGGATAAACACGCCGGCAGCCTTGCCTCGCCTTTTCCCTCTGTCTCTCCCTCTCTCTTTGGTTTTCGCCTTCCCCTCTGCTTAAACGTGAGATGAGAGGAGGCAGCCAAGATAATTGGCCATGCGTCACTCGGCCTGTTTGATCACGTAACGTAGCGGAGGCTACACACCTACGTGCCGCTCAACAAACCGTCAAATGTAGCACCGGAGGCAGAACACGGCTCCAAAGGGAACGAGGGACCTGTGTTGTGCAGTTTTGCTTGCGCTCAGTTGAGGTTTTTGTGTGTGTGTATGTGTGTGTTTAACTATCAGCTGCAACACAGCTTTGAGGGCTACAGCTGGGATTACATTTTGTGTAATCACCCTCCCCTTTCTTTTCCCTTTCCCAAAAAAGCTTGAGAACCCCCATGTTCACCACCCAAATGCCCGTGGCTCTTGTTGAGCCACAGTTTGAGCAGCGATGCATAATCTGCTTTCACACTTTACTGTCTATACTGTATGCTACGCCCATAATTGTCAAGACAATTACGGCTACGCCCATAATTGTCAAGACAATTACGGCTACGGTAACACAAAATGATTCTATTTTCATAAGCATCCGATGACTCGTTAGATGTCACTGTCCTCCCCTGCTGCGTTATTGTTGCTTCCTGCAGTGGCGGCAGGCGGTAGGTATATTTTGATAAGAGCGATGCCTGGGAGACTCTGCAGGCTCCCAAGGGAGGCAGCGTTGTCTGTAGCATCAGCCACTGTCAAACCACTGAACCATTTAACAGCGTTCAACGGCAAGATCTGCCATCTCTTTTTAACCCTACTGCCTCAAAGGCAGGCGCTGACATTGTACCTAGACAGATGTGAAGGCTTTAACATTCACGAACGCACTTCTTGGAGTCTGTGTGTGTCCTTTCATAGGTAGAAAAAGGAAAAATGTCCATATGCTGTAATAACATTTATTATCGGGATGTTCGATAGTGATCTTTTTTCACACTAATAACAATACGAGTACCAATATTGATAAATACAATGACATAGAAAGACCTAGATATCCTAATATAGCATTTTTCTTTAAAATTGCATGAAATGAATGGCAATTTTCTATTCTTTCAATTTCTATTTTCTAGTTCCTGATCCTAAAACGAGTACCGATACCTCGAAATAAGGTCAGGGATCAACCCGATAACGATACCTGGTATTAGTACTCTGCCATCCCTTTTTTTTTTTTTTTAATATATATACATATATATATATATATATATATATATATACATATACACACATATATATATATATTTTATTTTTTTATTTTTTTTGTATGTGGGTGAGTATGTGTATGTGCGTGCGTGCGTGCGAGCGTGTGTGTATTCATCAGTTCACCTAAAGCCCATTAAAAAAAATCCCATACTAATAATATAATATAATAATAAATTGCCAAATGCAGAAACATCAATGTAAGTTATCAAAAAAAAAAAAAAAAACATTTATTAATTTTTTTTAATTGATTTGTTTGTTTGTTTGTTTTTTTTAAAAAAAAGGAGAGCAATGATGATGTCAAATCGAATGAACAATACTGAGCTTTCCTGAAAAAAAAAAAAAAGTACTCTGCCATCCCTAATCTTTATGATTAAAAATCATATTAAGGTATAAAACAATGAGGGCATGATGAAGCCATCCCCAAGAGCAGTGGCGTGCAAAGCTCACGAAATGCCCGGGGATAGTGGCCATTTTCAATGCCCTTTAAAAAATAGTTTGTCGATGGGTGTGGTGGTGCAAACATAATTTTTTTTTAGGTCGGTTATATAGGTGGACATGTAGGTATTCAGTCACCTTTGATCAAATGTGGCCTACTCAGAAAATTGCCTGATAAAGAATAATTTTATATCTATAAAAAATTTTTTTTATATCTATCATTCAATTTCCAATTGGCATTCCAGTATGCATGCATGGTTACATGAACATCAAACACTTTCTGTGCAACTTCCCTTCATGCACACATCTCATTTATTCCCTAACAATAGTCCACGGGGTGAAGGCGAACTTTTAAAATTCTGTTCAAACACTTTGCAACCCCATTCTGATAGAGCTGATTTGAATTCCACTTTTACTAATTTTCCCGTATGACGATGTTGGCAGGTCCCTATAGATAAAAAAAGAAAAAGAAAAAAAGAATTGAGTTTGAACATGTACAACGAGCACATTCACCCCCAGCATATAGCACCCCCCCCCCCTCCTCCTCACCCTCTGTCGCTCTTTGAACTCTTTCTTGGTGAAAGCGCAGCAGCCTATTCAGTGGGGAAAGAGGTTGTGTAGTGACGTGAGGAAGCTCGGCTGAGTCGCTGCCTGGCAGTGGAGGTGCTTGTGGGGATTGAGGCTACTTGGGAATGGCGTTTGTTAATATTTAATAAGAGCAGCTCCTCACTAGATCATATCTCTGCCTGAGTTTATACACACTGTCAGCCGGGGACGTGCAACCGCATCCTGCCATGTAATTATGTGTGAGGAAAATGGTGGGGGTTCTGTGCAATTTCTATGTACTCCTGAGCATGTGTGTGTGTGTGTGTGTGTGTGGTGCTTTCGGTTTAGAGATGTTTGTCTATGGTAGAGTACGACGAGGCTGTTTTCAGTAAGTTGAGTGAAATCAAAGAAAATTATCTTCCCCACCCCATTGGGATGTGTATTATGTCTGCCATTTATTGTTGCCCTCCATGTGACCACAATGGGCTTTTGTGCATTACTTTTGAAAACGCTCAAGGATATGAACACTTTCCTGCTAGCTTCTATTGAGAGAGCAATGACAAAAATGACTAGCTTATCGAGAGCAGCCCGCACGTTGCGATAAAGAGTCTATCTGGTTCACAGAAGACTTGAAAATAATAATGCAAGCAAGGGCACCGAGCAACTTTTTTTTTTTTTTTTTTTTTATGAAAGGCTCCCGTAGCCAAATCCTCTGTGTTCTTTGTGCAGGTTGCTTGGGTCAAGTAGAGTAGGAGAGATTGGCAATCCCATCACACCACAAAGAGAAACAAGGACAGACACATGATAAAAAAGTAGTTGTCATTCTCAAATATTACTCCCCTGTCACTCTTAACCATTACAATCCTTCTTTTCGCACAAGCCAACTTAATACAGATATCAAGTATTGCTACAGTACCCTTCCGTGAAGGACAGGTAGCTTTCTGCTGCGCCCTAGGTGGGCAAAGCCCCAAGGAAGGACCACCAGGGCTTTGGTTGCTGTGTTTATGTGTGTGCGCATGTGTCGGCGTCCATATTTGGGAATCACAGCAGGACGTCTCCCATAATAAGGCTGTCTGGGAGAGCAGTGGGCCGGAACTGACAAAGAGGAGCCCAGCTGTCACAGGGCCGAGCGGGCCAATCCACTGTGGCTTATAGCCTCCTTCCACGCACTTTCACCGACACACAAACACACACGTTCGTTTACAGGTGCACCCAAGGTACACATAGTACTCTGCTTGACACCCGGTGATATGATTGCACAAGGTTGGATACTCAGCAGGACACAACACAGGTGCGAAAAAGCCAAAGTTGGATACTGTAGCCACTTTTTGCTTCCCAATATGCTCTGCATCAAAGCAGTTCTGAGGGGGTAGGATCGGTTTCGGCGCCGACTACCTTAATTTGCGGGATAGGTGATGGGCCGATCTTTTAAAATAAAACCGATCTTGTCCATCGATCTCATCTCCCTCCACAGAGGTCTGTAAATTCGGCCAGTGTCCTTTTCTGTTGTGAGATGACTAATAGGCTTTTCATTTGTGAGAACTACTTAATACGCAGTTCGCAGGTATTGATCAATGTTGTACAATAAAACAAGATTGGAACATTAAATGTTTAAGCTGTTGGTTAGGAAAAAATAGCAGGTCAGACTTTTTAAAGACAGTCAGATGAAAATTTACACCAAAATGTATTTTGTTTATTTTCCCCTCAAATTGGTTGATTCAGAATTATGGAGTTTGACCTGGAATGTTGGAGTTCGTTTTGGTGTATCAATCACCTGTTTAATATGTGATATCAATTAATCTGCTTACCCTTTGCCCAGTTCCTGTACAGCTGGCATCTATGAATTTATATAATACGTAATGCACCTTGACCTTTCATTGTGCATGATGGGATACAATTCACTGGCCTTTATGAGCTGCTTCTACCTTATTGAATTACACTGTGGCTAAACATGCACCAGAAATCACCTGTAAAGTGCACGCATCACACGCCCATTTGCCCAATGTGCTGGATGTATAGAGGCTAGTGGGCAATGTGGCAAGAGGGGTAAAGTCCCGGTGGTCCGATTTACACATCCAACAGGCAGAATGAGAGGAAGAGCCAAAATGGGGAAGCGAGGGTGAGGCGCTATGCTGGAAAGAAATTAAATCAGTGGCCAAATTATTGCATGATTGCCCATTCCCCAAAGACTTGGGTATCATTTGGTAGAAAGTGTCTCATAATTGGTTTTCGGCCATGTCAGACACATGCAATTCCCTTACTAATGGCTGTGTTAGGGAGAACTGGGCCTCATGGGTCACAGAAGGACAGAAAATAGCCAGACGGCAAAAAGCATACTATCTTCTTTTCCTCCCTCAGATAAATGTGAGTGTGTGAGAGAAAAGAGGGAGACGCCAAGAAGGAGAGTGTGTTGTGAGCTAAGAGGAAATGAAGTGGCAATAAGTGCAGCCAAAGGGAAAATGCTCTTCATCGTGAGTTTAATACATCAGTCTGGGGATTTGGCAGCCCGCCACACAGCAATTGTTTACCTTTTTGCTCACTGGTTGCATCTGTTCTGTTTTGTAAACGGCATTAAACTATTCGCCCGTAAACACCGGAATCAATAACAACTGCTAAGGGAATTCTCTTTCTCCCGCTTCTCTCCTTCCCTCTCTTTCCCCGTTTCCCTCTCCCCACCACCTCCTCTACTCTCTTCCTTCTGTCTGTGCTCCCTGCCAGTCAAGAGCAGTTTGTGTGTGTATGCTAGAGTGTGTGAGTATGCGTGTGCGCTATTGAGCTAGTGGTGGAACCCACAGGAGAGGCGGACGAGGAGAAGACTGATGGCTCGCCAAAAATACCTGCTCTGTTTGTTTGTTTGTTTTGTTTGTGTTACATTGTCATTGTTAAAAGCTACACACTGAGACTGGACACACACACACACACATGTTCTCCCCATGCACATACTGAACTATTTATATGTCAGCTTCTGTTGTGATATAAAGGATAATATAGGGAAGCATTGATTTTTGTCTGGAAGAACATCATCACATCGTGTGGATGATCTCTCTTATTTAAACATATTTTTTGCCCGCTTTCAGCAACAGCCGTCCCTCATTGATTCTTACCACACTGACCTTTGGCTGAACCCTTCTGCCTGCTCGTGCCCTGAGTCGGTCAGCTCTCTGGGACACGCTACTCACAATGCTGTATGACACACCTGGGTGCTTTTAAGCACACCCTCTCCATCAAGCTGCTTTGAGAGCTTCCATTTGCCCTCACTGTTGTGACAAAGGTATAATGAGGTTTAGATGGCAGTGTACTAGACATCTATGGCTATAGGGCTATTTGGCTGGGGAGACAACAATAAATACTGATATAGCTTGGCTAGCTGGAGGAGAGGTGGGGAAAGGGGGCCCTGTTAAACATCAAGGTCGTGGACAAGTGGAGTATTATGCATGTTTTTCAGGGAGGGTGCTAAATGGACTTGGATGCTTGGAACCAAATAAGTGTATGATACTTGAGAACAGTGGTTCATTACCTGGGCTTGATCAAACTCCAGCGGGTTGGTGAGAGACTCAGTTTTAAAATGCAAAATGTACACTTGAAAGAGAGTACAATAAATAAATAAAAAAGTCACTCAAGAGTTGAGGAACAAACCCACAATTTCAGGTTGGGGGTATATTGCTTGTGTCAGCTGGAATCTTCATGACTCCACTTTTAGGAGTGGCACAGCTCAGGTGGTAGTGTGGCCGTCTCCCAAGCTGAAGGTCGTGAGTTTGTTCCTCAACTCTTGAGTGACCCTTTACCCCCCCCCCCCCCCCGATTTTTTATTTTACTCTCTTCCAAATGTATGAAATATTACTCTAAAACTCAGTCTATAAATAGAGTGAAATTTATGCAGCAGAATTTACTGTGCACTTGGTCGTCATTGCCTGCAGGTGATCATGCTGTGCTGTAGGGAACTTGGTGCGCTTAGTAGTCAATTTATGGCTGTTGTTATAGTATGTTGTGTGATTTCTGTATTATTGTAATCCCTTAATATTAACTATGTCCAGCAAAAAACAAAAAACTAAGTGGTGGGACGAATATGTGACATGAAGTCACATGTACTGTATAACAAAATGTACGGTGTTCCGCAGGGTTCAATTCTGGGACCTCTGCGATTTTCATTGTGCCGCCCCTGGGTTCCATCTTAAGAAAATAACTGTGGTTGTTTTAATTAAAGTGTGCTCGATAAATACAAAGTTGAGTTGAATGATGATGAGTCAAGTCAGTATCTCATGTGCATGATTTGCAATGCCAAGTTGAGCAATTCTAGTCCAGCACGACTATTCCTTAAGATGTGTTAGGAGATAAGGAATACAAGGACACAATGCTTTCTGAATTCAAAGCCACATTCAATGAAAAGGCCACTATATAAACCCTTTACCTATGTCTTTATTTTCAATGAAGAACAACTGCTCTAGAAAAGCTGATGACCAGCATAGGATGAAGTGATGGTTAAAAGACGCTATGTTCTTATTCGTGGTCAGGCTTGAGAAGTCATTTCAGAGACTCCAGCCACTCGGTCTGCAACGTGTCCCTGCCTCATCCATTTTGGATTGTTTACACTCCCAAGTTGATGTGTTGGGTGTCTTCACAAATAGACATGATTGGTGTTGCGTGCATGAATGTGCGAGATGGTGAGGCAAAGGCAAGCACGTGGGTGTCAGCCAGGTCACGCGTGTGCAGTGTGCACATGCAGCATGCGCACATTGTCCCACCGGACCCCATTACAGAAGAGTTGCCGAGCAGCAGACTCATGCAGTTTAATTGCACATACACACCAATATGGCCGCACACCAAATAATCATTCCGGTGTTCACACGCGATTTCGTACATGCCTGCACACACATGCACGTAAATAGATGTGTACGCTTACAATTGCAAACACCAACAAACTACTTGAGGTCAGTCTATATTCCGTGGTGGCCACAGTCTGGTTCGAGTATGGCAATTATAATCCAAGAGCGACATGTGCAAATGTGTGCCAAAGTGTCCTCTCTAAATTAAGTTATTCAAAATGACCAGCTTTACATGGACATAAACACAGCATGCCCACAAAGCCGCAAAACCCTCACAAACATAATCTCATAATCACGCAGACATCATGAGCGGGTCAAACCTCAAACGTGATAAAGAGACGAACTCCTGGGGACAGTGTGTTGTCATATTGTCAGATTTTGTTTAACAATATGGCAAAATGACATTAGGATCCAGGGGCTGTGATGTTACAATTATCTGCTTTTTCATCCTCTCTCTCAATCATCACAGCACTTTGAGAGTCAAGGCTAATGCTGAGCTCATCCAGTCCCAGATGCCTTTGCAATGGAGCTCATTTAGGCAAACACAAAAGTATTTGTGCATGTGTCTGGGAGTATGGCAACACATCTCCCCGCCACCCATTCTCCCACTTAATGCGGAACATCCCCCGGGTGATGTGTTTGGCAGCCTCCAAAATGGGAAATCCATATTTGCCAAAGGGGTCATTGTCGGGTTAGGGGAAAAAAAAAAAAAGTTTTGTACCAAGAGAGATGGATGTGCATGTGTGACTTGGTGGGGGTGCCGAGTTTTGCATATTTTCACTGTCTCTTTGTTTATGCGGTGCATTGGGAAAACATGAATGGGTCGATATTTATAAGAGGTGTCGTGCTTGGCAAGGCTGCGGGTTGTGGGTGTTTTCTGATGAGCGCATGTCAGAAACCTACTTTCATGAAATTGTTTATTCTTTACTGAACTGTAAACTTTAGCGTGGCTCTCAACTTCTCTGTATCTGTGTCAGTTACACATCCCCACAAACACCTCATTCTCTCCACAGCGCCAATGGAGGCTCCCATGAAAAGTAGAAGCTTCAGTTTGACCTCCCACCAGTTGAGGGCCTTAACCCAGCTGGCCTGCACACTGCTGGCCTATGAGAGCAACGTCAAAGAGATGGTAACCAACATGACCTTCATTAATTGTACAGGGGAGGCTCCGTCTGTAAAAGGTAACATGCCATATGAGTCACGATAATAACAGGGATGTGATTTTTCCGCTAATTCGCGGAATTCCGCTTTTTTTATCTCCCCCCCCAAAAAAAAAAATCTGATTTTTTTTTTTTTATTATTATTATTTTTTTATAGTAGTTCATTGTGTATGCACATGACTCCGACAGATAACATCTTCTGCTATAACAAAGACATTTGTGGTAGGCTATAATATGAGTAACTTTTCATTTGGTCATGATACAATTATTTGTTCATGAAATTTGAACTCTTCAACATTATTTATGTGTTAACTTAGTAATCACATTAGTTAGATATGATGATATTCTCAGTGATAGTTTTTAAAAGCAAAGGCAGTCCAATGTTTTTGAATGTGACTGATTTTGAGTTGACTAAAACTGCCATTTTATATGGGATAGTTCAATATACATTGAAAATTTATGCTGTTGTTTTGTCTATTTCTTTGTCATGTGAGTGCATTGAAAGTACTTAAAAACACGGAAAACCCATGAGCTGGCTGCCAGCGGCCCCCAGACCCCCGGCTAATTTTTCAGATAATTTCACTTTGGTCAAATCACATCCCTGTAATAAGTAGGGATTTTTGATACCACTTTTTTCATACCTATGCCAGTTAAGTACGTAGTAAGTGCAGATATACACTGTAAAAAACAAATCACAAAAAAAAAAGGGTAATTTTCCAGCAGCTAGGGCGCCAGAAAAATACTGTGAAATAACGGAAAATTACTTTCTCGTAAAAAAAATAAAATAAATCCTAAACATTCTCTAAATAATCTTAATGGTCATTCCTGTTGGGACAATTTAGAAACCAAATTTCCTTGCGACAGTTTTGATCCTGTTGAAAATAGGATTGTTTAGGGAACAAATAAGGCTGTTAACAGAATGTTTAGGAATGAACTCTGACGTGAAATCAACATTCACTGGCATCACAAACAGTGCTTAACTCAGGTTTGCCAAAATGTCTTCTTCTTTGTTTGGTTTATTGAAACTACTTCAGAATGAACATTATTGTCACCTACAGGACTGGAGTAGAACTGTGATTTAGGGCTATTCCACAAGAAGATTCAGTTATTTTTATTCATAGCAGAATAAATTTGAAATGACTCTTCCCATTATTGACATTAAACTTGGAGGAAGGGTTCTACCGGCTTTATTCATCAGCCTTGGCAGAGGTCTGGGCTCTATTGAGTGCCATTCTAACTGTCTAGAAGGAATTTATTTCAGCTTGGATTTTTCCCTTTATTATCCTTTCTCAGTTGAACTCTCAGAGCATAGAAATAACGGAGAGTGTTTTTGGTGCATGTCATAATTTCCATAAAGGTTACATTTATAAAAACAAGACTTGCAGAAAGGCTCAATTTACTGAGAGGTAAACAGCCTTTAAAGGCCAGTTATCCAAGTCATTAATTCGAGGCAATCAAATGGCTTAATTACCAGAAATTCATTAAAGGGGCTTAAAGGTCAAAAAGTGATGTGCTGGCTGCTTCCTCCTTCTTCCATTCCATGCACTCGTGTTCGCCTAAATTGCCTCGCCTGGGGTCTCACTCTTCGCCTACTGATTAGGATACTCTGGCCTTGATGTGCATGCTTTTTAATTGCAACCCAGCCCAACATCGTGTATGCTTGTCTCATGTCACCCCTCCACACGTACTCACACACACATCCACATAATATCCCCTCCCGGAATTACCCCTTCCAGACTGTAGTTTATGCCATCTGGGTTGAATTGGATTCTAAACCCTGAAAATTAGACTTGTAATGGCATCGCCATTAGCCTCTACCACCTGTTTCTTGCCCCCTCCTTTGAGCTATTCTACTGATACTCTCTGGTTACCACATCCCGTTTTGACCAGTGAGTCGACATTGGAGTAACTGAAATGACAGTATATACAGTTGCTTTCATGTTACACCTTGGGAATAATGATCATGCAGCATATCATTACAGTATAACAGTCTGACGCTACACAGCCTTCTTTAAGTAGGACATTTGATCCTCCAATGAGGTGTTCATGGCATCATCTGGCACAGTTAGTTTTATATATTTGTTTCTGTTTTCGTGTAGGGGGCTGTGCAAGCAATTGAAATTCGATTACAATTTCAATTATTACACTCCACAATTACAAAATTAGCATAATCATAAAACAAAAGATTATTAATACTAATTTTGAGTTGTTCTGAGTTGTTAAAATTTATACATTTGCACCTTTTTATTTTATTTTAAATTAACTAATTTAATAAATTTTGTTTCATCCAGAAGGAACTTGCATAATTATAATGTTTCAAAGAGTTAATGTCTTAATTTTTACAGTACGTTTAAACGAGGGGTGTCAAAATTAGTGTGTTCATTTTTACTTAATTTAAAGTTCCTTTGATGCCACTAATTTTTTTAACGCATGATTAGTGACCGCCCCTTACTTGGAAAGTCTGTACTAAGGGAATTCCAGCCGCACCGCAGCGTCCACATCCACGTCCAAATGTAATAATGATGCATATATTTGGGGCGACTGGGGTCAAGTTCTATTTTACAATTTAAAAAATGTGCATAATTTCACAAGTTTATTCATGTTAAAGATTAGACAGCTCTGAATGTGCAAAAATGCACTGAGCTGTCAACAATGTCTTACAAATACAATAGTGCCATCTAGGGGCAGAAAAATGACCTCAACACAAATCAATATCACACTCGTTTTTTTTGTTTTTTTTTACAGTACAGTACATCTTTTTAATTTTAACTAAATTATCAACTATGGAATTACTGTATCAATGACTAAAAGATGCAGCCATATTTTAAACTTTTTTTTTCCATTTTTATGTTAAGAATATGAAAATGTAGGAAAAAAATATTGTACATTTTATTGTACATTTACAGATATAAAATTTGCAATTAATCGTGAGTTAACTATCGAAGTTGTGCGATTATTTGCGATTACATTTTTTTAACCCCTGACACACCTAGTTTAAACATTCTCTTGTTTTGTACCAAAAAAAAGATCTTCCCAATCGAGATTTCAATTACTACCAAAATAATCGTGATGAATATTTTCTTCATAATCAAGCAACCCTTTTTTTGTGTAGGCATCTTGAAAAAGGGTAAAGAGGAGTCAAACATGACCGGAACAGGCACGATATTCCCAACGCCAACATTTCACACACCAAAGGTGAGTTATTTTCTCCCTTTTAAGAACCTAAACAGAACCTAACAAGATGAATTTGTCTCTTTTGCAGGTTTTAGAGTTTGATTGGAGGTCAGCCTTTAGTGGGCTGGCTCCTCATATGGCTCACTGTGTCAAAGTGGTGCTGGATGATGTTTGTTGCAAGAGTCTTCACCAGGAGGAAATTCTCCATTCTTTGGGTCACTATTCACTCTTGTTGGAAAATTTAAGTGGACACGGGGGCATCAATGATGGCAGCATAAATGTCACTGATGACGACTTGGATACCTACTCGGAGAGAGACACTCCTATCATGGTAGCCAAGGTACGCCTCAAAACACGATACACTTATCTACTGCCTGTATTTTCTCAGCACCATATAGTCACTAATAACACTTTTCCATTGACAAATGAGGTACTATTTCTAGTATCTAGTCAACCGGCATTGACTCAACACCATATGGATGGTGTAAACTTACGCAAATGTGTAAATGTTGTGTAGCATTTTCACACATGCTTATGGCAACTGTTTGCAGCATTGGCCACTGCAATGCACATTTAATTAGATTTATTTGGGCTTTATTTAACCTGTATTCACCTCACATTTCCATATCCAACGCTTGACTGTTGCGTTTGTTGACACCTCTAAGGCGCTGACAGTATTTGTGGGTCTCATTGCTTATGAGTGTCAAACTTGCCCATGCAGGAACTGTTCAACATATTTACATGTAGGTCAATGTTTTAAAGATTAGAGCCTTTCACCACAAAGGTTACACATGCATGCATTTGCATTCAAAAACACACAGACAGACCGCCAAGACCAGCCTGGTAGCGATGATATGTATGTTCAGTACGTTTTACTATACAAGAACCTTCTCTTTCTCCTCAGTTTTGTGTTCCAGTGGTTGATGAGCTGGATGCTTTGCTACCCCTGGCGGCTGCCTGCAGGGACAGCTCCCTGCTGGAGGTTCGATCAAGCTTTGTGGAGGCATGTAGCCGGGGAGCGTTAGCTGTGCTGGACCGTTTAGAGCAGAGAGCACTGGAAGTCCCATCCTCGCTCCCACTGAGGAACCTGCCTGCTCTGTTGGCCACTTGCATTTACGTACTGCAACGATTGGAGCGCTACCATGCACGGCTGAAGGACTCAACCGCTAATTTAGCCAAAGTGTAAGTAGAAGGTGTATACAGACGCTCCCCTACTTACGAACAGTCGAGTTACGAACAACGGTACATACGAACATTTCTGCGCGTACAGTATGTCGAAAAATGTTCGGAAAGAGATGCTGTAAGTTAGATTTTGTATTGCGCGTAGTGCTTCTTTCCGCCGCTAATACCGACGCTTGGCGCTGTGAGAGCTCATTGGAGGCTCAGCAACGTGTCGAGGAGGAGGAGGAAGAAACGCCGGTCCCCATAAAGGAGGAAATAACTTTTGAAGCCGATTCCAGCGACGACGAAGAATCTCTCATGATATAAAATCCTCCTCTTCCTCCTCCTCCATCATCTCCTTAAGCATCGAGTACATCTTCCAAAAGTAAGTTAAACTTCATTTTGTTTATCTTATTACGTACATGTACATACTGTGTGTGTCTCTCGCGCTCTCTCTCTAACATACGTAGTACAGTACAGTACTGTACGTATTCTCTCCATTTTATTCAAAGTTTTTTTCAGTACAAACCAATGCAGGTTACTTGTACAGGCCTTAAACATACTTATACAAACCTTCAATATACTTATATAGGCTTTAAACATAAATTATAATACAAAATATAGCACTGAAGCAACTTACGAACAAATTCACCTTACGAACGATCGTCCGGAACGTAACTCGTTCGTAAGGTGGGGAGCGTCTGTATATGTGTTCCGTGTAGCTTTCCAGTGAGAGAGAAACAAGTGTTGTGCTTTTAGTGTATGAGGTGTGTCAGAAAAAGCTACATTCCAAATCCAAACAACAATCTAAGCTTTCCCCTTTCAAATAATCCTCCTGGAGTTTTACACACTTCCACAGTTTTCTCTGCCATGTTGTTACTACCGGTATATTATTTAAGCCTTGGGTTAAAATTGTTTGCCAAGTCAAACCTGGAACAAATGGATTGTTGTTTCTTCTAAATGGTCTAGAGTTGACAACATTATTCAATTAAATGATGATCAAATTAATCCGAAACTTTTTTTAATAATCAAGTAATCGCCGTGAATTTCAGCCTATCAACAGTAATTGTTCACTGATTTCTGTAGACCTTCATGAAAGAAGACAGATTAGCTTCTGTGTTTAGTCAATATAAGACATTTGCAAACATCTGTTTATACTTTGGAAAACAATGACCAAACTGGTATCATAGTACATCAATCCCTTTAAAAAAAAAAATCACTACTCAAAATACAAAATAAACACCAATCACTGGTTAATAAACAGTAATCAGGGAAAAAATACACTTTCATGCAAAATTAAAATGAATCTGATTAGTCGATTAATTGATTCTTAAAACATGTGATCGTGACAGCACTAAAATGATGTAAGCCTTTGAGAAACGTTCGAAATCAAGATGATACATTTAAGATTCAAAGCAAGAGTGCGAAATTTGAAAGAAAATGAAAATGACTGACAAGTGGTAATGACACCCATATTGTGTCTACATCTGGTGAGTTTTTATGCCTCATAATAACACCTTAACCTTTGCCCTCCACATATCCCCTCCAAAGGCATCATGCTTGCCCTCCACGCTCCTGTTTTTCCACCTCTGGCCCTATACACCCCTCCGCCGACTCTTGGCCTGTTCCCCTTCTGGCTCGTAAAGTCTTTTTCCTCTCTTCACCAGTCATTCCGTCGTTTCCAAGCTTCCTGCACCCCCTGTTAAACTCTCACCTCTTTCTGGAAAGTATCAAGGCAGGCAGATTTAAAGGAGACAATATGTCAGACTGAACTTTTAATAATAAATCAGGTGTGTTCTGCCCTTCTCTCTGTCCAGGCATTTGAGTCTGCTGCCTGTCCAAAAGTACCAGCAAGCCGTTGAGGCCTTGAAAGACCAACTGAGCAGCTATTGTATCCAGGTTTGTTCCACCTGTGTGCTTCAGGATGCGGAGAGCCACCACTGGGCTGACTCCAAACCATTTTATGAGGTAAAGAAAAATGGAAAATATTGGATAGAATCAACTGATTTTCTCACTTTTAGTGCTCATTTTTTCTCCTTTTGTCTGCAATCATCACAAACATATATACGAGTGTGAAAAGCATTCATTGACTTTCTTTATACATCAATATCTGCTCCATCGTTTAAAAAAATAACTAATTTTAGTAATAGTACACGTAAATATTTACAATGGGTTCTCTAATTTCATACACAATACTTTTTTTTTTTGAGGAAATCATGGAAAAGAAACACCCCATTCCAGAAGTAAATTTGTCACTATAGAAACTGTAATTGCCAGTACAGACGCTCCCCACCTTACGAACGAGTTACGTTCCGGACGATCGTTCGTAAGTTGAATTTGTTCGTAAGTTGCTTCAGTGCTATATTTTGTATTATAATTTATGTTTAAAGCCTATATAAGTATATTGAAGGTTTATTTAAGTATGTTTAAGGCTTGTACAAGTAACCTGCATTGGTTTGTACTGAAAAAAACTTTTAATAAAATGGAGAGAATACGTACAGTACTGTACTGTACTACGTATGTTAGAGAGCGAGAGACACACACAGTATGTACATGTACGTAATAAGATAAATAAAATGAAGTTTAACTTACTTTTGGAAGATGTACTCGATGCTTAAGGAGATGATGGAGGAGGAGGAAGAGGAGGATTTTATATCATGAGAGATTCTTCGTCGTCGCTGGAATCGGCTTCAAAAGTTATTTCCTGCTTCATGGAGACCGGCGTTTCTTCCTCCTCCTCCTTGACACGTTGCTCAGCCTCCAATGAGCTCTCACAGCGCCAATCGTCGGTATTAGCGGCGGAAAGAAGCACTACGCGCAATACAAAATCTAACTTACAGCATTTCTTTCCAAACATTTTTCGATATACTGTACACGCAGAAATGTTCGTATGTACCGTTTTTCGCAACTCGAATGTTCGTAAGTAAGGGAGCGTCTGTACAAGCAATGCTTTAAATAGGACATTTTCTTGAAAAAAATAAAATAATTATCTTCTTGGTGTGTTTAAAAAAATAATAATAAAAAAAATAATAATAAAATAAATAAATATATATATATATATATATATATATATATATATATAATTTTCTGATCTACACCGTCTGATTTTATTCATACCAATATTAAAAGTACAGTCTTCTGTACATGACCACGTGACTCCGATTCTGTAGGATTTTAGGAACCCTCTGGAGCTTTTCCAGCATCTTCTTTTCATTTTCCCGTTCATTCCCACCTCCTCTTTCTCACTGAACCTTCTACTATGAACTTCCTGAGAACATCTGTGGCTTCCACGCTACCCCAGGGGCTCCATGGGTTCAGCTGTCTGAAGTCTTCAGTCTACAGTGGGACTGTCTGGAAAGTAGCAAAAGGGCCCCTGTGACTAGCCTACCTTCATGCCCTTAAACCAATCGAAAGCTCCCCTCTTTCCTTCTATACGCCGCTTGTGCCTCTTTGTTCCCGCCTGCTTCCCCGGGTCAACAGTGTCGGGCAGACCTGCTGTGCGCAGGTGTGAGCTTTTTGTTCAAGCGTGCCTGCTTGTATTTGTGCACATGAGTGCTTGTGTGGGTATGGAGAGGAGAACCACATCTTCCAATGTGTCTTGTATTTGGTGTGTGACTTTGTGTGTATGTCAAGTGTGAAGATGAATGCATCAAATTTCTCTCTCCGTGCCTTGGCTCTCTTAGAGCTCGGTGCAGCACGTTTTTCCAACTCGCTTTCACACTCTTTCTTTTGTCCTTAAAAAAGTTGTTGACGCGGATGAGAAAATACTTTATGATATATTAACAGCACATGTGTACAGAAAAATATTGAAAAAAAAGGATGACTGGAGCCAAAATGCTAAATTTCATCGAAGAAAGGGTTTTGTATATCTAAAATCTAGATCCAACCCTCACATATGCTGGTAACTGCTCTTGGATCCTGTGCGTCTGGATTTGCTCTCTTGGGTCCACAGGCATAGGATGGCTGCTTAATCCCGGACATTGAGTCCGGTCACGCTCCCATCAAACACAGATCCCTAAATGACTTGCTCCAGGGAGAGAGAGAGAGAGAGAGAGAGAGAGAGAGAGAGAGAGAAGATGTAAAATATGAGATTGATGAAGTGAAGTGGGAACAAAATGAGAAGGATTGACCTGGAGAAGTGGAGCAGTTTTGACAGTATGTCAGTCTGGTTGCGCCATGCCTTGTACAATGTCCTATTGTTTGACTGTAAAGATGAGGCGTCGCCTCTCTATCCTTGCTCTCATTTTTCTGAGAGATGGTATCAATTTCTCCCTTCGTCATTTTCAAAGTGTGACTGTGATGAGTTCTCCAGTTCAGGACTAAAGTCCCAGTGGGAGAAGAAACCAGGTGCAGAGTACAGGTGGCCTGATCACTTGAGACGTTCTCCCACCTCTCCCTTTCTTCTCCTTTCTTTCTCTCTTCCTGTTTTTCTCCCTTCTTGCTTTTTTTGTGCTTATGTGTCACTGTCAATGTCCGTCTCCACTATATATCTTCATCTTTTAACTTTCCTTTTTCTCCCACAGGGTGAGCGCTGTTCCTTCTCGGTGCAGATGTGGTTCTACTTCCTGTGTGGTCTCCGTAGCGATCTGTGGGCTGTCCTCCCGCCACAGTTGGCCAAAGAGTTGCTGGGCCAGGTGCTATCAGAGACGTTACAGGTGCTGGTGCAAAGATATGCCCGGGCCCAGCCTTCATATAAGAGACACCTGCAGATAAGGTGCTTGTTGTCAGAAGTCTTATAGGGGTGTCCAGGAATTTCAGGTGTCATTAGTTAATACACGAATGCAGTTTAGTGCCAGTTTGAGAAGCTTTATGACCGTCATGCAGCTCCAATTTGCAGTGCATATTATGTTTCAGGTTGTTGACCAATAAATAAAATCTATTATTATTATTGACCATTATAATCTTCTGCTTAAAGACTTTGAACAATCTGAAGTTGGTTTGAGTAAGGCAATATCACTCTTTGAAGCAAACTAGCTTTGCGCAAATGCCTGCTCTAGAAGTAGCATCATATGTCAAAATCCTGTTTTGAGGGACTTGCCATGGACAACGAGAAATTGCTCCTTTAGGAACAGTGTGATAGCCATAAAGCTTCTCAAACTGACACTGAGCTGCAGTCAAGGACAGAATAACTTCTTGCGGGCGGCAATTTGGCAACACTGTTCCAATGTGAATTGCTGAGGTATAGGTAAACAAATGATATGCTTGCCAATTGCTAATGGGCTCAATTATGCCTGAATGATACCTGTTTGTAGATAACCTCCTGTTTATATATACACCTTTGGGAGCATGGCTTGAGCTTTGTCTTATTTTTCCCTTCTTCCCTCCCTTCCCTTCTTATCAAGATCTCACTTTTTACCAAGTACCGACAGGCTTTTTTGTCCTGTCTCCCTCTGTCATCGGTCATTGTTTTTTTTTTTTTATGGTTCTTGGATGGGTTGAGACTGCACTCTAAAAACAGTTAGGTCAAAAATAACCCAACTATGGGTAAAAAAATGGACCGATCATCTACTTGGGTCGATTTGACCCAACTTTGAGTAAAAAAATGTGTCTTTCAGAGTAAAACAACTCATAAATATTGGTCAGATCATTTACTTGGGTCAAAAAATGGGGTCATTTTCTATAAAACAACCCAAAAAGTTGGGGCAAATTGACCCATAAAATAGATCAGTCCATTTTTGATCCATAATTGGGTTAATTTTGACCCAAAAATTTTTAGAGTGTGGGGATGATGTTTGATTGTCTTCATTGAGGAGAGTTGGCAAATTTAAAAATGGATATAACAACGTGACACATATAGTAGATCTAACTATTAACTCATAAAAATAGCTGACTGACACATAACCTAGTAATGTATTATGCAGAGGTGGGCGCGTCAATGAATTTGGAGCATTTGTAATTCGTCAATTGTCAACAGTCAGGACACCCTTCCGCCATCATCAATCTGTCAATAGTTTAAGCCCAACCGCATTGTAATCGGCAATTGCTGTTATTCGGCAGCAAAGTGGCCATTGATGGATTAAAGACTACATTGACAGATTGATGAAAACCTACTTCCGGCAATGATCAGACCGTCAATTTTCTCGTTATTCGTCAATCGTCAACAAAACGGGAGTCTGTCATTGACGGAACCTTCCTTCAATATTGATGGAATTCTCACCTCTGGTATTATGGGTGGCTTTTTAAGTGCATTCAATAGGCCGATGGTAATGCTATTCTAAGGGGTAAAACAATGAGACCTGAAAAATTGGGTCATTTTGTATAAAACAACCCAGAAAGTTGGGTCAAATTGACCCATAAAGTGGATCGGTCCATTTTTGATCCATAATTGGGTTGCTTTTGACCCAACTGTTTTTAGAGTGTGTTAGTGACAATTCATTCCTGTGCATCTACAATGACAATAAAAGATATGCCCTTCCATACAGTACATTCATACATTCACCCTTTCCTCTCCACATGTACAAGATGTGACATCACAGCAGTGCTACTCTTCGTGGAGCACCTGATGTGGAGCGTGTGTGAAAGTCCTGAGGCCTTGCTCCACCGGGACCCTTCGTCTGCAATCACCATAATAGCGGGCGGATCCGACTGGCCCTACCAGATCCATAGCTTGTGTGAACAACTCCTGACAGTCCTCATCATTGGCACAGCACCGCTAACTTTGTTATATAGGTTTGTATGTTGCAAAACGTTACCTTTAAAATGTTCAAAGTTAATGTTTGAACACTCTGTTTTCAGAACATTTATGAATAACGATGCACAGGAGTCAACGTCAGACCAGTTGGAAAGGCTTGTGGTGCACTGGCGGAACGCTTTAGAACCAAAAGTCTTCACAGAAGAAGCCATAAAGTATGTATTGAATGCAATCTAACATGCACCTAATCCGAAGGGAACAATAAATACACAGTTTAAGAGGGACAAGTAAATTAGAAATTTATCTCAGTATGATGCAGTTCAGTTCTACACCACTGCAAAGCTCAACTAAAATGATAAACATATTGAGTTAATATTGTAAATCTCTGACAGTGCCCAATAAAACATTTTTTACATGTCTTGTATCACATCACAGGTATACCGAAAAAAAATAATCTCTGGAGGTTCCAGCAGCATACATGTTATATATTTATGATTTCACCTGCTGCATGCTTTACAAATACAACAATGCAAGCAGCAAAACAACCATCGCAGCTGACACTTGCTTTATGAGGGCTTTACACATCATGCATCGAGCATATACCGTGGTGTGTATGTGTACATGTGATCATACTTACACGCGTGTCTAGTTACTTGCCTGACCTCTAAGGTGCAGTCAATCACTCACCCCCTCACCCTTGACTCCCCCCTCCTCCACCCATGTAATCTCCCTCACAGCCAGGGGTGATGTCACTGCGTGCTGATGGCGCACAAATCAAACTAACCCCCGCACTTGTGCTCCAATGTACTGGCGAGCGGGAATTAGTTTATTTTTATGACCTCTTTATTTCTTTGCTCCCACCTCTTTGCTTAGCGTGCAACGGCGCCGGGGGGCCTGGTGATGGCCCGAAGCCAGGCCCACAACATACTGGACTGGGACTCGGAGGCCAAATCCTCAGCCCATTAAAAAAAACAAAAAAACTGTAATGATTATTAAATGAAACATAAACGCAATGTATACAGTACAGTTGTGTCTTATGATACAAGTTTTTTTTTTTTTTTTTACAATGTTATGCTGTATGGACCCCCACTAGTGTAAAATGGTATTATATTGGTTTTGTGGAATATGAGTTAATCAGCACACATTTTCTTCATCTTAGGTGGCAGCCATTTTGCCATTTGCTGTCACCTGAAAATGACATCACAGTTCCTCAAAGATCAGGTAATGAGCAATCACAGCTCAATTTCAGGTGAGCCGTGATTAGCGGTCACCTGACATGGATGGACATGGGTGGATTTTGCTGCTGAACTCATATTCCACAAACACAATATTAATAAGAATACTGTCCTTAGACGTCTTAGTTTGGCTGCAGAGCATGGCGAGAGATTTGGCTCCAAAAAAATATTCCCACAAAAGCATTTATCATGACTTACATCTGTAAAAGTTTAATTCTGCTTGTGAGTTGTCAATAGTGCGTTTGTGGCTCGGCAGGAGTGTGCATTTATTTTTGAGAAAAACATAACGCGTTCAAGATACACACACATACCGATCCTCAGATACTTCACGTATCTAAATTCATTTGAACTATTTCTATTAGTTTTAACATTTTTTTCCACTTTTGTTAACAAGAGTATGAAAACCTAGAATTTTTTTTATTGTACATTTGGAACAGATATAGAATTTGTGATTAATTGTTAACGAGTGAAGTCATGCGATTAATTAAAATAAAAAATGTTATGTTAAAAATGTCGCCCCTAATTTTTAATAATCTTTTTTTTTTTTATGAATTTATGGCAGTGAATGAGTTAAAGTTGTATTTTGTTTCCTGGCTTGTGTGAAAAATTTCGAGACAAATCGCTCACCATAGCATATAACATTTTATTGGAAAGAACATTTTTAGGTTGACAAAACACTTGTTTCACACTTGACCGTTGAAATCAATGGAAAGGGCTTAAATCCATTGCAGGCTCCCCAAAACAAACAAAGTTATGTAACACGAAATTTGTACTCTATATTGCTGTAGTTTATGTTTAAAAAAAACTGTAAGTAGATAGAATGTAAAGAATTAAACAAGTTTGTGCATCATGATTAAATAATTGTAGCTCCTTCGGAGGATAAAGAATATATGATTTGAGTAGTTATGCCACCGTATCTGTCTTACTCTCCGTCTGTCTGTCTGTCTGTCTCTCTTTCACTCTTTCCCATTCTCTATAAGTGTGCATGTGAGGTTCCGTAAGCCAACTCTGCGCCGCAGCCGACGAGATTTATCAGCGCAGTTAAAAGAGGATTTCTTCTGGATTTGCGGCTACACTGACATCATAAATTGCTCTGTCAGATGGAGGCATAGTTTGCCTCAGTCAAGCAGCAGGGTGCACCCTGCCGTAGCTTTCAGACTCAAATAGAATGCTTAATTTCTGTGTAGACGTCCCCTGTGAAGCCTCCCGCCTCCTTGCGCCTCAGACAAACTCTGTCCATGCCTTCCATTAGTTTTTTATTGAGATGTATAAAGTAGCATGCCGGCACACACGCATTTACACACGTCAGCGTGCCCTCGCACTTGCATGCATACCCAACCACATACACACATGCACACCAAGGATACGCCTCATTACCCACAGCTGGCTGCAGCCTCTTGGTTATACAAAAGATGTGGGAGGGGGGTAGTGCTGTATATTCATGTTTTTGGCTGTCTCCCAAATGTTAATTTGCTTTTAGCTGGCCACGATTAGAGCTAATTCCTTCCCGGTGCACATTATAAATTCAAGCGAGAGGGAAGACATTTGCTGAGTAGGCTGAGGGACACTGAAGGATCTTAACCTTGTTGCATATATTCAAAGTACAGTGTTACTTTAGAAGGTGAACACAATCGGTGGCAGGACTTTAGTTTTGGGGTTTTGAAGAAACTTTTCTCAGAGGAAACAATAGGAATTGATCACATTATCAGAGGGGAACGTTTGAATCGTTTCAATCCGGGTCATGGCACCAATTGAAAAGTTCTGAGGGGAACTTTCAACTAGTCTTTTTATCTTTAATACCTGGTATGTTATACTATCAGTAACAAGCAAAAGACTGTGTATTCTCAGTTGAACTATTTACTGGATGCCAGAAAGATCGAGTACACAGCAGTGAAGCCTTTTTTCTGCTGAATGCGGAAGATGGCTTAATCTGTCCAAAACGGTTTGGTTTCTACTCTTTTACTGTCCATACCTAGAGACAATTTATGACCTATTGTCTCTACTGGTTTCAACTAGATATTTGTGCCAGAATGCAGATAGATAGGAAGATGCCGAGTCAGGAGGATGGCCTTGTTCAAGTTACCTAACTTTAAAGTTATAACAATGAGTAAAAAAATAAAAATAAAATAAAAATATGCCCAAGTATGAGTACTCTTAAAATGTCCTCTAAACAATTACTGTACTTAAGTACAAAAACAAAAAACACAACAAAAAATCTGATACTGATCTGCAAACTTGGAGAGAGAGGGGTACTGCTGGACTTTATATCCCTCCATCCATTATCTTAACCGCTTGTCCTTACAAGGGTCGCGGGGGGCGCTGGAGCCTTTTCCAGGTGGCTTCGGGCAGTAGGTGGGGTACACCCTGAACTGGTTGTGGACTTTTTATGTTATTTCCAGTTAAACCCTATCTTATTACAATATTCACATTTAAGGATAATTGATTCCAGTTGAACCCCAATTTCAGATTTTCCAATCCTCCAGTGATCTCTTCGAGTAGTTTTTCCAGACTTTAGAAGTATTTTTCAAGGGGAAAAATGGTAATAATGGCACTTTCAATTCAAGTTCCGCTGTACCATTCTCTTTTCCCACATTCTGCTATTCAAGACATGTTTGATTCCTCTCTGTTTCATCCACGATTGTGAAGCATATTCCCTCCTTTGTTGTCTCTCACCTGACACTGCAAAACTGTCAACTTGTTTTTTGTTTGGTTTTTGTTTTTTCCCATCACTCCACTCTCAGAGACGGCCTTATGGGCCAGGAAGCCTCTGCGTGTCAGCTCCGGCTGCTGACCTCTGACCCAGGAAGCAATCCCAGGTTGCTACTGCGAACGCTGCTTCACAGAGACGGTCACCTGCCTCGCATACTCCTGGAAAACTCTTGTAAGTCATGTTTCAATTTTTCTGTATGGTGCTTGACATTATTTTTATTATTTTTATTATTTTTTTATAATGATAATAATAATAATAATTATTATTATTATTATTATTTATGTTTTGAAGATAAAAATTAAGACACTTTAATTGTATTATCTTAATTAAGTGCCCCCCCTCAAAAAAAAAAGAGAGAGAGAGAGAGAAAACTTTTTGTTTGGTGCATGATACCCAATGCTCTTAGAACTGAGCTCTTAACTTTTACAGACATTAGACGACCTCCCTCTCATTTTATTAGGTCATCATTATCATCTTTGCCATTATCGCCATCATCATCTTCACCTTGGTCACCAGCGCCACTAAATCAATAGAGTGCAGTAATAAACACTCAACAGACCCAAGCAGAGCACATATGCTGACCTTTAAAGATTTTGCATTCCTCCTCCTCTCCCCTGTACTGGCAACAGTCTAACCTTTAAAGACTGTTGTGCACTCGCACATTAATTCACATTATAGTGACCTCATTAATAACAACTCTCACTGTGCCGTTCTCTTGGTCGAGCAGAGAGTCTGGCTGCGAGGCGCTGGGATGCCTCCGCTCTGCGTCGTATATCAAGGCAGGAAGCGCTGACTCTTGCATGTTATCGCAGTGACGGCCTAATTAAGCGAGAAGTGGGAAGACAGAAGCTTGACTGAAAGCTTAACACTCCCATAAGCATCTGCGGGTTGCTTTGTGTGTGCATACAAATTGAGGACAAATGAAAAGAAAAAGCAACGTAAGATGTCATCGAAGTGTTGGGTCATCACACGCTGCCGGCTTCTTTATTGTCTGGTTTCTTCACACGTATTCATTTTGTTTCTTTAAATGTCTAATTCATTTTCTTGTATGGGGACAGGTAATAATGTTTGAGTATTAGATTTTACATAGATTATACAACACAATAAATTGTCTTCGGTACATCCACATAAATGTCATTAGTGCTCTTGTTTTCAGTTACTGCAGTTTGCAATGAGCGAGACGGAGACATAATAGAAAATTTAAAAAATAAATAAATAAATTATAGTGTCTCCCAGCAGGAGTGACAACTTTTTTTTCTGAAGTTATCTCCTGAGCCATAATCAGAGAACCTGCTTTGTTCTCAATCGTGTTTCCACAGACCGTCACGGTCACATCACTGATACCCAGAACACTTTCTCCTTGAGGACCAATTACCAGACAGGCAGAGAACAAGATAGCGGCATAACCCACCTAATAGACTGATTATAGGTCGACTTGGTTCAACACTTAAGAGTGTTTTAGATGTGTGATTGTGGAAGAGAAGAAAAAAGTGAATGACATCACATAAAAGAAATTAATTGTCATTTGAATTTTGAGTGATGATGTTGTTTCTTAGCTGCCTGAGCTGAGTATTAAAGACCATGCACGGGACCAAAACAATTATCTTTTACAGGTCAAAATAATTCATAATTCATCCAAAGAAAGCACCATTACAGTACCCTCTCACCCATATGCTCTATTCTTGAGAGACTACAGACCTGTAGGCACGGGACGTTGCAATTTATAGTATATCATCATCACTCTACAGGACATTATAAACATAACATTAATGAATATAAGCCAAACATGCAGACTCATAAATTGTTTTCATATACAGACTGTAGGAGATCAATTTTTGTAGACAGCCACACATGCGCTCAGGGTAAAAACTGGCACATCGTCATTATCGTGCTGGGTGAAAGTGTAGTTTACCGTGTTTGGGAATTTGGCAAGACTGCATGATGCCTTTCTGGGTTTTCTGGCGGACCAAAGGGTGTTTTCTATTACACGCTCCCAGCACACGTAACAATTTGGTGACAGAAAGTAGACTTGATCTTAGACCAACTAATAGCTGGTCTAAGTTGGGGCGCAGGTGGTGTAATGCGATTTTGGTGGATTTGATGTAAGCGCAGGCAGACAGATTATGTGCTCCACTGATATATGTGGTGGATGTCATCATATTTCAAACACACGATTGGGAGTGAAGGCAGAACTTTATTTCTAAAGCACTTTAGAATAACCAACATTGCATACGTGTGCAAAACCAAAATATCACAAAATAAATACATTCATATATATTACATAAGTAGGCAAGCAAATAAATAAAAACATAAGACAAGAAGTAGGTAAGCGATTAAGTAAATAAGTAAATAAAACAAGTATCAATAAATTAATAACACCAAATACATTAGACACTATAAAAAATGTGAAACAATGCTGAGTCTCATGCTGAGTCAAAAGCCAAAGAATAGAGATGTGTTTTGCCTAATATTTAGCGGAAAGTCGTTCCAAATTGTGGGACCGGCAACTCAAAAGATCCCGTCTGAGCCTCCGCTTAGTTCTGGGTTACCTCCGGTCATGTCTGGTCCACTGACCTGAGACACTGGACAAAGAAATCACATGTTTTCTTAAGATGGAGCTCAGGGGCAGTAAATACATTGAAAACAGTTGGGGCCCCAAAATAGAACCCTGCAGAACACCATATTAGTTGGTGACCAATCCAGGATTTACCTAGTCAACTACCATAGACCCCAGTTCACCCGTGACCTTAATAAGCAGTATGGGAATTAATGGTTGGATAAAATCATTTCACAACACAAAAAGTGTTAACTAATTACGCTGCATTACTTTTTATGCGAAATCCTACAAAAATCTCACGAGACTCCTGACTGCAGTGTTTCACACACTTTTCAAATAGCTGTCATTTCTGACAGACCACTGGATGTCTGCCACCTCTGGAGCAACGGGCCTCTGCTCAGCAACCCCTGTCAACTTAACACACACCCTTAGTACACAATATCACTACCACGTATAGACATCTATAGGAGTTACACACACACCTCCGTCAGCCCTGTGCTTAGACAGCTACCCCCACAAGGACACCCTGTCAAAACCTCTTCCCTTTCACTTCCCGTCTCCATGTGCTGTACATCCCACAGCCAGGGGGCTTTGAAATCTGCTTTTCTCTTCTTTTTTTTTTTTTTTACCCTCACAACCATTGAACACAGATGTGAGTTTTTCTTCCCTTTCTAATCCACAATGCCTTTTGTTCGTCCATTCTGTTAACACGTGTCAGAGTGAGCCTTGACATTTTTCAAAGTTTTTTTTTTCTCCCTGTGAAAGAAAATATAAAATCTAAATGCTGTTTTGTATAATATATATCATACATGTTTTTGTTCCACTACAATGACCCCCCCCCTGTATATTTTTTCCTTAAATGTGAAAAAGAAATGAGCGTAATTATTTTTTTTTTTTAATCACTCAATCTCTGGGTTCTGAGTTTGTGACTTTTATCCTCGTTTCAGTGTTGTAATTTTCACTAGTCTATGCAATGATTAAATTGTCTATGAACTACTCCCTATTGTATGCAGGATTATTTTATTATTTTATATTTACAAAGGGAAATCTTAGTCTTGCCTTTACAAAATTTGAGGCCTCAATTATCCTGAAAAATATGATTTTTTTTCTCTTTCAAAACTATATATATTTGTTAAAAAATTATTCCATCAGAATAAAAATGTTTCATATGAATTTCTGTTGTAAAAATGACGAATGGAATTGAATTATAAGGAATATGTTATGAATTAGGAAGGGAAAAAATATATTTTTTTGTGGGAGAATTGCTGCGTAAAAGAATTTAAAAAGAATCAAGTCTTAATAGTAAAACAAAAACTTATATATATATATATATATATATTATAATAAAGTGATTATATTACAAGTCAATTGTTTGGACTAATAGCTGACTCTTCCAGACTTTTGCCAGGAGAGCCACCTTGAAATATCTACACAGGAACGGCAAGCGGGAGATGCCTTCGTCATTGCACTTTTTAACATTTGTACCTGCCTGAATGACATCCCCAAGGCCTTAACTCAAGTCTTTCAACCATACCTGGAGAGACTGCATGTATGGGAACATCTCTATACTTTGGCAGGTAAAGTAGCTTCCATCCATTGAATAAAATGAATGACTTTCCTCCACAAGATCCTGCCTTTATTATCGCCATGTGAATGGTTCCATATGTCATTTCTAAAGGCTCCTGCTGTAGTTCCGTGCGCTCCGTTAAAGCTGTACTTTACTATGTAGAGGGTATGAAAAGGCACTGATGGCCTGGACTTGACCGTACCATTTCAAATGTAAAACATTTAATTTTTCAAGTATGTCAGGATAGAAAATGACTTAATATGCTTGTGCAGAAAGCAAAATGCACACATTGTCATACAAAACTGATGATTTTGATTATAGCCTGGTTGAGTGGTTACCAGTGAAGGCAGAGCAAGGAAGTGAGGGCTGATAGAGGGAATAAATCAAATCCAGATTGAGAGATTTGCTCAATGTCATCCAACCATCATTTATTCCCTCAGCCTAATTAGTTTAATTATTGGATTGTGCCAAATCTTTGCAATGCACTTTTTGGTTACAGGAGAGCCCCGCTGATCCTGTTCAGCTATTCACTGCGGGAACATTCATAGGTTACACAGAGAAGTTTCACTACTTCTCCACTTACATCTCACAATGTAGTAGCAAGAGGTTTCCAATCAATACACGAGTCAATACAATAGCAGTGGGTGTAAAGTGTGAAAACTAAGTGACTTTGAAAAATAGGTCTAGGTCTCACCTGCCTCGGCGCACTGCCTCGTCAAACAGCTATATCATTTTGTGTTCCGCTCCAGTCTTATTCTGTGGGTCTGAGGTCGCACATTTGTTAGACGTCCCATAAGATTTCACAGCACTTCCAATACTGCCAGCATACTTTATCTGTCCCGTAGCCTTTGCTTCTACAGCGGCTGCTACGGGAAATTTATGGCCGCCATACAACTTCATGCGGTAGCTTCGCAGCTATCAATATGAGCCGGATATGAAAGGGCAGAGCAATGGAAGACGTACTGTACGACACCTTGAGAGGGTACTAAGACTTTCACCGTCGGGCCACTGAAATTGATTGAAAACATCTGAATGTGACCGGTTATTACTTGCTTTATTACAGACATTTTAGCTGAATATATCAGCAATCTAATCTTTACATTTGACATTTATGTCAAAACTAAAGTTGTGACATGATAAGGAAGTGGACTGTCCCAATGGACTCGCAATACTTGAGGTAATGCCAGCGTGGCATGAGTTCAAAGGGGAATTCGCTCCTTGCGTCAAATTTTGAGGGGTGCAAAATTTCAAGGGAGGAAAAAAAGCTGTAGTTATAGTAGTCGAAATTGGAGTGGTAATAAATTTTCAAAATCTGCAGCGATATCTCACCCTGCTTGCTACTCTAGTTGCACCTTGCTGCGGGGTATCAGGTCTCATTGTTTTACCCCTTAGAATACCATTACCATCGGTCTATTGAATGCACTTTTTAAAAAAGCCACCCAAAATACCAGAGATGGGCATTCTATCAATACTGAAGGAAGGTCCGTCAATGACAGACTCTCGTTTTGTTGACGATTGACAAATGACGGAAAACTTTTTTTTTTAAATTTACGGTCTGAGCATTGCCGGAACTGGGATTTTATCCGTCAATGTCCATCTGTCAATGTAATCTTCAATCCATCAACGAACAAATGCTCATTTTGCTGACGAATGCCGGAAACATTGTCGTACGGTCATTTTACTGAGGTATGACGGATTGACGATTAAAAATGCGGTTCGGTTGAAAAATATTGACGGATTGATGATGACGGAAGGGTGTCCTGACTGTTGACAATTGACAAATGACAAATGCTCCAAATTCATTGACGCGCCCACCTCTGCGTAATATGTTACTTGGTTATGTGTCAGTCAGCTATTTATATGAGTTAATAGTTAGATCTACTGTATGTGTCATTTTTAAATTTACCAACTCTCCAACATCATCCCACACTCTAAAAACAGTTGGGTCAAAAGTAACCCAATTATGGATAAAATATGGACAGATCCATTTTAAGGGTCAATTTGCCCCAACTTTTTGGGCTGTTTTATGTAAAATGACCCAATTTTTTGACCCAAGTATAGGATCTGACCAATATATATGAGTTGTTTTACACTAAAAGACCAATTTCTTGACTCAAAGTTGGTTCAAATTGACCCAAATAGAGGATCGGTCCATTTTTGACCCATAATTGGGTTATTTTTGATCCAACTGTTAGCGTGCACGTATTACAGTCTCTGTCTGTCTTAAATGTATCTATTTTCTTCTTTTTCCAGAAACAACTCAGAAAGTGCCCGTTGCGGTCGACTGTATCAGGCTAATAATCACCAAGTCTACAAACATCCTTCTGACACACCTGGTTACCATGGTGACAGAATGGCAAGCCACAGAGGAACCCAGCGGAGCGTCGTTGGTCAAAGTCGTTCCAGAAAGTGTCTTGGCTAAGGTGCCCAAAAGCTGGAACTACATACCAGTGGACGCACGAGGAAGGGAAAGTGGGAAGGGAGACTCTTCTTCGAAGAGTAAGCAAATAAAATAGTGCTGATTTTATTTATAAGTTTCTGCATTTATAAGTAGCATTCATTTCTAATTAACAACATGCATATGAATCTTTCCTGCAGCTGTCACGTCCCTCGCCATTCAAGCCATGTCCTTCATTTTCACCAACCTGCCGCTGGTTGTAGCGTCCTTGCCCCTCCCCGTCCGCTATCTCTTCCAAGCGGCAGAGAAACACCTTTCTCAATATGCCCGGCAACTGCGCTCGATGGGCCTGTTACTCTGGTCCCTGTTTAACTGCCTGATCCACAGTCTCGGGGACCCGCACTCGCTTGAAGACATCGGTGCACTCGCCTTGAACTGTCAGGCCAAGGATCGACTTGCCCTGTTGGCTGAGTGTCTGCAGGCTTCGATGGGGATTCAACAGAAGGTAAAGGTGTGAATAATAGAATAACAGCCATAATGAGGCTCTTCTGAGCACCAGAGTGGATTGTATATCATTACTCTATATTTTGCTGTGGTGGTTCAGGGCTAGATCATTCTAAAGGGAAAGTGGTAGTCTCTGTAATAATGTAAAGCTAATGATTATTTATTCAGGGATGTGATTTTTCCGCTAATTCGTGGAATTCCGCTTCCCCCCCCCCAAAAAAAATCGATTTTTTTAATTCTTTTTTTATTATTATTTTTTTTTAGTAGTTCATTGTGTATGCACATGACTCCGACAGATAACATCTTCTGCTATAACAAAGACATTTGTGGTATGCTCTAATATGAGTTACTTTTCATTTGGTCATAATATAATTATTTGTTCATGAACCCCCCCCCCCCACTGGGCACTGCCCTGGACCTAGCTGGGTGCCAGCGGCCCCCAGACCCCCGGCTAAATTTTCAGATAATTTCACTTTGGTCAAATCACATCCCTGTTTATTGTATGAGGCCATATGGGGTATGTTTGGTGATTAGGATAAGAGCATAATGGAGACAAAAATATATTAATGGAATAGCCAATTTATTTTACGATCTTGTTCAGTTAAACCTGACCTCAGTGGAAATTGAACCACATGTAAATCTTTGTGTTTTTCACATACGACAGGGTGTACCCAAACCCACAGTGCACAAGGTGCTGCAAGCTCTGGAGGAAAAAAGACCAAAGTGGATGAACATGCAGCTGCAAAAGGCCCGCAAACTCTGCATAAACAGGTGAGGGGTCAACTGGAGGTGTTTAAACAGAGGTCAAGGTCAAAATGGCGTTAGCGTTCTCTAATGTGAACGTGTTCATGCATGCCAGACAGTGTAATCAATCACTCGGCTGGGAAATGTTGAATATTCACGCAGGGTAGCATTTTATTCATATCATTTGGTTGAATGGATTATTTTCCACTAGACATTATATGTCTGATGTATTACAACTAAAATTGTGGTTGAGGCCTGATAGTCAATGGGAGAGGCCATGCAAAAGACATATTTGACTTTCAGGAAATTCACCTTCAAGGTTGACCGCTATCTGTTCTGGGATGCTGGACGACCTGTTTTATTTAAATTGAAAATAATTGGATTTGAATTTAACATAATGTCCAGGATCTCCAAGTTACACGTTACTAATGAGTCAATCAAAAGCTTACTGTATGTGTACTCAGACTGTTATGATGCAACAATCAAACATCTCTTCTAATTGTAGATGTGATGTGACCCTGTCATATTTTATCAGATAGGACAGAGTTGCACCGCTACACTAGTGCTATGCTCCGATAACTTCAATTTTGAGTGCTAATATGTGGTCACACTTTTCCTCTTTGTCATGATTAGTAGGCTTTAGTGGTGGCAGCACAAAAAACTCAATAAAGCTAACGAAATAGCTCAATTATTTGAAATTTAAGGTGAACTGTGTGGTTCTAATCATTTTTTTCAACATACAAATTCGGACAAGTGTTAGGCAGGGGTCAATAATTTTTTTGAAAGTGAGAGCTACTTTATGGGTGCTGACTAATACAAAGGGCTAGCAATTTAATACACACATGAAATATTTGCATATATTATACTTGCTCAAATTACCTTTAATAATGTTATTTATAATAAATATTGATATTCATCTATGTGAATACAATGCCCATGTCGATGATTTTAGTCAAGGTGGAGGGAATCATGAACATTTCCAGAGAGCAGTCAGTGTTAGCATGGAACCTGCAGAAAAGCATTACAGATGTCAGGAAACACCTACTAGAACACCTGAACTTGATTTGGGTTAATAAGAGGCACTTAAATGGTGACGGTTGTGTGCGATGACTTGTATATTTTACTTTGTTTGAAAGTGATTGGTTATTTTGAATACATCCACATTCCCAGTTATGCACACTTGTGCAACTTGGATGTTTTTATGACTTCCCCTCTACAAAAGATGTTTTTTTTTTTCATCATTCGAATTGTCGAGGTTTTAGGTCAATTAACGGTGGAGAAAAGTTTTTAATTTTTTTTGGGGGTGTACAGTATAACTTTTTAATACCACAAGAACCTAGAATTTGAGCAGGGGTGTGAAGATTTTTTTATTTTTTGGGGGGGCACCATATTGGTGACCGCTGTTTTAAGGTAACGCATCTAAGTGAAGATCAGTGTTTTTCAGTCACTGATTTTGTGGGACATGATGACAAGAAGACTGCACCCTGACTTATGATATCTTCACCACAACCAAGTCATGTGAATACAAAAACAAGCTGACACCTATGATTAAAAACAAAATAAAATAAACATAACAGGGACAAGATAATGAACATTAATCGGAAATAGGGATTTTAGTGACAAGACGAGGGAATAGGATGGGTGTTTTTGAGGGCGGTGGCAAAGAAAGGAAACGGGGGCAGTGTGTGTATGTGTGTGTATTGGGGGGGCGAAAAGGAAGAGTGATTATGTATCGCCTGTCTGAGGCATTCAGTAAGATCATTACTATTCATTAAACTAACCTTCACAGGGAAGTGATGCCCGGCTTGTAAACACTCCCAATACAGTGTCCGCCGAATAAGAGACATCCTGTGTGTGTGGCAGACACCCCTTGCCCCCCCCCCCCCCCCCAAATAACTTCACTCACTAACACCTCATGTGGGTGCACTCACACACAAACACAATCGTTTAAACCGTCTTTCAAAAAACATATGCCCTCCCAACCCGTTGCCCGCTTTCCTTTACCATCTTAAACCCCGCCCCCTCATGTAGACACCCACCTTGTCTTTGCAAAGTAATTTGTAGAGGAGAAGATTATTGTTCTCCATCATGGTGACCCTGGCTAGGCTGACGGGATGCATACACAGATGAAGATGAATGCAGTTATTCCTTGGCGGAGGTCTGCCTCTTTCAGGGCACATTGGCCCTAATGACATGATTGATAGGCTGTCCCAAATCCGGAGGGGCCCTCATTAATCACCCCACTGACTGAATCCAATCATCTGCTTCACCTGCACAGTGATGGACAGGAAAGGATACACAGCGCAGGTGCTGACACGGATGCACAGCCACCGTCCCAGACAACACCACCGCTGGGGACGGCAGGCGAAAGAATGAGGAGGTGTATGGACAGGACGGACCCCCGCTTCCTTTGCCATCCTCAATGTCAAGTAGCCAATGATTGGCTGACAGGCTGCACTATTTCTACCTTTTTATAATTACAAAGTGGGGAGAGTTAGGGAGAGAACAATGACAGGAAGTGTGTGCGAAAGAGAAGGTTTGATGGACGGTAGCGGGACATCCATCTGTATGAGAAGGCTAGGAAAATGATGGGGGCATTTGTCAGGGCTGGAGGACTGCACATGCGTGAGGACCTTGACACACACACACACACACACACACACACACACACACACACACACACACACACAGGCAGGACATGCCGAAGACACGTACAAATCACTTTTAGTGCGCCGGCATCCTTCGCTCAAAATTCTAGGCAAGATGCACTGATGCAATGTGGAAAAGTGTTCTGTGGTCTGACGAGTCCACATTTCACATAGTGGACGTTGTGTCCTCCGGGCCAAAGAGGAAAAGAACCATCCATACTGTTATGGACGCAAAGTTCAAAAGCCAGCATCTGTGAGGATATGGGGCTCTGTTAGTGCCGATTAGTCTATGGGCCAAAGTCCAAAATTTCACTTATCAGTACCACTCAAGGTGGCAAAACCTTGTAATTTTTTTTTTTTAAAGGCACATGTCTATAGATGATTTTTTGATATGATAACCCATCCTAAATGGTAGCGTTGCCATTTTTATCAGCACATGAATTTAATCTGTTTATTTGACAAATTGGATTATTGGTGCTGGTGCATAGTATAATTAAAGCCCATTTTCAGATCCTTACCCATCTTTTAGACAGGCTTGTTTGGTAGCATTTTAAAGGGGGAAGAAGAATTTTTACACCTGTCTAACAAATGTTGAGGTCGCACGGACTCTTCAAAGTGTCAAGAATTATTTACAATTAACAAAGAAACAATTAACGCCTAAACTGTTATTTTATTTGAACATTGTGAGGAGCATTCACAGGACTGTAACAATTCAGGAAATGTATAATATCCCAATATTATTCTACTATTAGAGGTGACTGGGGGACCAATAGTTGAATATGGTGAAAGTTTTCACTTGCAACCACCCAAAGTGGAAATTCTAGTTAAGTCTTTTAAAAAAAGCCTTATTCTTAGATATTGCAACTTGATGAGCCTTTCCAAATATTATCTTGGTCATATCTTGGTCAAATCGCATCCTGCACAATAACACTACAACAGCTTGGCTTCGTAGTAAAAGAGGATACTAGACTGGCCTGCCTGCAGTCCAGACCTGTCTTTCATTGAAATTGTGTGGCACATTATGTGGCAACAATGGAGACACCGCTGGACTGTTGAACAGCTGAAGCTGCACATCAAGGCAAGAATAGGAAATAATTCCACCTACAAAGCTTCGACAATTAGTGTCCTCAATTCCTAAACGTTTACCAAATGTTGATAAGTTAATGATTATTTGCAACAACAAAAAACTAAACAAAGTTTAGCAGTTTGAACATTAAAAATATTGTCTTTGTATTATATTATATATTAAATATAGGTTGAACATGGTTTCCCAATCATTTTAACACAACGTCCCAACTTCTTTGGAAATGGGCTTGTACGATAAAACTAAAACCACCCAAATAACCGTTGTTAAATGTAAACCTCTTTCACACAAAAACAGCATGTTCTATCTTACATCTTTCCTGAATGTTGTGGCCAGTAACTGAATCCTCCTGTGCGCTACTGCTAACACATTATTACCTCAATTTACTCTCTAAGGACAAGCAGTGGGTGTTTTTGTCCCACTCGTGTTTTTGCGAACTCACATTTTTTTCCCATGCTACCTCTTTTTCCTCACCCAGCGTCCAAGGCAAGGAAAGCGCAATGGCTGCAGCCGAACTGACCGAGCAGAAAATGGGCCTGATGCTGCTGGAGGTCTGCCACAAAGCAGGGGGCAGCGACTACCTGAGGCACATCCATCACATCATCCAAGGCAATGAGGTAGGGAAGCACTCCCTCTCCCCAGCACGTTAGGTGGCCGCTGGCCCGAGGCCGCAGGCTGGGGAGAAGTTGATGGGGGGAGATTTTTGGACAGGAGGAGGGGCGAAGAAAGAGGCTGCTGCTGCTAGGGGGTACATGCTGTGTTGTCTGTTGTTCAGCTGACCTGAAGGGTGTGCACCTGCAGTGATTCCATATGTAATACCTAAAAGGGTGTCTTAAATATGGGGATTTTTAAAATGCATTACAGGGAATTGTTAATAAATCTTATTATTTTATTATTATTAAATTTACTGTATTTGTAAATTTACTGTAAATTTACTGTATTTGTAAATTTACTGTAAATTTACTGTAAATTTACTGTAAATTTACTGTATTTGTAAATTTACTGTATTCGGAAATTTACTGTATTCGGAAATTTACTGTAAATTTACTGTAAATTTACTGTAATCTATGGGTAACATTGGGATTTCACACTATATTTTTGATATCAAATCATTTTTAATATCAAATCATTTTGTTTGTCCACAGAGATAGTTGCACAATCCAACAACAATGTGTGTAATTCTATTGATTCTCCACTTTTTATATAGGTCAACTCATAACTAAAGTGACTTATAACAAAGACAAATAGCAATTCAGTCCTTGGACAGTTATATGAAGTAAGCGGCCTTCAATGACCGTCAGGCGCGTAGTTACCGTTGCCATATATTTTACAATAGATTGTCTATAAGGATGCAGTTTGGAATAGCAACAACATACATTAGGCTGCTGTTGATGGATTCCATAAACAGCAATAACTTTGCATGGAAATGTGATAGAATGTGAATGGGCTACCTAAGCAGGCTGTAGCTTTCTGGAACAGTTTCACCTAGCCAAGGCTGAGACAAGAGTACTCAGGTCAGGGACACTCTGAGGTGGAGGGAGAGGAGGTTCACGCGGCATGTCAAAGTGACGAATGGGAGTGTCGAATTCACAACAGGAGATCCACGACACTCCATACTCTCATACACAGGAAAATGGCTTTCACGTTCGTTTTTTCGTCTACAGCAATGCAGCAACATAATGCTATATCACACTTTCAATTTAGTGACATTATGTTGAATGAATGTTTCTGTTTGTCTTAATTTTTTTTGTAATCGTATGTTACTTCTGTCTGGTACGCAGGATTTGCTGATGTCCAAATTAAGTGGTGAATTGCTCTGTGATCCGCCTTGTGTGGTGAGATTCGACGTCAGTGATCGTTTGCGCGTCACCAAATTCAACCCCCTTGAGCAGTTTGACCGAATTGGCAAAAAGAAGATGAATCAGGTTAGTAAGCAGAGGTTAAATTATTGCTATTTTGATATCACAGTTAAAGAGATGAGTACTTTTTCAACTCACAGTGCTTGAATGTAGTATTTTGTTTTAGTTTGTAGAATTTGTTTTTTGGGTTACTATGTTACCAGGCTAACAAAATTCATTCATTTCAAGAGATTTCCTTTTCATCTGCTAATGCCAACCGGAGACTCTCAGAAAATGTGTACAGCTCACAACATATTGGTCATCTAATTCTTTTGATGAAGTAATAACAAAATTGGGGAGAAATATTTGTGTGTGCACTGCACGTGTGCACACACAAATATTCCTCCCCAATTTCCAGTTTTCACACAGCTGTTTATATTGCAAAACATTGTCCTGTTTTCAACCTATTACACGAGGCTGAATAGCTTTGCATAGAAACACCTTATTAAGAGAATGATTAACACGACTTCTCCACTTTAGACGCCTATGTAGTTTGTCAAATAGAGTGGAGGCAGGAGGGGGCGAAGCTACATCCATCAATCTCCCATGAAGAATGATCAGAGAGAGGATGGATGAATGGATGGAGTTCTCCTCCTTTTGTCAATAAAGCTCAGCCTGCAGTTAGGAGTGACATTTTGGCAATCAAAACACTGATTTTTATTTGCTTCCACCAATCTGGTGCCGGTGCCAAGTGTGTTAATGTTGTGTTAAAAAAAAAAAGACGATGAAAAGAATGGCTGCTGTTGTGGCGCTTTTAGAGCAAGGGAGAGAGAAACAAAAGCAGAAAGCGTAGGAAGACTAACGACTCCCTCCCCAAAATTGATTTATCTTTCTATAAATAATGACGACATCCCCTCAAATGGATTTATAAATTAATTCCTGTCTTATTGGAATAAAAAAAAAAAACATCTTCTGCGGACATGATAAATGGCCTGGTGCGTGTTTGGTGGCCTGCACTTGGGACCCTCCCTTCTTTTTTGTTCGTGGATCCCAGCTGTAGCAGCAATGCAGTGATGCTATTAACCCTGATTCATAGCGAACAACACTCCGTACTCATTCATCTACAGGTTGCAATGGTTGAGTGGGCGTGGGAGTGGCCAAGACTGCTGCCAATGTATCAGGACATGTGTCCAATCACCTTCAAAACGCTGCTGGCCAACAGGTAAGATGCTGATTCTGACACTGAACATGAACTATATGTTTGTACCAGTTTATTGTAAATGTTCTAAGCCAGTGAAGCCGAGGTTCGGTGACTCAGTCTCAGGTGACCACACTACATTGCTTGGCCTGTGTTTCAGGGAATTTGGTGCTTTGTCATGTGATTTCTTGTGTAATTATTGTAATCTTATTATACTAACTATGTGGAGCAAAAAAAGTGGTTGGGCGAATATGCGCAATATCAATTCACATGTATAACAGAATGTATGGTGTTCCACTTGGTTCAATTATGGGGCCTCTGCTGTTTTCATTGCATCAACTGCTCCTGGGTTATATCTTAAAAAAAACATTGGTGGTTGTTTATAAATATAATGGTACTTCATTTATATAGCCGTTTTCCACCTAACAAGGCTGCCAAAACGCTTTACATTCGACTACTCACTCACCTACTGATGACGCAGCATCAGGAGCAACTGGGGTTCAGTATCTTGCTCAAGGATACTTCGATGCGGTCACAACGGCACGGGATCGAACCCACAACCTCTCGGTTGTGAGACGGCCACTACCATTGAGCCACGCCACCCCCATAGGTTTGAGTTTGAGCAATCCTAGTCCAGCACAACTAGCTATCGAGCAAAGCTAAAGGAACGCTTAGATGGGAAATACAAGAACACAACTCTTTCTGAATTCAAGGTGAAGGGAGATATATTCAATAAAAAAGGCTACTCTCCATTTTATTCACCAGTATACCCTATACTATGTCTTGATTTGGGGGGGGGGGGAATCACACTAAGGACGTGTACATAGAAAACTGGTGGTGTTTGGTACCTCCAACAAGGTTGAGAACCACTGTTCTAAGCAAAGGTTTGGCACAATTATCTGTGGTTTTGGAGTAGGTCTAGTAGTTTGCATACGGTGACTCGTATTCCACTTGCCCTTTTATTTTGACATTCACAAAACTACATACTATTTCTGTCATGTTGTGCTGTGCTCCAAGGATGTTGTGTCAATACTTAATACGTCTTAAGAAACACTTTTATTCCTTGGCTTTTAGTTCAGTGTGAATTGTGTGGTCCTCGGGGTATTTCCGTGTGTTTATTTATTTCTTCATTTTAAAATTATTTTTAATGTGTGTTTTTTTTTTTACTTATTATTTTTGAGTATTTTATTGACTGTTTTTTATTTTTATAGTTGTTTTTTACAAGATTTTATGCGTATGATCTCAATGTGCAGCACTTTGGAAACCCTTGTTTATAAAATGTGCTATAGAAATAAAGTGTATTGGATTGGATTGGAATACTATCAACTTTGCACTGTATTTGGGTGACTTATGCCACTGTTGGTGGCTACTTGGACTAGGAAGGAGATTTGGCATCCTTTGTGTGTAAATGTCAAAAATCTGTTAACTCTTTGACTGCCAAAAACGTTAAATAACGTTTAGTAAAATCCTATGGAGGAGTGCCAAAGACGTTAATAGACGTTTGTTTCAAAACAGAGGTGAAACTAACCATTTTCTATTGTTGATTACTGAAAAACGGAATAAGGTAGAAACAAACTTTTTTTTCTGATGAAAGATGAGAGTCCAATCTTTCATTTGGTATTATGTGTGTTTCCATAGTCCAATAACATAAATTTCTGTGGACCTTGAAAGATCAGTCAAAAGATCAGTCAAAATGCTTAAATCGGCTGGCACCCACGGCATCCCTTTTCTGAAAACGTCTGGCAGTCAAAGAGTTAACAGCTTATCCTGCCCCGGTTTTCCTTTCAGTTGAGTTACCAACCACAATGGAGTTGTTATAATCTGTTGATTAGTCAATTTGCATTGTTACATTGACATGCTTATTAGCAGTTTTACCATTCTGCTTAAACTTTACGCAAGCCATCATAACCAGACAAAATTGTTGAGCGGATTTTAAAAAGTCATCTGATTGGACTTCACCCGATGTCCACTGATGGTGCCCCATCCTCCTCACCCGCCTTGTCCTCTCCTGTTCTTACTCTGAAACGGGCATAAATATTTATGCAGGTATGTGACACATATTAGATGGCAATACTTCAGGCTGTTCCCTGCTCTCCATTCCCAGCTGTCACGCTGCTAGCGATCAGGGAGCCATGGGGCTACTGCACCTTGTCTCCACGCCTACGCTCAATCCATTCTAAATCACCGCCATTGTAAAACACACATACACACACACACACCTTGCTAACAAAGGGCAAGCTCTGCATCTGCCAAGGACACGGGTTTAATAAGGGTGAAGTGTGCGGCTCGGTGCTGTGTTGTGATGAGCTTTGTCTTCTTTAGGCCTCTCTCACTGCTTCATACACACACAATGACATTCTCTCTTGACATGTAGCCTGTTTTGCTCTATGTTAAACAGTTGGGCCATTTGTTCACCTGAACCAAATAAGTCATAAACAGAGGATTTAGAGAATGGCTTCGACTTTGGCTGAAACGCTCTCAAAGAGCATGGAAGTTAGTTTTCACGGCTGGCATCATGTAAACTGTAAGAAGTCTCTGACTTGGAAAGAGGTCCAAAGGAAAGGCTCTTCGTGGGATGATATGTTGATGTCGGATGATTCACTGTTTGTTCCCACAGATAATAATAACATTCTCTATTTAAATGCAGACTCAAGTACCCTTGACTGTGTTCTCAGGGGCTTCACAACAAACGCCGTTTCACACAATCCGACCGGTGTGACCTTGTGTCCAAAGGGTTTTCATATCCGAGTTGTACTTTTGAACAGGTCTATTTTACAGAACTTTACCTTTACCAAGCCAGAAATCTTTTTATTAAGGTGTCCTTCCTGGGGGGAAAAAAAAGCATGCATTTAAAGTTGTACTGTTAGGAATTCAGCCAGAATCTTCAGAGGCTGAATATCCATTGTGAATGAAATCATAACATTACCATATCTCATGAAACATCAGCTCAATAAGCATCTAAGGATTGCTGCACATTGAGTGGCACGTCCGACCGCTAGAACTGCTGTGCTGTGTGCGGGTTCTGCAACTAGTTTTCATGACTGGTTGACAGTCTGCCAATAGTTTTTCTGTGGATCCAAAATCGGAATTGCAGGTAAACAATGTTGTAGATATAACATCCAATCAAAAGTCTCATGTTGTATAACCAAAAATTGTGTTTGTGTTTGTGAGTTAAGCAGCAAAATCTATTCGTTTTTGTCCATTTCAGGGGGCGGCCATTTTGCCACATACTGTCAACTTAAATTGACATCACATTTTCCCAGGGCTCAGGTAATGACCAATCAGGGCTCAGTTTCGGAAAACTGCCCCTGGACCCCAAAACAGCATAAAATTCATTCATTCAGTCATTTTAGGAAAGCCTTTCCAAAACTTAGCATTGGAATCAACCCGTACCTCCCAAAAAACATCCTAAAAATATATTTTGAGTTCTTGTGAGAACAGGCCTCCTCATGATACTTGATATTGTCCATTTTACAAGTTTTATTCACCTTGAATGACTTCCCTTTCTTATATAGAGCTAATAATTTGTTCCCCAGACTGTGTAAGTTAGCAGTGTGGCCCATTGGCCGGTGGCCTCCTATATATTGTTACAGTGGCAGGACAGTTATTGTGCCCAGGGTTTATATCACATTCTAATAGAGCAAGGCTATGAGTTAAGGGCGGTAGGCTTTTACACCGGGGCTGTTAAATCACTGTTCAGATGACTTCATTAGCAGAGCAGGACACATGCTGAGACACTTATCCGTCCATGCACACACACACACACACACACACACACACACGCACACACACACACGCTTTCACCCTGCTACCTTGACGGTGTAGCATTGGGGTTAGACAGGATGGGGAGTGGATTTATTCAGGTGTGTGTGTCCTTCTTTGTCACCCGTCACTTCAGTTCCCTCAGCATGATGGCTCATCCATCATCCGCAGATTGAGCTTTTCAGCAGAAACCAGACTGATTAATACCACCTCAGGACCCCCAGGGTAGCCCGGCTGACTGGGCTGACCTGGCTTCCTGCTACACGGGTGCGTGAGTGTGTAGATAGATGGCTTGTGGGTGGACTAACTTTCTTAGATGGCTTGTTTCCAGACAAAATGGTTGGCTGAAAGGCTGCCTATTGCTGGGTGGCTTAGTGAGCAACACATAGACCAAAGAACCATTCAGACCTTTCACATAAAGAAACATTAACAAACGAGTCAAAAATAGTAAAAATTCTGATTACTTGATTGCTTATGTAGAATATCACTTAAAGAGATACTTGACTAATTTTCAGTAGCAAAAAGTTAATATTTTGTCCAGGATTGTTTTGCTGACCAAAACCCAGAAAACAGGTGCGTGTCGTTACCTACTTCCTCAGCACAGGTGATGTCATCTTGAGTGGACAGCAAGTAGAAAAAAATAGTTTATGATGCCTTTAAATTATTTGCTCCCAAAAACGTATAAATACGTTCAATTTGAGATGTTTTAAGTTTCTCAAAGATGTATTTCTACGTTATGTTTTTTTTTTATGCTAGAGCATACAGAAGGCTTTGATGCAGCCTCTCAATGGTTAAGGAAATGCTAGTTATTATAAAAACGGCCAGCAGGTGGCAGCAGAGCAAAATAGAAAAACCAGGGCCATGTTGAATTTACCCACGGTTCTATACAGATTTGCGAATAATGATGAAACTTAGCTATATTCTAATGCTAATTGCTAAAAGACTAATCTTTCTTTTGGTAGGTTCCATGTTTTTATAGCAATACAACACAATACTCTGTGGGCCTTGCAAAATCAGTCAAAACCCAGTAAAACAGCCGGGAGCGAAGTGAGTTGCTTCAGTGAAAAATGGCTGGGAGTGAATGAGTTAATTGCACAAGAAAAATAATGAAGTTATCAAATTCATTCTTGACAAAATCTTTACTTTTTTCTTACTTAGTTATTTTTGTTGAAGCAGCTAACACAAAGATGTTACCTTGTGATGTCATCTTTCATTGCATTCCTGTAAAAATAATAAACTTGAATGAAATAAGTATGACTGGGTACAAGAGGCTTTCAAATGCCAAGGTGACTTTAACCACTTTGCCTGTGTGTGCCAAAGGGTGAAGGTTGTGGTTGATAAGAATTGGCCAGCAATGAGAGATGAAGCTACATGTGTCAAAGGGCAGCTCTTCCACTCCATCATAAACACCTTATATTATCCAAGGACATTAATGCTTAACCTTTCCAACACCTCTCTGAAGCCTAAAGACCATGCATGGTTGGACCAGTTTTGTACTTTGCCGTCATCATTTTACACAGCTGCAATACGAGCAGCATTCGCCGTACTGAGTCTGCATCGTCTTAACCCCATTGTTGTCGCTCAGCTCCATAACAATAGCCGTTTTGTGGAAAAATGCCAATCTGTGGCGTTCTCGTGCTTGAGCAGCTCCTTAAATTGCCACGATAGACGTGCACGCTTTGAGGAAGTGGGCAACCGCCATCTGTTCCGTGGCGCTGCCATATGGCAGGGCCTTTTTCCCAGGGAACAAAATAAAAAACAAATATGTCAAAGTGTTCGTCTTTCTCGGCGGATGCTGATCAACCTGGGGAGATGCTGTGTGTTTGGTTTAACGGGCTTACTTAACGCTTCAGAGAATGAGTGAGTGTGTGCGACTTAGGTTCTCGTTTTTTTTGCGAGGATGCGCCAATTTGCATTTTGGCTTGATTCAATTTACACTGCAGGTTTCAAGTGCCTATATCTGATGTTGTTGGTAAACGAATACAGTGGGAGTTCGATTTTACAGACCTGAAACTAGTAGACTCTGTATTTAACGGACAAAAACTAGTAAAAACTAGTGTTCAGTCCACTCGAAATGTCACTATGTACGGTAGCTGTCAAAGTCTGTTCGTTCCAGAATTGGTCAAAGCGCCATTTACTGGCGAATACTTAAGTGTAACCAAAAGTCCTTGCGCATGTCCACTTCTTTACATCCTGTCGGGATGTCCGTTTTTGTTGTAATAAATTGATTAAAATGTCCCCATTTAAATTGCTGGACAAATAGGAGGTGGAGTACATCGTGTTGTTACGGTCGACTGGTAGACTGTGGATCGCGAGGGTACTTACTGAGTGTTCAATCAAGGTCCTAAGCTGTGTTGGCAGCCCAGAAATTTAGCTCACTGTTAGCACTCTGTGCTTACAAACTAGATATGTGGTTATAGCTGGGGTTCGATCCCCGCTTCCCTCTATTAAAAAAAGGCCAATTACCAGAGAAAAAATAAAGTTGGGTTTAGAATGTTACATTATTTAATTATTTATTCATTTGTTATGATTTTTTTTTGCTTTTTGAGTAAACTCTCAAGTATCTCAAGTTCGGCTCAATGTCCTCTTTTTTGGATATTTAAAATATGGTCACCCACACTTACTTAGGTCGAGTCTTATTATTGTAATGGTACTCTTACTTGAGTAAAGTTTTTGCCTCCTACTTCTGGTGACAAGGTACAACCAATCTGACCACTTGCACTGCAGTTGCATATATTAATTTAATATTTGATGACATTTACCCCAACAGGGCCATATGGTAGAAACATTTTTGGAATATTGTCACTAGGCTAATTCATCTGACTTACTTCATATGTGATGCTTACTTAGCATTCTGAACAGTTGGTTGGCTACATGTTAGGTGCTTCAAGGTTAGCCAGAGAGACATTTTATGACTGCCAAAGAAACAAGGAGCCATGATCTGCCTCTCAATCTTCAGTCTTACAAGGGCAGAAATTCAATAGACTTTTCACTTTAGAAAATCAGAAGAATGTGATGTGTCATTGAGGAAGGCCTTCTTTCTTTTTTTTTGTTGTCTGGTCCATCCCCTTGCCTGTGCGTCCCCTCCACTGACTGACAGTTCGGGATGAGAGTTTGTGTTGATGGAGACAGAATACATTTTTAGTCTGCCTGCTTATACATGGAGTGTTTTGTATTCACCCGGGCCTGGACAACACTGTCACATTGAGGTTTTCATTAGACGTAAGCAGGTGCTGGCGAGCTTGACAAGCCTTTGCGTGTACACACTGGCGCCGCACCAACTCGGAACACCGCGTGCACGTCATGACGGGCGTACATGTATCTGTGGACGTTCTCTCTTATATTTGGAGGTTTGCTTCAAAGGCGAATAAATCAACGATGCCTGGGATAAGGCCACGGCCTGCCTCAGACTGCACAGACAGTCTGAGAGGCTCATTAATCATACGGCCAGTCACAGATGTGATGGCTTCCACGCAACCCACCAGCAGGCTGTGAAAGTCACATCCAGCAAGCAGGCAGGCAGAGGCCGTACTTTCTACTCCTCCGCACCCAACTCTTCTCGGCCTCTGCCTTTCCCCTTTGTCATATTTATTTCACAACCTCCTTACCTTCTTTCACCTCTGGCATCAGGCCTCAGTAGGATACTTTTGAAATATTTGTGTTGACCCTCTAAAAACGAGCTGGCGGGTCAAAGCAAATCTGTCTTCTCACAGAGTGGTCATGGTCAAACCATTATGGAGACATGAAGCATTTGTCACGAGTGCTGACCATTGAATTGCCTTTGGTCACGATGCGGTACAAATATTTTTTATCTGAGGCTGCCAGATGTGTATAATAGTCGACTACTATATTTTGGCATGCTTCTTGGCAATGCCATCACTCAATGGATTTGAACATGAAAATCAAATTACGACTACTAGCCCCTTTTATACTGCCTATGAGATTAAAACCAGGATTTATCAACTTTAAATCCAGGTCATTTTGCTGTATGAATGTCAATGGCATGTAATGGAAGAATTTCAGGTATTTTGTGTTAATTAAAAAAAAACATTATTAAAAGTTAGGGGCGTCAGACGATTAAATTTTTTATTGTAATTAATCGCATGACTTCAATAGTTAACACGCAATTAATCATACATTTTATATCTGTTCTAAATGTACAATAAAAAAAATCTAGGTTTTCATACTCTTGTTAACAAAAATGGAAAAAAATAAAACTAACTAGAAATAGAAATAGTCTTTACCTAGTCATTACAAAGACGGAAGTCAATTTGAACGTCGACGCACGAAAAAAACAACGCAATGTGCTTGTCCTAATGGGAAATGTGGTCTTCCTTCAGGCATAACATTACCGCTTTTGTCCATATGGCGGCGCCATAATCAAAATAAACTGAAAGTTCCTCAGTGTTTTTTTTTTTTTAACTGCAAAAGGATTTGGTCAAATCCTGAATTGTATGCTGCAATTCTTTCAATGTCTATAAGGCTGGGTGGTAAATTCTAACCTCAGAACTTAAAGGCTAATGTGCTTACTAGTAGTTTACCGTGCAGCTCAAATCGGACTTGACAGGTAAAATATTTGGATTCTTATAGCACTGCTATGCAAAAAGACTTTTCTCATCTATTTCTGGTTGTGTTACACCCTAATAATATCTTAACCGTATTGCTTCCATCTACACTCCCTTGGGGTTTGCAATAGTCACATAGCATTTTTGCATTTCAAAAGTTGCTGGTAAGTGTAGTGTGATGAATATACAATATAACAAGCTCCTCAGCTGGATCGCTCCGGCCATGTGTATGTAGTCAGTTGCTGTAAATATTGTGATTTTCAGATTTTTCGCTGCATGAACAGCCACCTCTGCGGTAGTTCCACTTCCAAGTGTGGATGGATGAATTGCTGGAGAGAGACTGTGTACTATCAGAGCTAAATGAAAATGCCATTTAATCTACTGCAAAGCCCTCAGAGGATGAATAGAAATGCTTGATGGAACAGGGACAAGACAAAAGCACCCGTTTTTGATTAAAAATGGCAAGTCCCAAGGCTCCCCAAATACTCTAGGGGGTTTGGAATTTCAAAGATAAAGAAAGTGTTCCACACAGTAGAATAAACTATGTGCCTCTCACAAGTGTTTGACTGTGGTGGAGGAAAAGATTCTTTGTTAGCATTATGTTGAAGTTCACATAAAAAGTGCAGCTCTTGACAAAGCCAAACTACATCTGTTGCATTCCTCACTACACAACCTTGGACCCATTTCAATTATTATATCTACAGTATATATTAATACCATTATGGAACTTTTAATGTTGGTGTTTGTAAAAGATTAACTTGTAAAAATACTTTAAATGTATTGCCTGTACAGACAGTATTTTTAAACATAATTTGGGGGATTGCTTAATTGTATAATTTTCTTTCATTATTACAATGCATCATTTTTAGGCCAACACATGAACCCCATAGCTGCAGGACTCTCTAATAATCCTATTTGAGTCACTGCAAAGTTTCCTATACATTCTATTAATTTAACTGACTGTTGCTTTTTCCATGAGATTCTGGAAAAATGTTCTCTTTTGCTTGTTTCCAGCAGCTACTTCAGCTAAATAATTCCATATTTTGCCTTTGGAGCCAGTTGGCAGTTTTGACCAACTTTACATGGAGGTGATTGAAGAAAGACATCTTTCCGGTTGATTTACTGAGTTGACTTTTTAGCTGAGTGCAGCACTTTCTATTACGCCGTATTCCCAGTGTTTTTTTCCTTTCAAAATCTCTGTGATGACGGAGCCTTTTTTTTTTTCACAGGAGAGCTCAGTATTGTTCATTCGATTTGACATCATCATTGCTCTCCTTTTTTTTTTTTTTTTTTTTTAAAAACAACAACAAATCAATTAAAAAAAAAATTAATAAATGTTTTTTTTTTTTTTTTTATGACGGAGCCTTTTGACAACGTACAGTTGTGCCTTGAGATACAAGTTACACAAAGTACTTTTTTTTCTTTTCCACAATACGAGCTGTCATTTGGATGTTTTCTTGCTTTGACTAATTGACTTAAGCAAAATTTTGTGATACGATGGTGGCAGTGAACTCAACTTTCCACAACAAGCAACCATATGGCATAGTTAACAGTTCCTCAAAAAAAGAGGCTTCAAACTATATATGACACTCCCAGTTTAAATTTACTCTCAAACTAATAACTTGAACTCAGTCCTGATTTCACATTAGTTATCTGTTGTTGTGTAAATGTAATGTTATGAGATTAAACATTTGTGTAGCTTCACAGTCATAATGGCCCTCTGCGGGAAACTGTCACTGTAATTTGGCATGCGAAAGAAATGAACAAACAAATTTAGTCTTGATTTAGTCTTGATCCTTTGCAATTTTTTTTATCCTTTCCAAAAAATTACTAATATTATTGCTGCTTACTGGGTTACTTTTAGTAGTTTTGAAATTCTTCATTTGTGTCTGCATGATTGTATTATACTGCCCCTGGTGGCCAAGTTGCACACACAGTAAGGAGTTGAAATTAATTCATCAGGATATAACTATGTTGTTCATAAATGTTTTTTTTTTAATATATATATAAATTGCAATACTACAGAGTGTTATTTTTCTTAGTAAAAACATTTTTTTTTTCTTTTTTGGGGTGGAGGCTGGAGTGGATTAATGGTATTTCCAATCATTCCAATGGGGAACGTTTATGGATTAAGGCAGTTCTATGGTAGGATTTCTACACTATAGTAGAAAACTGAAATTTGTTGGCAGATGGTGGGGATTGCTCGACAAAGAGACTTATCAAATTAACTTTGAGAGGGTCCCTTACTTCTTAGAAATGATGGCACAGTCTTGGGTGAATCTCCTATGTTCCACTCCCCTTGATGCTTCGTCTGCAACCTGGCATTTAAGTAACTACGTCATATCACAGAGCATTTCAGTTGTCCTAAATATGCAAAAGAAGCTGATATTTTTGTGATTGACATTTCTAATTCCAATTTGACTGACTAATGCTGGTTTGTGGTCCCTTAATGCACTTCGACTCTTGGATGTGTGCATGTGAGGGAGGCCATGTGATGGTGAAGGGTCTGTTTTGGTGGTACATCATGAGGTTGTATCCTGCCGTCATGCTCATTAGAGTGTCTGTGTTGCCCAGGACGGGCCAGCCAATCATATGGCTCTGTTCGTCTTTCCCATTTGCATGTGGTCCAGGAAGAGATAATTAGAGGGATTTCTGCCTGTCACTGTTAATCTGGGACTTAGTGAAGAGCTGTGACGCCGACATGCTGATGGACTGACACGCTTGTCTACACACACGCACACATGTACACACATTTGATACAAACCCCGCAGCTCCTACGCACGCTCTCTCTAAGTCATTTACCATTTTGACCTAAGACCAGTGCAATTATGATCTGAGAATTCCTTTGTCTCTAATGCCACATCATACAATAGAGGCTCCCTGCAGTCATATATGAACTAAAGCATGTTGACTCTGGCTGTTTACATCCTTTGTAGGACGCTGTTGACACAGGTTTTTGATTCCCAAACAGGCAGAATGCTCAGTAAGCCTCTTGAACAAGCACAGCTGTCAGCCCAATAGTGACACACACAAACACACGCGCACACGTGCACGTTTGTGTGCTCATGCACTGGCACAAACCAAAAGCACGTGCTCTCATAGTGCTGATTGGCAGCTCTCCTGTTTTGCCATAATTCCGACTGATTTATCCAATCTATCTCACTTGCAGGGGCTGGCAGGGTAATATTAAGAACAAAAACATGACCATCAATTAAAATCTACTTTTTAACAGTGAACACTTTATAGCTGGTGACAATATGTATATAGACAATTGCTGCAAACGTGCAAAGACTCAGAAGTATACAATTGTAGAGATATATAGTGTTTTTTTCATTGCTGCTTGTCACATCTTGGAGTCCGGCAGTTATCTGGTGCAGTTGTGACGTGCGCTTAGCTAGCTAGCTCTTCCGCCACCTTGGAAATACAGACGCTCCCCAACTTACGAACGAGTTACGTTCCGAGCGATCGTTCGTAAGGTGAATTTGTTCGTAAGTTGCTTCAGTGCTATATTTTGTATTATAATTTATGTTTAAAGAGAATACGTACAGTACTGTACTACGTATGTTAGAGAGAGAGAGCGAGAGACACACACAGTATGTACATGTACGTAATAAGATAAATAAAATGAAGTTTAACTTACTTTTGGAAGATGTACTCGATGCTTAAGGATTTGATGGAGGAGGAAGAGGAGGATTTTATATCATGAGAGATTCTTCGTCGTCGCTGGAATCGGCTTCAAAAGTTACTTCCTCCTCCGTAACTTCAATGTAGGAAGAAGTTGAGGGTCGAGGAGAAGAAGATGAGGGTTGATGAGTATCTTCCTTGGAGGATTTACTAGAAACTGGCCGAAAGAAGCGATCTAACGACGATTGCACAGTTTTCTTCTTTTTTCATCATAAATGATGCGGTAGCACTGTATGGCATCATTCAATTGATTTGCAACCTTTGTGCAACGTTCAATATTTGGGTCTTGCCGCTCGAAGAGTGCGATGGCTTTATCTATGAGCGACAGGCGTTTCTTCTTCTTCTTCCTCCTCCTCGACACGTTGCTGAGCCTCCAATGCTGGGTGAGCTCTCACAGCGCCAAGCGTCGGTATTAGCGGCGGAAAGAAGCACTACAGTACTCGGAAAAAGGTGCGCAATAAAAAATCTAATTTACAGCATCTCTTTCCGAACATTTTTTGACATGCGCGCAGACATGTTCGTATGTACCGTTGTTCGTAACTCGAATGTTCGTAAGTAGGGGAGCGTCTGTATCATACTGTGCTTTAGAGCGCCTCGTTGTTGGCTGTGAGTACATGCTCAGGGGCAAAATGGCCATTAGGAATTTTGGGATACATACAGCCTCTGCCAGGTGGTATGCGCACTCCTTTTCTCGGGCGACAAACGACAAATATAATCCAGATATAAACCAGATGTTGGCCACTACTCCGCAATCCCCCTCCCCCACCCCACAATTTTATGCGTTTCAAAATGACAAGCTATTAGGGGTGCACCAATCACAATTTTCCGTCCGATCACTGATCCCCAATCTTTTTAAAAATCTGACCTGTCGATCCTGACTTTTTTTCATAACAAACAGCATACACATGCAGCGTTCCAATCTTGTTTTATAAATTATTGAAAAAATATCTGTAAAATAATACAAATGGGTTGTTTTAACTGTAATTCTAAAAGTAATTCTCTCAAATAAAAATTAAAAAACTATTAGTCATCTCAACATAAGAGGACAGTGGCTGACTTTTTTCAGACTAGGGAGATGACATCGGTGGAAAAGATCGGTTTATTTTTAAGGGATCGGCCGATCACTGATCCCCCAAAATTAAGGAAATCAGGGCCTATAAATCGGCCGGCCAATTCATTGGCGCACCCCTAACAAGATATATTTATTTTTACTTTCCAGGGAGTTCAATTTGTGACTGTTGTTCCCTTTGCACTCTATGTAACTTTTGAGTACTTACATATATTGACTGGTTAAGCATAATATATCACATGTGGACAATAGCAACTGTACTGTAAAGAGCCTTGTACATGCTCTTATCTCCAAATGACAGCCAGTCCTTTTTCGTACCATGTGGGACTGTTTAATGGTGCATGTAGAGACAGAGGGTGACCTCGGCTGTCTTGCTCTGTGACCCTGTGTCGCCGCTGATGGCACATAATAGTTGACACTTGACTTAAGGGGCTTTTTAAGTGCCCGGAGTGCCCCAGGTCCTGGATTCATATTGTAATGTGGTCATCTTTATACTGGAAGACACTTCTTTTGTTCCCAAGCTCCCGCTACACTTGTTTTCACTTTTTCCTCCCGCCTTCCTTTATCATATTTCTTTTTCTTCTCATGTCGAGCACGCATGCAATCACTTCTGACACTCAGACCTACTCAGAGCCTTCGCCACCCCAAAGTGAAATAGCGTGCGCTTGTGCCATTACAGGTAAGCACAGGGGTGCACTTGTCTTGGCACTTGTCTTGACAAATACAGAATGTCTAAAACTGCAGCTTCTCACCACAGCACAGTCATGTCACAAAAAAAACACTGCAAACCCCTTTTTTTTTTTTTACTTTCTTAATTCATAGGTATCTATACAGGATCTTTCAAAAATAAATTTAGATCATTTTATATATGAATATCTGAAAAACTAGACAAATGAAATTAACTAGGGTTCATGTTGAAAACTAGATTTTATTTATCAAAATTCCAACAACATTCAAACAGAACTAGATTTGATTCAAGATTATGTGACATATTTTCCTTTTTGCCTTTCTCTGTAAAATGTTTGTGACTTTTCAATTTTTGTGGTTGAATTTTCTCAAAAATAAACCCTGCACAATCATTTCACTATAATTGGGTATATTCAAACACTATTGAAGCAAGGCATATATTTTGCATTAGAAAACCAAACACTGTATCATTTAAACATGTATAAACACTCGACTCATGATCGAGTCTCATTTTATTCAAAAAATTATTTAATCAGCATGAAATCTGTGCCTAAACAATTGGACGCAAAGCTGTTCTTGCAGGTAAGCCATGTATTCAGTTCTATATTATGACACTACATGTAACTGGCATTGATAGATGAAAAAATATGTATTTGTAATTAATAAATAAATATTTTTCTGACAAATTTAGGGAAAATGGTAGAATTCCCATGGCACACCTGATGATCTGTGACACATAAGTGTGCCACAATAGCCTAGGTTGGAACGGTTCTAACTCTAAAAAATGCCTTTAGTTGAAAAAAATTAACTAAAAACAAAACAAGAAAATAAAATCAATGTAACTATTAACTCTTTGACTGCCAAAAACGTTAAATAACGTTTAGTAAAATCCTATGGAGGCGTGCCAAAGACGTTAAAATACGTTTGTTTCAAAACAGAGGTGAAACTAACCATTTTCTATTGTTGATTACTGAAAAACGGAATAAGGTCGAAACAAACTTTTTTTTCTGATGAAAGATGAGAGTCCAATCTTTCATTTGGTAGTATGTGTGTTTCCATAGTCCAAACACATAATTTTCTGTGGACCTTGAAAGATCAGTCAAAATGCTTAAATCGGCTGGCACCCACGGCATCCCTTTTCTGAAAACGTCTGGCAGTCAAAGAGTTAAACATAGTTAGCTTTTACATGTTTTTGGAACACTACGTATCAGCTGTGTAAGCCTGTGTTAGTAGTTGTGTTACTGATTTAGGTTTGTTCTAATTGCAGTATTTTCCACCAGGAGTGTTTTAGTGTTTGTGTTGTTCTTGTTAAAACTGCAGTGCTGATTGCAGAACGTAAAAACACACCAAGTAATGCACCATCATCAGAAGCAAACTAAAAGTATTTGATGCTTATGTTGAAAAATAATCCAGTTTTGATGTAACATAGCATTTGACTTTTAGTATTAAATGATCGGTTCCAAGCCGGCAATGTGCTGTTAGTGTAGTGACAAGTAAGCTGCCCATATTTAGCAAAATGGCAAGTGTGTGTGTTTGCACTCTCCTCTGCTCCCTTTCTGGCAACCTTACCTTTGCACTTATCTCTTTCTGCTCTTTCTCTTATACTCTTATTATTTACCTGCTCTTGCCTCGCTCGCCACTCTTGTGTGTCACGCTTAGAAACACCATCATGCTTTGTTCATGTTTTGCCGAGTCTTTGATCAGAGGTTTTGCTTTGTCGACTATAAGGCCTCTCACCTCCTCAGCGCTTGTTTCAAAAGAGGGAACGCGTTCCAGGCTCACCTGTGATGTTGATGGGTAAGAGCCTTGAAAGTGTGTTTTTGAGTCCACTCTGAAAGGAAATGAATGTATGTCTAGGTTAAGGTTACTATTGTGTGATTCAGCTATACTGCTGCTATGATGTTCTTTTCGCTTTAAGATTTGTTCGTTTACTTTTTTATATATATAATGGCATTCACTGTATTAGATGAGTGCCTATATTTTCATTTTATCAAGATGTGCGAAGTCATGTGTCTTACTTTCTCATTTTGACCATTTTATAGCATGTAAGTCCAAATCAGGTGGAAGTCAAACTTAAACATTTCTCGACAATAATATGTTATATGTGACCTCACAATCTCAATTCTGATTAATATTACGTCTGTGGAATATGAGTTATGAAGAAAAATCCAGCCATTTTTATCCATCTCAGGGGGCGGCCATTTTGCCACTTGGTGTCGACTGAACATGACTTCACAGGTGCTCAGGTAACGACCAATCACCGCTAACCTGTTTTCTGAAGCTGAGCTGTGATTGGTTGATTACTTGAGCCCTGAGCAACATTGATATCATCTTGAGTTGACTGCAAGTGGCAAAATGGCCGCCCTCTGAGATGGATAAAAATGGCTGGATTTTGCTGTTTAACACAATATTAACCAGAATACTAGACTAGCGTGGCTGCATAAAACATATTATTGTCAAAACATTTTAGTCTTCCCTTTTAATGAGCAGCCATCATGACACATATGTCACCATTAACATTGTAAGTCTGCTTAACATTATTGTGTACATATACATAGTTATTTCCATTTGCAAAATCTGTCCAACAACAGTAGCTCGAGTGTTAATTCCATGAAAGTTTTTTTTTTGTTGTAAGACAGAGACAACAATAATATATGTAACAGAATATAGAGAAGAAGAAAAAAAGAAGCATAATGGCAGATTATTGGAATTCTGAGGTAAATTTGATTTTGCAGGAATACATTTGTTTTCCTCAACAACATCTTTTGTCTCTTGTTTTTGCACTGACTGCTAAGAATTAAATTTGCCACTGGATTTATTTCCTTTTTTTGGATAGTTTTCTTTCTCTCTTTTTTTTTTTCCCCAGGAAAGTTTTCTTTCTATTTTTAATGCATAACCTGGCTTGGCTTGGCTCAAAAAATCTTCCTTTTAAGATGGTCTGTCTTCCGTGACATTATGGAAACTACTTTACCCTTTACAGAGGACTGAACACAGAGTGCTATTGTTTGACGTATTGTAACACTACATGTCAATCTTTATGAATGCCACTGACAATCAGAAGTGCGGACATTGAGATCGCTGTTGAGACTGCCTTTTTTTTGATGTCTCTTCCTGTCTGGACTCATAACACTCGATTTGACCTTCTTGACTTTCAATTGTAATAATGGGAGCTGGTCAGAGGCTCTTTGAAAAGGCATGTGGGCTTCGGAGCAAGATCCGTTTTTGTGTCCAGTCTTGCCTGCAACCAAGTTGGCCTGGGTTCTGCGTGTTAGTCTTCCACAAGGCATTTCAAACAACCTCCATCTACCCCTCAATGTTCTCCAAGGTCGGCCTCACTCTCCGTTTACGCTATCCTTCACATCCATCTTACTGGTACCTATGCAGCCATGCCTATTACACAGGCTCATAGAAGAGGCTGCATGTTTGAGATTTTGACCTCCCTCCAGCTCTTCTCTTCTCAAGGTCAATCTTTACCAGTGCTCTTCATATATTGTACCGTTGCTCCTCTATACAATGCATACTATAGTACATTGCTTTTAAAGTGTTTTTCTTCCTGCTCTCTCATCCCGTTGACACACTCTCATAAACAGCCTTATTCATGGATACAGACGCTCCCCTACTCCCCTACTCAAAAAATGTTCGGAAAGAGATGCTGTAAGTTCGATTTTTTATTGCGCACCTTTTTCCGAGTACTGTAGTGCTCCTTTCCGCCGCTAATACCGACGCTTGGCGCTGTGAGAGCTCACCCAGCATTGGAGGCTCAGCAACGTGTCGAGGAGGAGGAAGAAGAAGAAGAAACGCCTGTCGCTCATAGATAAAGCCATCGCACTCTTCGAGCAGCAAGACCCAAATATTGAACGTTGCACAAAGGTTGCAAATCAATTGAATGATGCCATACAGTGCTACCGCATCATTTATGATGAAAAAAGAAGAAAACTGTGCAATCGTCGTTAGATCGCTTCTTTCGGCCAGTTTCTAGTAAATCCTCCAAGGAAGATACTCATCAACCCTCATCTTCTTCTCCGCGACCCTCAACTTCTTCCTACATTGAAGTTATGGAGGAGGAAGTAACTTTTGAAGCCCATTCCAGCGACGACGAAGAACCTCTCATGATATAAAATCCTCCTCTTCCTCCTCCTCCTCTCCTTAAGCATCGAGTACATCTTCCAAAAGTAAGTTAAACTTCATTTTATTTATCTTATTACGTACATGTACATACTGTGTGAGTCTCTCGCTCTCTCTCTCTAACATACGTAGTACAGTACTGTACGTATTCTCTTTAAACATCAATTATAATACAAAATATAGCACTGAAGCAACTTACGAACAAATTCACCTTACGAACGATCGCTCGGAACGTAACTCGTTCGTAAGTTGGGGAGCGTCTGTACACTGAGGGAAAATGTTGGGTCCACTAAAAAATATTTGTCTTTTCTCAAACCTCCTTCAAGGGCATCGGTAGGATCTGTTGTTACACAGTAAATTTCATATAGTAAATTTTACTCTAAAAAAGACTAGATTCTGTCCCAGTCTAAATAGAGTCAACTTTACACTCAGAAGAGAGTAAAATATTATATATAATAAATCACTCAAGGGTTCAGGTGCAATCCCTCAACCTTCAGCATGGGAGACGGCCACTCTATCACTTGAGCTATGCCATGCCTACTGTTGGATAAGATTGCTGGTGGAGGTACGAGGATTCCACCTGACGCCAGCGATATACTGACACACCGGCAGGACCGGCATGGCTCAGCGGGTTGATTGGCCATTTCCCAACCTGAAGGTTCTGTGATCGTTCCTCTGCTCTTGAGCAATTTTTTTATTTAAAAAAATATATACATTTTACTCTCTTTCAATTGTAAAGTTTACTGTAATTTAGACCTGGACCGAACATAGACTTTTTAGAGTAGAATTTACTCGATGGAATTTACTGTGTAGATGCATGCTTATGGTGGTTGTTGGTTGGCTAGGTCTAAAAGCCGGAAAGCAATCCTACAACTGGCCTGGCGTGGTTTGTGTTGCGTTTTTGTAATATTAAAAATGTCAGTGTGAAAGAATGACATTTAGGGTATTTTAATTACTGTCACAAGTCAAAATGAGTTAAATTTGGATCTGGATACGTGTGTTTCTGTTGTTCCTTACATACTGTTGGATTATGGCTGTGTATATCAAATATTCTGTTTAGGGCCCAGTGTGGACTGATATCTGTCCGTGTGGATCTATGTCACCGAACGCAGATACGGCTGATATCACTTGTCATCTCAGCATTCACATCTGACAGCAGCGATCATAATCAGCCTCCCTCTGGCTTTCCTTCCCCGCTATCTGTTACAACCTAGCCTGTGAGTTGAAATTTTCACCTCTTCTTCTCTTCCATGCAGAAATGCGGCACTTTGGGAATATTCCGTAAAAGAGAATGGATAGTTACTGTTTGTTGCTGTTATTTCTGTTTGCAGGTTATGAGTATGTGTTTGTGTTTATTTCCGTGTGTGTGTGTGTGTGTGGGTAGGTGGTTGTGTGTCATAGAACATTTTACAAAGGGATCAGGCCCGGGGGTGTTGATGCATCACTGCAGTGGAGCAGGGGAGAGGGTGGAGGCGAACAAGTTCACAGCAGATGTAGCAAACAGCCTCACTCGGCTGTACACACACACGGCGCAGTTTCCAACATATTTATTTGATTTTTTTTTCTGAGGGAGGGCCAAATCTATGCTCCGTGGCGTTTGGTATCAGTGACAGGAAAGATCAAGCCGCGACACCGCAAATAAAGCTGTCAAAGTGGCCCGACAGCTGGGTCCCGATGCGAACATCCCTCGCATGCACATTTTTTATTATGATCGCAGTGAAATCTCACAGCAAGAAGGAAAGGGGTGAAAAAAGGTAGACCCCCCCCCCCCCCCACACACACACACGATTTCTCTCGGCGAAAGAGAAGGCAAGGGAGACAAAATGAGCGGCGCTTGTATCATGGTCCACGATGGAATGAATTATGAATGTGTGGAAGGGGATTAAGAAACAATGGTTCAAGTCACTGGGATCTTCGCCTAGTTTCCTCAACCTCAGCGCAACAACTAATTAGCACTTTCAGCACAAGTGTATGATCTCATTAATTTGATTTCTGCTTATGTAATGCATATGTGTGTGACTATACAAACACACAAGCATACACTTTGTAGCATCGTTACATAAAGATAGTGAACGTGGGGGCGACGATGTATTGTTTAGTGCTGCACTGATACCAGAGATGGAAAAGTACTGACATTCTCTACTTGAGTAAAAGTACAATTACTTGTGTAAAAAACAACTTTGGTAAAAGTAAAAGTACTCATTTAAATAATTACTCAAGTAAAAGTAAAAAAAAAAAAAAAAAAGTACAAGCTCTGAAATGTACTTGATGAGTAGAAGTAAGAAGTATTTTTACCGGATGTTTTCTCCTATGTCAATTTGAAAGATTTTAGCTAATAGAGCAAAAATGGGTATATACAGACGCTCCCCACCTTACGAACGAGTTACGTTCCAGACGATCGTTCGTAAGGTGAATTTGTTCGTAAGTTGCTTCAGTGCTATATTTTGTATTATAATTTATGTTTAAAGCCTATATAAGTATATTGAAGGTTTATATAAGTATGTTTAAGGCTTGTACAAGTAACCTGCATTGGTTTGTACTGAAAAAAACTTTTAATAAAATGGAGAGAATACGTACAGTACTGTACTGTACTACGTATGTTAGAGAGAGAGCGCGAGAGACACACACAGTATGTACATGTACGTAATAAGATAAACAAAATGAAGTTTAACTTACTTTTGGAAGATGTACTCGATGCTTAAGGAGATGATGGAGGAGGAGGAAGAGGAGGATTTTATATCATGAGAGATTCTTCGTTGTCGCTGGAATCGGCTTCAAAAGTTATTTCCTCCTTTATGGGGACCGGCGTTTCTTCCTCCTCGACACGTTGCTGAGCCTCCAATGAGCTCTCACAGCGCCAAGCGTCGGTATTAGCGGCGGAAAGAAGCACTACGCGCAATACAAAATCTAACTTACAGCATTTCTTTCCGAACATTTTTCGACATACTGTACGCGCAGAAATGTTCGTATGTACCGTTGTTCGTAACTCGAATGTTCGTAAGTAGGGGAGCGTCTGTATTGGTCAATTGACTCTCACTTGCTATCAAGTTCAAATTATTCTCTGTTGTGGCGGCGCGCATTACCCTCATATTTACGGGTTGTTCTAATCCAGCCAATTGCACGTCATGTGATCACGTGTCGTAGAGCCAATCACAAGGTGGGATGAACAGGACCATGCGAAACGCTTCATATGATTGCCGGAGCCAAGATACATTGACGGCTGATTTTTCTTTCAGGTGAAGTATTTTAATCGTTTTCATGTATTTAAAAACAAAAGTAATGACCTTGTTTTGAAAATGTATCAAGTAAAAAGTACAGATACTCATGTTAAAATGTAATGGATAAAAGTAAAAAGTAGTAGGCGTAATAAATACTCAGAAAAGGAAAAGTTCTGAAAAAAACTACTCAAGTAAAGTAACAAAGTATTTGTACTTCCCATATCCGTAACTTGAATTACACTTATCTCAAATTACCATTCCCCCTTGTAATGAAATTAAATACCATTAATCTGTTGTAACCCAATGTAATGTGACTTGTAGTAATGAAAATAGCATTCTATAATATTATACTTTATAAAAACATATATTTAACGTGTAATTCAATACAAAAACATTGAACAGTTTGTGCATCATGATGAACTATTGCAACTTGGCCACCAAGGGCAGTTAAATATTATCATGTATTGTAAACAAAGCAAAGAAGACTTATACAACTACTTTGAATGACTCAGTAATTGCACAAAAAATTTTTTTTTTTCATACACAATAAAGAATATATTGATGTGTGTATTATATTTTCTGCCTACATGTGCACTTGTGTGTTTTATTTTCCGTTGCCAAGAGGCTAAAGCTATGTGTAAACTTGTCAATTGCATTTGCATTGTTTGCTAGCATTAAGTGAGTGGAATTTTGTATAAGGAATGTGGTTGTTATCATGATCTGTTTTTTTTTTTTTTTAAATCTGGATTATACAGTGGACCCCAGCTGTACTCACGGTTTAGCACCCGCAGATTCCCCCCCCCCCCCTCTTATTTTCTCCCCAACATTTTATGAATGCATACAGGATGTTTATCAGGGTTTTTTTGAAGAACTTTTTGGGTGGAAAAAAAAACATTGTGTTACCTTGGAAGAGATTTTAGGATTAGGATTTTTTTGAATGTATACGACATTGTTGTACAATTATGTCAAGTTTGAAATGGTAGTAATATCATTTTCCCCCCACATAATTGCCCAATCTATTTGTATAGTAGATACAATTCACATCAGCTAATTAGTATCCACACATTGAGATATGGGGGAAGGGAGACAGGGACAAGAAGAAGAAAAAAAAAAAACAGGGTGAGAAGCAGAGGAGAGGGTAAGGGCGGATAATTAGACAGAATTAAGCCATCTCTCTAATCTAGCCTCTGAAAGAAAAGCGAGGGAGATGGAATTGGGGGTGCTGGGGGTGAGGTCTTCACATTCACCCCTCTCTCCCTTCCCTCTGGCTCCCCTCGCTCCCGGTCTGGCAGAGGGTGTGAATGTGTGGGAAAAGAGGGGCCTGGTGCCTGAGCCTGGGCAGAATGGATCAGCTTGGGATTCGGAGGCTGGAGAAGTGTCCCATTGTCATGATGTCACCGCAACTCAAGAAGACTGACCTCTGACTCGTATGGATTCATGGTAGCCCAATGCAAAGCCCCACCTCACAGCACCCTTCCTATGCCAGAGGTACCAAATAGCTGCCGGGCGCCCACTAGGGGGTACCCGAGCCTTTTGCTGTGGAAAATCGCAGCGCTTTCGCCTTTTACGTCGCTTTACTCTTTAGTGCATTTACCGACAATTCCTAACGTCTGTTCCTCTCCGTCCTGCTCTTTTTTTTTTTTTTTTCACGCCTCCCTTAAAGTCACTCTCGTCTCACGTTTTGTCCCCCCCCCCCCCCCCTTTGCTCTCGCCGTCATCCCGCATGGCATCGGCGTAGCCATGAATATAGCGGGTGCCGCCAGATGTCGCAAATACATCATGTGAGGGATGCGGTGCTGATGGGGGGAAAAAAGTCAAGGCACGTACAAATGGGGGGGGGGATGTGAGCAGACCGTGTGCATGTGTGTGCGCGCGTGTACGCCCGCATTCATCTGTGCATGTCTCTGTTTTCCAGTCTGTATGTGTGTGCGTGGGTCTGTCTCTTGTGTGCAGACGCATGCGTGGAGGTCACAGCAGGTCAGCATATTGTCCCTCAGATGTTTGATATTTTATGTATAAGAGGCTGGCCAGAGCCAGAGGATGAGCACGTTCTTGACAGAGGCATCGCTCCGCCGACAATTCGCCACCTCAGCAATGTCGAGCCAGGCGTCACATCATCAACAGTGGAGAGGAACAGCGTTTATACCCGCACAAGGAGGATAGGAGCTAGAGATAAAACCGAGAGATAACCAAGATTGCTGGGGCTCATCATCATTGCATTAAAATGATTACGATCATGCAGAATGCGGTGGAACCTCGAAGGTTGAACATAATCCGCCTCAACCTTCATTTGTTTGAATTTAGCAACCAAGCGTGTGTCACCTGTTTTACTAATTTGGTCATGTGGTGTTTGGGTTGAGACGTGATTGGTTGTTACCTGAGCAACTGTGATGTCATTTTCAGTTGACACCAATTGGCAAAAAGGCCGCCGCTTTAAATAGATGCATTCGGGCTATCGTGTTTAGTAGGGCTGTATAGAAAATAGTATTGTATAGAAAATTTGGGGGTTGACTTCCCCTTAACTCATTCACTGCCATTGACGGCTATAGTCATAAAAAAAAAATCATTGGAACTATGTTAGTTTCACATTTTTTTCCACTTTTGTTAACAAGAGTATGAAAACCTAGATTTTTTTTATTGATGCATTTATGACAGATATAAAATTTGTGATTATTCGATTAATTACAATTTTGAAAATGTAATTGTCTGATGCCCCTAATTTTTTTTTATAATATTTTCATTTTTTTTTTAAAATTAGGGGCATCAGGCGATTACAATTTTTTTATTGTAATTAATTACATGACTTCACTAGTTAACTCAAGATTAATCACAAATTTTATATCTGTTCCTAAATGTACAATTCATTTTTTTCTAGGTTTTCATACTCTTGTTAACAAAAGTGGAAAAAAATGTGAAACTAATCGTTTGAATTCATTTTTGATGTCTATAGCCGTCAATGGCAGTGGATGAGTTAAAATCGAATTATATTTGCAACCTTATTTCAGAAAATCACTCCTTTGAGGTTAAGTAATCTTGCACTAAGACTACAGTACAATTATCCCGCTAACATTTTTAAAATACAAGAATAAACATCACAGAAAGGCGTAAAAGAAACATCTTAAACTTAATGGCGAGAGCAGTGATTAATGTATAAAGTAGGGATGGGCGAGTACCGATACCTGGCCTTATTTTAAGGTATTTGTGACATGGCCGTTTTAAAATCAGGAACTAAAAATTCACTTCATGGAATTTTGAGGAAAAATGCAATATTGGGGCAAAAACGTACTTGGGCAGTTTCCTATTGGATTTTGGCCCAAAACTTTTTTACATTATAGGTCTTTCTTTAAAATATATCTACCATGCGCATTGTTTTTTTTTTGGGGGGGGGGAGAAATGTCATGGATGAAAAGCACTAGGGGTATCAGTACTTGGTATCAGTGACTACTCAAGTGTTAACTAATCGTTATTGCTATTGGTCTAGGAAAAAAAAGGTATTGATTATCACTAATGTAAAGGGAGGATTCCCGATACCTGTATTGAACATCCATTACAAGTTTCCTATGTTTCAAATTCCACTTTTCACAATTTTTCTGCTTTTCCTCCATCACTGGTGATATTTGGTAGCAGCATCACAATTTTTTTTATTTTGGCTTAGTGAAGGTCTCCAGAAATATGCTAAAGAGGTTGCTTGTGACTTCATGTGTGATGTACAGTTTGTACTTGATACTTTTTTAACTTTACTTCTATACTTTTTAAATGTTGGTCAAATATTGAAACTTTAGCCGTTCCTCTCTATTATGATTTATTTTTTTGCTGAGCTGCTGCATGCCATCCATCTGATATCGGACATGTAGTGGTTTGCCTTGGATCAATCCCAACTTAACTCTTTCACTGCCATTGACGTTTATAGACGTCAAGTAAAAACCTACGGAGCACTGCCAATGACGTCTAAAGACGTCATCCAATTTTTATTTTTTTTTTTGAAACGGGTGCAGGCAAGGCTTCCGGAGCTGTGGTGAAAGTTTCCAGCCGGTCTGTTGTGCCTAATGACTATTTTTGGCCCCTAGAGGGCAGCGATGACTCTCTTTTGACAAGATCGGGTGGGCGTCAGTAGAGGCGGAGCTAGAGCGTTGAGCAGGAGATCAGAATGGAAAACAAAGGAAAAATGGCGGCCGGTCGCGAGGAGCTAACGCCAGAGCCGTTTTTTTCAAAGACCAAAAGCATCGCTAAAAGAGCACATTGTTGATGACTATGATCATCATCGATGATGAAGATGATGGTGACTCCGTGGTTGGAAAGCATTGACGCGGCAGTAGAAGACGTTAGATGGAGCTAGATGGAGGAGGGAACGGGCAATGGCGAGCGTTTGCAAGCAGCTCTACACTTACAAGACAAAAGGCATCAACCAACGCTAAAAGAGTACATTGATGACGATGATGATGAAGGTGAATCCGAGCTTGACGGCGAAATTGGAACCGCTGACGCGGCGGCTATGACGGTGTCGTAACGCGGAGCGCAACCGAGCACGCACAGGCGGACGTTCGATCGGACGACGGAGAGTGCCCCGAGTCCAATGCATATTCATCGGAGGAAGTGTGTACAGTCTGCTACTTGCTTTTTATTCCCCGGAAAAAAAGCCCGTCAAGAAAGTGTAGCGTTTGCACGCAAAACGGACCAATGCCAAAGTGAAAGTAAACTGTTGTGCGAGTCCTGGCGTCTCCTTGCACGCAGGAGAGCGTTACAAAAAGAAAAACTGTATTTGAAACATCCACATAATTGTAAGTAGTACCACAGTTGCACACATTTGTAAATAGTTTGCGAAATTGTTTTGTCAAATTGTTACACTGTTGAATGGAAATAAACGTATTTTGCAATCAAAAAACACTTTTTCATTGTTGGTGAAAGCGTTTTACAGAAGTAAAGCACTATTTAGGTGTTTGTGGCATCATTCATGGACAAAAAGAAGTGTACAATTCACTAGAGTGCATGAAATAACATCGTTTCACAAAAAGCTGTTTTTCTCCGTTTTTTGTTTCAAAACAGAGAATTTCGGTGAAAGTAACCATTTTCTATTGTTGATTACTGAAGAACGGAATAAGGAAGAAACAAACTTTTCATTTGGTAGTATGTGTGTTTCCATAGGCCAAACACAACATTTTCTGTGGACCTTGAAATATCACTTAAATGCTTAAATCGGCTGGCAGTGGGGACAACCCGTTTCTGAAAACGTCTGGCAGTGAAAGAGTTAATGACCCTGGTAACCAGTCCAGGGAAGTCCACCTTTCACAAGTCGTCTGCAATAGACTCCAGCTTTTCGGCTATGAAGTAGACAATAGACGAACATGCAAAATGCAACAATATGCAAAGCTACATATATTTATATCAATTGAAAGTTTGCCTGTAGCGTATCGCTCGTCTGACTTCCATGCATGCAGCGTTGTGTTCATTTCCTACTCAGAGACGATCACACACTGGCACTCTTGGAGTTGCAGATGTTCTCATGGGGCAGTCCGGTGCAACGGAGTCCAAAGAGGGCGGGGATTGCGGTAGGCTTCGTCAGATCAGACAGTGTCGTGGAGGAGATTCCCCCCCAGGGAGGAGTGATCCCAAACATTGCTCCTGTTTCCCTCCCCCAGGGGGAAGTTTACCGGCAGCTTGCTTTTGTAGTCGGCCTCAAAAGATTTGCAGCAGTCAGCATTAAAAGGTGCAGATCTAAGAAGACGCCTCCAACTGAAATAGCGACAGAAGAAGGAGAGCAAGCGTAAAAATAAAAAGGAGGAATGAGCGGGAGGCAAACTGATAGAAGCTTTAAAGAGACGTTAAATACTGCTCTTTATATTTGCTTTTGTGCCCCAACAACAACGCTTTCAGACATGATCTCACATTGCCCCCCCCTCCACCAACACCCCATCTGCCTTTTAGGGGATTGACCCTTTTTTTTTTTAACTCCCCTGTTGTGGTTCATTTGTTGAAAGGTGGTTTTCTGTATTCTCTTCTGGACTCAAATGCAACACAAGGGCTGGTTGCCAGGGTGACGGTGCGTTCACAACATCTAGCTTAAACTGTATTTTGTGTCGGATCAGGGCAGTGTTTCGTCCCATATTTGACACTCTCCGCCGTGCAAAAAAAAATCATTGTTGGCACATATTTTTTTGACGGTACATGACTATAAAAATTAGCAATACATAATTTACATTCTGGCCACAAAGAAAGGGAATAAGTGCTAATAAAGGAGAAGGTCTGAATATTTTTAGAGGTTATTGTAAATGATCAATTGCCCCATCCACTGTCGCTGACTGCACTTGTGCAATTTGGCAACAGAGACTCTCCACGCTTTGCTTTCCAGCCACAGGTACATGAGGAAATTCACTGCTGGATGGTTGGGTTTTGCCCACACTTTAAATGCATGCTGCCAGCTTTATTAATTTCATAAAATAGAACACTAAATCCCATCTCGAGAATAATAAAAGAGAGACAGATGAATGTATTATTATTGAATATCAATGGTGAATTATTTTATTTCACAAACTGCGCCCGGCCACAGATAGGAGTTTATGTACTAAATGCATGCGTAAAGCAGCACAGCCAGATGCAAAGCAACACAACGAGCAGCGACGAACCACGCACCTCCCGCATGGTCCTTCAATATCAACCCCCTCCCCCATTTCGCTCTTCCTCCATCAGAGGAGGTGGCGCTTTTGTCACCAAGGAGCGGGAAGACCTCACGAAGCGAGGCAAGATGTCATAACAAACAAAAACAGCATAGTAAACCCCCCAAAATCTAATCAGGAGCCATTGATTCATGTGCTGAATGGAGACGGTATGGCTTATCCAATATGGCCGTGAACGACACGAGGGGGGCTTTAACAATTCAGTTGTGTACTTCCCATCATCACGCTGTTCTCACCATTTCGACTTGGCTCTCTCAATGAAAAGATGATCCAATCATCACTCCACTGCGACATTTGATGTCTTCATTTGTGTAACTCAATTATTGATTTTATTTTCTCATTGAATTGATGTGTAGTGTGTTTGCTTTTTTTTTTTAGGCTTGCATTGCGAAAACTGCCGCATGTGATTCTTTTGTACCTCTTAAAAGGATGCTATGATCTCAAATCTTACCGCAACTTCAAAATTTAATTGCCACTGTTATTTCAGTTTTTTTTCTTTTTTCTCTCCAAAAGATAGACTAGCCATGCTTATCTATCTTATCTATCGTCTTATTTATCGTGCTTATCTCTCTATATATATATATATATATATATATATATATATATATATATATATATATATATATATATATATATATATATATACGTATATATATATACGTATATATATATACGTATATATATATATATATATATATACGTATATATATATACGTATATATATATATATATACGTATATATATATACGTATATATATATATGTATATATATATACGTATATATATATATGTATATATATATACGTATATATATATGTATATATATATACGTATATATATATATATGTATATATATATATATACGTATATATATATATATGTATGTATATATATATACGTATATATATATATATATGTATGTATATATATATACGTATATATATATATATGTATATATTTACGTATATATATATATATGTATGTATATATATATACGTATATATATATATACGTATATATATACGTATATATATATATGTATATATATATGTATATATATATATATACGTATATATATATACGTATATATATATACGTGTATATATACGTGTATATATACGTATATATATACGTATATATATACATACATATATATATGTGTATATATATGTAAGACCGACACTGTTTAATGACAAAAACTGTATTCCAAGTTCTACTCTAATGAACTTCTACCTATTTCCAAAAGGATGGCATTTAGACAATACGTCAGAACATAATCATGTTCAAATCATTTTCTCTGTGATCATTATTGCTTTGTTGACCCAACCTTCATCGCTGCAACAAACAACACGCAAAACCAATACATGAAACAGACACATTAACACTGTAACGCTATTAAACCTCATGGGAATTTGTGACATTTGAAACACAATTATTTAATCTATGATATGTGCATCATGCCATTGTTTTTTTACTAAATCAATCTAATACCTGATATAATGCAACGATTTTGCTCATATTATTTGTAATAATACTTTGGGATTGTAAGGTAGCGGTATTGATTTTTGAAAGGCAATGCATTTATTGTGGAGGTAAATGTTATTATTTTAATATTGGACTCATGCTAATTTAATAGAGCGTAACATAAACATCAGGGTGAGAGCCGCAGGGTTCACTCTATCCTCAGTCCCACTTCCCCACTTTCTTTCTGCACTGAGATTTAAACAATATACACAATTTTTCTTCTTTATGATTTTGCATCAATAAACACAACTGATATAGCTGTACATGAAATAAATATATTTGTAATAATAAATTCCCCAATAGCATGTTGGTCTACTGATTTCCATGTCTGCCCCAGATTATAGATTTGAGTTTGAATCTTGGCTCAAGGCCTCGTGCCGGAAGTTTTCATTTTCTCCTTGTGCTAGTGTATGTTTGCTCTCGGTACTCAAAAACTAGCATGTAAGGCTCATTGGAAATTTTCTTTCTGAGTCATTGTGAGTGTGACTACATGTTTATCTAATGTATTAATGGTCTCTTATTTTATCAGTGCAGGGTTTACCACATCTGACAAAATGCAGAGCAACCTGTCCACCATTTCAATAGTCTTGAAACATGACTCAAAAATAGTAAAATATTAACTTCTTCTTTTTTCATGATTCTCTACAAAATTCTGCAAAGCTTACATTTTGTTTTGTATTGTTTTTGGTTTCTAGACATGAACAGCTTCGCACGATGTTACTCTTGTTTTTTTCGTTTCTCGTACAGCACTGCCACTACAGCCTTGTCCCCTGCTTCCTGTTCTCATCATCTCACTGCTACATATTAATATTTAATCCAATATTGAAAAATTGAAGCGGGTGCACCATCAGCGGGGCTACCTCGGCTGTTCAGCATATACCATCCACCTTAACCTCCGTACTCGGATCTACAGTGACAATGTTGTTGGTCTTTGCCGTCAAATAGAGATATTAAGGAGTGAAGTACTTGAACCACTCAATGGCATTGCTAACTCTTTGACTGCCAGACGTTTTCAGAAAAGGGATGCCGTGGGTGCCAGCCGATTTAAGCATTTTGACTGATCTTTCAAGGTCCACAGAATATTATGTGTTTGGACTATGGAAACACACATACTACCAAATGAAAGATTGGACTCTCATCTTTCATCAGAAAAAAGTTTGTTTCTACCTCATTCTGTTTTTCAGTAATCAACAATAGAAAATGGTTAGTTTCGCCTCTATTTTGAAACAAACGTCTTTTAACGTCTTTGGCACTCCTCCCTAGGATTTTACTAAACGTTATTTAACGTTTTTGGCAGTCAAAGAGTTAAATAAATATTCTTGAGACAAATGTCAAAAGAGTTGTCGCAAGCATGCCATGTCGTAAGTGCATTGTGAGTTTGTTGAACCAGGTTGGGCTATCGAATAACAATTCGGACTGGTCGGTGCTGGATTTCACTCTCCTTTCTTTTCTTTGGTCCTTCCTCGGGTCTCCTGACGGCCTCACGACTCTGGCTGGAAGTGTTCGGTTTAGGTGAACAGTATGGGATTTTTTTTTAAATAGGTTTTAGGTGAACTAATACTCGCACGCACGCACACACACACACACAATCACCCACATACAAAAAAAAAAAAAAAAAAAGGAGAGCAATGATGATGACATGTCAAATCGGTAAAATTACCGAATGAACAATACTGAGCTCTCCAGAAAAAAATACAAATAAAATAAAATTGGGACTGGTTTTCTCCATATCGCTATTGGAGCAATACAATATACCGTGCACTAAATTAATAGGCAGGCTGAGAGTCTTGCCATGTTTACAAAATTATGAAATCATTTATTAAGATTGAAGATGGCCTTATATCCCTGTTCTCTTAAATTACTTTAGGATTATCAATAGTACCAATTAATCCAATTAAAATAGAATAAAGCATGTAATGATAATGCATTCCTTGTAGCAGACACTCTCAAACTGTCATTTTCATATACGGTCTGGTTCTAAGCGTTGGGTTGTTGGAATACTTCACTTTTGTGATGACAAAAAAACGCTCCGCGATGTGATGCCGCTCGAGCATTTTCAGTCCATCTCAGTTTTCTTTGCTTTCACGACTGTTCAGTTCAATGCGCCTCACTTTTCTTAATAGACCAGGAGACCTTGGCCTCTCGGTTGTTACCATGGCAACTGACCTATTTGCCTGCTGCATGTGAAAGTGAGAGTGAAAGAGCTCAAGAGAAAAGGGTCACGCAGATGGACGGACGGGTCCCGTCGTTAGACGACTCGGCTTTTGTCTCTCTCCACGATCTGACCAGTTGTACTCGCCGAGCAGCAACCTTAGATGAACTTGGCGCTATGACTCACTACAAGACTTTTCTCTTTTTGCACTGGCAGGTATGTGGTGTTTCTATGTTCACGTGACTAGAGACTGAAGGAGACAGCTAGTGATTGTCTGTAATAGTTTGTCAACTTAAACTCAAGAATGGTGTAACAGATACACTTTGTGGACAAAAGTAACGAGACAGACAGCCTTAGCCTTAGTCACCCCACCATCAGACACACTGAGTTAGGAACACTCACCACCACGAAATCACAAATGCAATGTCATATTATTCTCTCTCTCACTCACTCTTTCTTTCTATAACACACACACGCACACCATAAGAAGCGCCCTAGTGCAACCTGCCTTATGTCGAGCAGTGACACTTGGATGACACCAGCGACGGGATTATAAGAGCTTATTTATTAGCCTTCTCGCTGGGCATGAGCAAGGCAGGGGCAAGAGTACATACGGTAGTACAGTGACACACACATACATGCATAATTCCCTGAATTATATAATTAAAAATACAGGAAGTGACTATATTTCATGTGTTGGATTTTGACAGCCAAACATGAAAGTTCCTTTGCAAAAAAATAATAATAATGCAGCTTTATGCAGTCTGTTTAGCACAGTGAAATGTTAGTAGAGTCGTCATCACAGGGTCTGGTTTTGAATCTCCATTGGAACATATGTATGTGGTGCTTTCATGTACCCCATCATGATTGTGTGGCGTATAGATCCACCATGACTAAGCACAGGGATGTGATTTTTCCGCTAATTCGCGGAATTCCGCTTTTTTTTATCTCCCCCCCAAAAAAAAAATCCGATTATTATTTTTTTTTTTTAGTAGTTCATTGTGTATGCACATGACTCAGACAGATAACATCTTCTGCTATAACAAAGACATTTGTGGTATGCTCTAATATGAGTTACTTTTCATTTGGTCATGATACAATTATTTGTTCATGAAATTTGAACTCTTCAACATTATTTATGTGTTAACTTAGTAATCACATTAGTTAGATATGATGATATTCTCAGTGATAGTTTTTAAAAGCAAAGGCAGTCCAATGTTTTTGAATGTGACTGATTTTGAGTTGACTAAAACTGCCATTTTATATGGGATAGTTCAAAATTTATGCTGTTGTTTTGTCTATTTCTTTGTCATGTGAGTGCATTGAAAGTACTTAAAAACACGGAAAACCCATGATCTCTGGAGTGCTCCGCCCCCCTTGTCCCCCCACCAGGGCACTGCCCTGGACCTAGCTGGGTGCCAGCGGCCCCCAAACCCCCGGCTAAATTTTCAGATAATTTCACTTTGGTCAAATCACATCCCTGCTAAGCATTTGCATTCTATGCCAAATCACCCGATGGTTTCAACCAAGCAGATTTTGATATAATGAAACTTGGTGTACTTGTTGATAGTGATGGCACAACACTAAATGTCAAATTTTAGCTCAATCAGAGCAAGGGCTTGGGTACTACAGGCCCCTTTTTGCCAAAACACTATTTGGGCCGCACCTTCTAAACTCCTGCTCCGATTGACCTAAAATTTGACATTTAATGTTGTGCCATCACTATCAACAAGTACACCAAATTTCACATGGAATGACCTTTAACCCTTTTGGACCCATAGATGATTGCAGTGGACATGACATATTTGTGTGTCTAAACCATAGGTGTCAAACTCTGGTCCTCGAGGGCCGGAGTCCTGCAGGTTTTGGATGTTTCCCTTCTCCAACACAGCTGACACATGATCAGCTCATCAACAAGCTCTGCATAAGCCTAATAACGATCCTGTTGATTGGAATCAGCTTGTGTTGGAAGAGGGAAACCTCCAAAACCTGCAGGACTGCGGCCCTCGAGGACCGGAGTTTGACACCTATGGTCTAAAGTTAAACCAATAAAATGCATAACAATCAACAAGTTGATTTGCATGATGTTCATTGTTAAAAATGTTACATATAAACTTGATAAGTTTACAACACGTTTCAGCCATACTATCCTGGCGTCCTCTATAACAAATACAAACATGAGATAACAAAAAAATATCATGTTCTTATGTAGGAAAAGAGTCAAAATCAGTTAAAAAAAAATTGCCCTGCAGAAAAAATGTGAGTCTGAAGGTGTTAAGTAGCATTATTGCTTTTGTTGTTGTTGTTTTTTCTAGCTATGTAGCATTCAGTCATCTAAGATGATGCCTTCTCAAGCCAGAACTGTTTTTTTGTGCAACAATATAACTTTCAGCAGTTTGTATTGAGATACAAATTCACTAATGTATCAAAATGCAACCACAGATGACAAACATTTGCAATGGGACTAAATTAGAGAAAAGACAGAACACAGCAAAACAGAACAAAACAACACCAGCATAGCAACAATATAAATTAGCAACAACTGGATTTTACTTATATGTGCATGGAAAGTGCCACATACTGTGAGTAAATAAGACACACCGGGACAGAACAGGATAAGTCATGAGTAGTGAATATTTAGAATTTCCCTTAAAAAACGAAACACAGCCAAATTGTAGTTGTAATACTGTACGTGAGCGTTTTTTTTTTCCCTTATCGCCACAAAATTGCGCCAGGAGGCAGGTTTGCCCTGCATAAACCTTGACATTGGAACACATTAAGAAGGTTTTTCATATTGAAATGTCAAGACAAGCTGCAGATAAGGATGAAAGTGCTTTGCCATTCAAAGGAGGGAATTGTTCAAGTAAGAAATAAAACGGCATGACTTGATGGCTGTTGCCATTTCCCTCGCTCCCTGTCCTTATTATCCTGTTTTGATGCTTTAGGGAGACAAATGAAGTTCAGGTGCCTTGAAATCTCTTAATGAACTCTCTCTTACCCCTCAGCCCAACCTGCCCATGTGAAACTGGCACAGCGGTGCTTGCTTTACTTGTCTTTGACTGACTGCAAGGATCCATATTCTCGCTCCCACCCGAGCGGAGGCCGCACACCAAGTGGGTTTCTCGCAGAGGCCAGGACGACACATATGTGCGTGTCCTCGTGCCTGCCAATGTGGAACTCAATGCAACTCAGTTCATTTAAACCCAAATGACAGGACACAATCACAACTTAACCTACGTAGCATGCTCACTGTTCACTCCATGAGACAGGAAGTCTTATAGCCAGTAATTTCTTCTTGATCTGATTTCAAAATGCATAAAAGTTGTACTTTAACAACTACTTTAGCATTGGCCTCTTATCTGTTTGGGAAGTGTCTCATTCTCCCTTGTTGTTTACTCATTCATTTCCAGCCATTTTCATTGAAGCAACCCCCTTTGTGTTTTATTGGATTTTGACTAATTTTCCAAGGCTCACCACACAATATTGTGTTCTATTGCTATTAAAAAAAACATGGAATCTGACAAAAGAAAGAATAGAGTATCTTCTTTCATCAGAAAAAAAGTACATTTCTATCTGTTTCCGTTTTGCAGCAATTACCATTAGAATATCGCTAAGTTTTATCATTATTCACAAATCTGTTTGAAACAGTAAGGGAAAGAGCTTTTTGCAGCATGGCCCTGGTTGATCTCTCTCTGCTGCCATCTGCTGGCCGTTTTTGTAATAACTGCCATTGCTTCAAGCATTCTCTTCAGTTCAGAGGCTGCAACAAAGCCTTCTGTATGCTCTATCATTAAAAAATAAAATAAATGTATAAATACGTCTTTGGGAGCATGGTCATATTTAAAATAGAACATATTTATACGTTTTTGGGAGCAAATTAGTTAACTCAAATATGAGGCTCTAATTAATGTTAGCCTTACCTCAATGGAATATAATTGCAGATTTCCTATACACAGTAATTCTCCTTCTTTCAATGTTCACTTCTTACAAATGATTCCTCTCATACATTAAGTGAATCGATTATATATGTAATTTTGTTATTATGTTAGAAGCCTAATCTACCTTTAACTCAGTTCACTATATTAGAGGGACTGTGTGGTTTTTAAGGGCTCTACATTTTTTGTTTGTGTGTGTTTCAATGCAAAATGCTCTGACAATAATTTCATCCAGGTTAATGATTGAGTGATTCAAATTTGCTAATGTTCTTAATTGCCACACAAGTGTAAAAAGAATACCATTGGAAAGCTAAAAAAATAAATAAAAAAACTAAAAAAACTTTTTGAGCTTTACCGTAAGTAGTAATTCAAATTCAAAGTGATAACATTTTGTGTTAGTGTAACACCTCAGTAGGAGTAAGTTAACAAACAACATGGCCGCTATGGCTAACGTTGGCTTGTTTTACAGCGCTATTGCTAGCTTAGCATTGCTAGCACTGTTCTTTTGTTGAAGCTGGATAGCATATGTATCATGACTATGCATGATTGAACTGAGGCTACAGTCTACTCTTGCTAGCATTTTAAAAGCGGTAGCTTATGTAACATACATGTATGTGTATTGTTATCTTTTTCTCATATCCTACAACAAATGGAGAGTCAACCATTCAATGCTGGCAGAACTGACGGAAATACTGAATTTGAGCAATATGTCAAAGTTTTGTTTGACTTTAGCAGCATGTTTCCCCTGAACATTGTAGTTGAATTCTTCATTGTGTGTCCTTAGCATTATATGATTTTAGAGTTTGCTTGTTTTTTGTCCATTGTATACACTTGTTGCCTTTAGTATTTACAAATAGTCTGATGGGGTCATCGGTGGGTTGGTGTGGCTTCGCAAAAACAATGACGGCATACTGTCATTTACACGTTGTGCCCCTATAGCCCACACTGAGAGAATGCAACGAGAGTATGCTTTCAGGTAGTGTGATCTGTACAGCATGTGCTGGGGGCAGGGAGAAGATCAGCAAGGCGAGGCCCTTCTGTCTCGCTGTCATCGCACAGGGCCATCGGGGTTTGAGCGTGCCAGGGTTTGCGCGCATCGCGCGTGTGTGTGAGTGATGCGGGTGGGCGCGCAGCCGAACGAGCACTTGACTGGCGCTGTGCACTTAGCTAGCGAGGAGCGGCTGCTCTGGCGGCGCTCCAGGCTAACTCTGCGCGCTGTGAGGTTTTTTGTAGCCATGAGCGTCGGGCGATGTGGCACCAGATGCCACTCCATGTGCCCAAATCTGGTTGACATTTGGAGCGTGGGCAAGCGGACGACACAGGAAGGGAGCAAGGGGAAGAGGAGGGAAATTTGATTAAGGCGAAACAGCAGCCTCTGACGTTGCTGCAAACTTGCGGAAGCAATAGCGGGTGGACTTCAGCCTGTTTTTGCCTACTTCAACGTGAACAGCGGGCAAATTGATGGAAGTTGATTGAGAAATGCACGGCTGAGGGGAGTGATTTGATTAAGCAGGCTGGCAGGAAGAGGAAGCGGGAACGGTCGGCTGACAGGTTCATGCCAACTCCTGCTGGCACGGCCTTCAGCCTCACTCCTGACTGAGAGAAGATGGAGTTTGTTGGGTGTGGGGGAGCGGTTGGGGGCTCTCAGTATTTGGCGGGAAAAAAACGGTGAGGAGCAGAATGAGAAGGGTTGGTGAGTAGGTGGTGATGTGAGGAGGGTGGCAGGAAGTGGAAGTGTCGGAGGTGTAATGCATGGGGCATATTGATGGCACTCTGTCTCAGAAGCCCTCTCACATTTTAATACAACATTAACATGGCCTTGCAAAATCCACCAGTTCTTATTATAGTAAACTGAATTCTCCAATCACAGACCTTACATGCGGCCTTGCATGTGTTTATTGAGTCATTATGATTTACAAAATGAGGGCAGACACATGTTTTGGATTTATAAATCATATGTTTTGATTAAACCTTAACAACTTGAGCTGATGTTAGGTGTTTGCGTCATAAATAACCACAGCAAAGAAGATGCATGTTAAAAGCAAGGCAACACAAGGCAGCTTTATTTATATATCACATTCCATACACATTACGCTCTACATAATCACATGTACATTTGAATCTTCAATTCTCTCGACATCTTATTCCATTTGTGTGCAGCATAACAGCTGAATGCTGCTTCACCATGTTTGCTTTGAATATCATGTTACATTAAAGGTTTTCAAGTCCCACTATAATTTCTCTAAAGTACCTGAGCTAACCACACAGCATGGCAGGCGGCTTCATTTGCAGTTCATAAGCGGAGACCGACATCTAACATAGCTCTCGTACAGTAATTATTTCAAACATAGAGTACAGCTCCTGGCGCGGGTACTTAATATTTCTCATCCAACCACAAATTAATATTATAATTCACCTATACATGCATAACCTTTTATATATTTAAACACAATAGGTTTGGGCTTGAGCTGACAGATGCACGTGCATTTGCCATGCGTACGCTGTATGTATAACGAACCAAATAGCTTCTTGACACGCATAAAAATAATAATAATAATAAATATTTCAAAATATCTACTAATCTAGTCATATGACTGCTTTTGGTAGCTTATGTATGCATTTATGTGCATGTGAGGATACTGTTTTGAGCGGATGTGCTGTGACTGCCCATCCATATACAGTACACAAGTCATTATTTACATCGGCTATTCCCCGCAGATATAATCACCACACTACAACCCTGCATGTGCCATGTTTGTCTGTTATACATTTCATGTGCAATACTTACATTGGCGGTCACTCAAAACAGTAATGTCACGCCATTGCCAATACAGCCACAGTCATTTTTATTTATTTATTTTTTGCAACACACATCTCTTTAAAGATCTATGACCGATGTAAACACGTACAATTACAAACAGAAGCACTACACAGTAAATTCTGTACAGTAAATTTGACTGAGTGGGACCAAATTGACTCAGTTTTAGAGTAGGCTAATATTTATACTTAGAATAGAGTAAAATAAAGAACTGGATTTTTTTTTATTGTAAAAGTCACTCAAGGGTTGAGGAACGAACTCACGAACATGCCGCCAATGCGTCAATGACAGACGCCTGTTTTGTCGACAATTGACAAATTACGGGAAACTTAAACAAAGTGGGTTTCCGTCTATCAATGTGTAATCATCGATTACCGGGTCAGTACAAAGGGACCTTCTCAGTCTCTCAATAATGGACACCCGCTTCGTTGATGCACCGCTGAGTACTTTCACTTCTTTGCGACCAAGCCACTCTTTTTCTCCTTCAGTAAACAAGTAAATATACACTTACCATGTAAGTTAAGTGGGTGGGGCAAATAACAGTATGAAGCAAGCACTTGACCTCTTTTTTTTGACTTGTTCGCTATCGGCCAAACTGCTGCTTGTTGTGTGCTTGCTGCTTTATTGCATTTGTCCTAACTGATCTGGTGCAGTGTTTTTTTTTTAATGAATTGACTGCAGAGTGTAGATGTTAATGAACAGCGAGCGCACAGCGAAACTGACTTGTAAACCATTCTGTCTCCATCCTTACTGTTCCTCTCTCCATCCATCCCTCGATTTCTCTCCCCTCTTTAACCCACATGTGAACCTGTCAGCGCTGTGTTGCGCTGAATTTTCCAACAGTATCTCACTCTTAGCCAGCCTGTCAAAGACCGCTGAGGGCAGAGAGCGAGAGGAAATGTGGCGGGGGGAGAGGGGGGGGGGGGGTGTTGCTGATTGGCTGATGAATCCTCTCACTGAGCAGAGTTCACCTCTCAGGTAATCCTATAAAAAGTGAAGGTGAGATGCTCCTGTGGTTCTCGCTCATTACGCCATCTTTACCCTGCACCCCAGTCGGTGGTGGGCTATTGGTGTGTGCTGGGGGTGCTTAGGTGGTTAGCTGTGCTGGTCAGGTGGGCTCAGATGAGAGAAAAAAAAACGGATGGAGCGACCTTCTGGACGTGCACACCAACCACATCTGTTCGACTTTTTATACCTCGCCTTCAACTTGACTCTCTCTCCCCTTTTTCCTCTCAATGTCCCTCCCTCCCCTCTCAGTTCCTTTTTTAATCTTTTATTCATAGCTTAGCAGGTGATGAAAAATTTATGCCCCCAGTCTAGCATTGAAATAAATGCAAAACGAAAACAGAAGCAGTTTATACTGACAGTCTGAATATCTCTATCTAGAACAAGGCGGCTCTTGGCGAATCAGGGAGCTGGGATGCTCTCCTGTTAGCGCTGCTGTTTAAATGATGCTTTTTGGCTTCCTGCAAAGCCTAGCGTAGCGATTAGCGTCTTTTTTTTTCTCCTCTTGTCATCTTCACAAAAGGGGAGGGATGTTGTTTTAGTGCCAAGGGGGTATCCTAAGTCCCCTTTCCCCCCAAAAAAAAACTCTCACCCGCCCCATATTAACTAGTAATTTAATGTGTTACCAAGTTTCTATCATTCAAGGATCAAATATGTTATTTTGTGACAAAACAAAGTTGGAAAATTGTACAACTGTATAATATCTATCTTCAGGGAGACAATCACCTAGAAACCTTTTTTTTTTTTTTAGTACAGTAAATAAGTTATTTTTTTTAAATAATCAGTAAAGTAACTACGGTAAGTTACTTTTTCAGGGTACACTGTAAACGGCTGGACTGATTTGTACTCAACATAGACATTTAAAGAGAGAGAGAGAGAGATTGGAAAGTATGTTTGAGAGAGCGTAAGAGAGTGTGTGAGATGGGAAAGTGTGTGTGAGAGTGTGTGAGATGGGAAAGTGTGTGTGAGAGTGTATGGTATGGGAAAGTGAGTGTGAGAGAGAGTGTGAGATGGGAAAGTGCATCTGAGAGTGTGTATGAGATGGGAAAGTGTGTGAGAGTGTGTATGATATGGGAAAGTGAGTGTGAGATGGGAAAGTTGTGTGAGAGTGTGTGTGTGAGAGTGTGTGTGAGATGGGAAAGTGTGTGTGAGATGGGAAAGTGTGTGAGAGTGTGTATAATATGGGATAGTGAGGGTGAGAGTGTGTGTGAGATGTGAAAGTGTGTGTGAGAGGTTGTGTGAGATGGGAAAGTGTGTGTGAGAGTGTGTGTGAGATGGGAAAGTGTGTGTGAGAGATTGTGTGAGATGGGAAAGTGTGTGTGAGAGAGTGTGTGAGATGTAAAAGTGGGAAGTTTGGCCCACGAGAGGAAAAGCAGTCAATGAAGGAAGAGATGAAGTTGGATCGAAAATCTGTCAGTCCGATGAGCAGATCAGTCACGGTCATCGGGTCTGAACGTAAACTTGCCGGATTGTTAGGTACACATTGATAAAGCGTGGCGATTCCTTTCACCGGGTTTAACTTTCGGAGCTTTTTATCGATTAACTGTTTGAGAGGATAAACGTTAAGTATTCATCCCTGGTATCATCAATGTTCACTTCATGAGGTACATCTGCACAATCAATAACATCCATTACAAAACTGAATATATGATGAACAGTATCTTATTGATGTTGTAGTATGCAGTGATTTACAACTGCACAAACTATTTATTTATATTTATATTTATTTGTCAGTCCTAGCTAAGTAAGATAACTCATTCACCGGCATCCATTTTCACAGAAGCAACCTCCTTTGCTCCCGGCTGTTTTACTGGGTTTTTACTGATTTTGCAAGGCCCACAGAATATTGTGTTCTATTGCTATTAAACACGGAAACTACCTAAAGAAAGATTAGAGTCTCTTCTTTCATCAGGAAAAAAGTGTATTTGTATCTGTTTCAAATTTCAAATATTTCAAATTTCATCGATATTCATTCCTGGTGAAAACACTGACACTAAGAACTTGTTGCAACATGGCCCTGGTTGATCTCTTATACTCTGCTGCCACCTGCTGGCCAGTGTTTGTAATAACTACCATTGATTTTAGCCACCTCTTCATGTCAGGAGCTGCATCAAAGCCTTCTGTATGCTCTTCTGTGGGTTGTGGGTTCGATCCTCAGCCCTTGTGACCATGTCAAAGTGTCCTTGAGCAAGAGACTGTGAACCCTGATATACTCCTAGTGGACCTGGCGGCGCCCTGCATGGCAGAAGTTGACCTCTGGTGTATGACATAATAAAACGCTATATAAAAATCAGTCCATTTCCCATTTAATATGATATAATGCAGATCCCAGCAAACTGACAAGTGAGTACACGCTTCCGTGCACACGTTGTTATTTTGGGTGACAATATCAAAGCAGCAAATAAATAAATAAAAATGGAACGCTCCCTACTGTTGGGTTTAAAATAGTGCAACTCCAACAAGGCAGCTTTCTTTGGGAATTATCATCAAGGCACCTCTTGCTTTAGTGTGTCGTTGGCAATGTGTGTGAACGTGCACGCGTGCGCGTGCCCAGACCGTCCCCGGATGTCGGCGGGTGTATGCGTCGCACCAGCAATTAAATAAAGATCTCTAATTGGCTGCCTCGTATTAGGGTCAGCAGCTGAAAGCAGAAGACACGTTTGTCGCTTACACTTTCGCACACTCATTATGCCGGCGTGTGTGCGCGCGCTTACACTCGTACGCTCGCGAGCACGCGCACGAGCGCAGCTCCTGAACAAAAATTCAATTATTAATGGACTGATTGCTCAAGTGGAGCTTCTCTGGGAATCTGAACCTGCCACACTGAATAAAATAAAACCACTGCTTTACATTTTCATTATACCAAACCGAGTTTTAAATTGCAAATGCGCCTCGGAAAGCCACCGTTGCCCCCGCGCCCGCGCCCCGCCGCCACCCCCCTTCATCTTCGCTCCTCCCTTCCCTCTATTCCCCCTTCTCCTTGCTGTCTCACCACAGCAGCCCTTCTCCTTGTCCCCATCCATGCACACACACGCATTCAAATTCTACTGTTGTGGCGTGTACAGTCACCATTAAGCAGTCTTATTAATGTGTGTGTGTGTGTGTGCGCGCACAGGGAAGTGCTTCTGGGCCGCAGTGGAGCATCTTCACTTATTTGCAATCAGGTCAGACAGGCAGCACAGCCACATACACTACTGTCACCTCCCCGCAGACCTCGTCTTCTCCATTCCTCTCTCTCCTCCCTTTCCCTCCTTCGCCGGCATCAGTGAAATAGCACATTTTGTCAAGCGCCGGATCTCTCAATTATCTCCGTCTTCATTCTTCCAATGACGCTCACTCTCGTCTCATTTTATTCGTTCCTCTGCAAGTTGAAAAAGGAAAGTCGTCTTGGGATCCTCTCGTGGCAAAAGTTGAACCTGGCACCAAATGTTTACAGTCACTTAACAAAACATTAGACTGCTACCGATAAAATAAATAAATTAAAAACACCCTGAGATGGGGGCGGGAGATGACAAGACTTTTCCATGGCCCTGCACTTGACGCAGTAATTCACTATATTTTTATATAGAAATTGCCGCAAGCTTAGTGCATCTGCAAAAATATCAAAACAAAGTCTGGCCTGCCCCTGCATAGTTTTACACCGCGCCTCACACCAGACTTAAGCTGATCAGGAAAATAGAGCCCTCTGCCTCCAAACTATATAACATAACAACAGCATTCCAATCATGTTTTAGTGATACTTGGAAAACTGGATTATGTAGGACGACACATGGACAAACGGTGCTATTTTAATTTGGGACTTCTGTAATGCAGAAATTGCTTCAAAGTGAAGACATTTTAAAAATCTATCTTACAACTAACAGCAATCGATATACAACCCATAATATTGATAGAGTTATGTCTAATATTTAGTTTATCGGATTAATTTACTTGAAAATGCATTCTATGCATGGCAGTTTTTGGCCAAGGTTCCCGTCATTTTTTTTTTTTAAACAAACACAAACAACAAATCTTCTTCTTTTCCTTTATAATACAATAAACATGAAATGTATTACACATAAACTTATATAGCATATAAACCCTTAGCATATGTAAACTTATGAGCACATCTGTAAATATACAAAAGCTAAACGTCACTTAAAGCAACACTAAGGAATTTTCAGTTTACGTTGATTATGGCGACGCCGTGTGGACAAAAGCGGTAATGTTATGCCTGAAGGAAGACCACATTTCCCATGAGGATAAGCGCATTGTGTCGTTTTTTTTTGCTCACCCAGCGAGCGTTAGCATTTAAATAGACTCTTTGTAACAAATAGAGTAAGAGGGAAGTGACATATGCCATAAAGCAGTCAGCACATTTGTAGTTTTTTTGTGCCGTAGTGTTCCTACCATCCTCCTCAAAGTTGCTTAATGCCAGTAAAAATGACGCAGACCTCTTCAGGTCATGTAAAAGGTACCATTCAAGTTTTAAGTTGAAGAGTTATGAAAATATTGTATCAAGGTTGAAAAGTTCCTTAGTGCTACTTTAATGGAAAAAAAAAAAAAGCTATGCTATGAATCGTCACCAAATTACACATGCACATCTCTACTTAGGTCAACTTCAATTTCAAAACAATTGCCACAATACTTTTGATTTTATGGGCATTAAGCTTTTGTTTAGCCATACGGTGCACTCATAGTCATAAGTTACTTTCAAGCACAACTGTAGGTCAGGCTTACGGAAACATGAATGCAAATGAACCTGAAATCATTATGAATTCACAACAACTTCACAAAATTCTACCAAACAAGGGTAGACTAAACAAAAGACTCGAGTCAGATTCCAACAAAAACGCAAACATATCTGTAGCTTTACCACTCCAACTTCACATGTTTCATGAAACAATATATGGAAACGTGGATTTTTTTTATTTAAAAATAAATAAATAAATAAAGACCTACAGTTGACTGGAATTAAGTTTTCAGAGGGATTTCCATGCCCTAAATTGTAGCCTTTGCGATTTGAAAATGTCATTCTACTACATTGTGATGTTTAATTTTTTTCCATTAATTGTTCAGCCCTAGTAGCCTATGGACCGGTACTTTTCCAAGTATGGTATTAATCTCACAGCAAGAGATGACCAAGCTTATTGTTCTGTTTGTGAGCCACATTTTTATGCATTCATTTGCCATCGCTCCTTCTTTTTCATGTGTGTGCGTCATTGCTGTTCATTTGTGAGTGTGTGAATGAGAGAGAGAGAGCGCAAATGTGATGATGGAGGGGGCAGAGTGGCTCATGGGAGTTGTGCTAAGGGCCATAGTATAACTCTGCTGTATCTCAGGGCACATTGTTTATGCATGGGGCCACATATGCAGCAGGCATCCACGCTGGCAGTCTCACTGACGCTGTGTATGAGCACACAGGAGGTGTTTTCAAGTGCTCGTGTGCGTGTTTTTGTTGTTTGTTTGTTTTTTTTGGGCTGTGCGCTTGTAAGAGAGGCTTCCGTCGCCTTGCCTGCAGCCCAAAGGCGGGACAGCGATATCATTGTGGTCTCTGGCGTGTCAAACCCCCCCCCACCCGCTCCACGCCCGCCGGCCATGTTGTTCACCTTCACAATGTTTCTGCCGTCAGCTCGCCGGAAACCTGTTCGCACACAAATGGCCAACATTTTTGCATATGTATGTGCTTGTACGTGTGCATGTGTTCCAGTTTGATTATGTGTGTGTGTGTGTGTGTGAATGAGCCAGTCAGAAGTGGAAGGTCAAGCGCTTCCCTCCCCGCTTGCTGCGTTTTGTCAAGAAAGATGCACCCAGATGTCTGCTAACAATGGCCCCCACGGTCTTTCCCGACGCCTCCGTTTGCCTGTCTGTGTGTTATCCTCACTTAATTAAGTTCTCTATCCAGTAAAACACCGGGACAAGGACCCTGCTGCCTTGCACACTCGAACGCCTCCTTTATCTCCGCAAGTTGGTTTTATAGTGGTCGCTTTTTTTCTTGTGAATGCAGCTGCACTGTAACACCTGGATAATCGCATTATTTGCTGTGTATTGTGGTGCTTTGTCTAATGATATGCTACACCGCAGAGTAACATTTTCAATATTTTTTTCATGCTGTTGATTCAGGAATTTGGTAGAAAGTCTCTAACTAGCTTGGTGTACCTAATGTTGTGCCTAGTGGCTCCCTATGTATGAAGTTTCAAATAATCCATGCATAAAATAGAGAAGCATGCACTTGTTTTGTAAAGTATAGTTGTCCTAAGATTTCTTCCATTTTTTTTCACAACTTTTTTTTAAATAATGTTTTGAGACATAATGGAGTTTGTCACTCAAATTAATGGAATCCTGTTATTCATATTATCAGAAAAACACAATCATTTGAAGGTTGTTTCTTTTTATTGGCTCTTGTTCTTTGTTTTGGTGTAGCTAAGTTTGTTGTTGACCAGTTAGCATAGCAGCTAGCAAAGGTAGCATGTATGCTTGTGCAAAAACGCTAACATTAGCATTGATTTGTTTCCCTTTTTTTTTAAAACTCTGTTTCTGTACTAAGAGCAATACTAACATTAAGTTAGTATTCAACTAAATTGTAGATATTTAATTGTATATGTTATAATCAGCTATATTTTTTAAATGTATATTTCAGGAGTATTTTTAACAGGGTTACACCAAACAGCATGACAAATGAAATATACCATAAAAATGTCCCATTGGTGGTTCAGCTAGACAGATCAAATTATATGATTATTTATTACCTGTTTTAATTAAAACCATAAAAAATATATATTAATTAAATTGTATGCTTTTTAAATGATATGGTGCCTAAATTGATTGAAATTAATAATGTAATCATATAACATGTGTTTTTCAATGAAAAAAACCCTACCTCCATTCGTACCTTCTACATCCAAATAAAACCCATCACTATCGTATTCAAGTGAAGAAGCCATGACACAGTCTGTCTGAGCTCCGACACGCACGCGATGTCATGTCATAATCTCCCTGCCCTCTGGCCAATCCGCCGCCTCCCTTTTCATCTTAATACGTATCCCAGACACCATCTTTATATGCGCTGCATTGATGTCGCGATGCATCACCGAGTGATGTCTCTCCTCCGCCGGCATCTGTCAGGGGCGCCTTTGAAAGAAATGTGCCATTGCCGTCTTGACAACAAGGTGGCACTCTGCACTAAGACAAATCCCCCCCGAGGCCTTGCTTTAATACCCCAGAGGACACCTTTACCTAGTGGGGAATATGAGGTAGCGAGCGAGAGAGAAAGAGGGCTCTGAGAGATGGCGCTTGAGAGAGAAAGATGGAGAGGAAAAAAAGGACTCACCTCTGCTTGTATGTGAAACTCTTCTGTTGTTGATTAGCATTTTCATCCTTATTAAATCTGTGACGGCTCTGGCAAAAAGGTCGTCTTGTGCCCCCCCCCCCACCCCCAAAAAAAAACAAAATCAAAATTAAGATATTGATATATTCGAATTCCGCACTTAATTCCCTTTAAAATGATATATAATGTATGGACGTACCTCAAAAATTAACAAAGTTACAGCAATTTTAATTTAAGGTTGAAATCCCGAGTTTTGAGAAAAATGGGTTTAAAGTTTTGGTAATTTCATCTTTCAAATGTCCATAGCAAGCAGTACGTTAGGAAAAAAAATATGAACCTACATTTTTTAGGAACTGTTAAAATATCAGCCGAAGGTCAATTCCAGGCCATCGTCTGAGATGTGAACCCCTTCCACGACAAGGTATGATGGCGTGTTATGGCGTGCGCGTCATTCATTCGTGCATTCAGTGTGGTGGACTTCAACTTTTTTGGGTTGCTATATCCATCCATCCATTAGCAGAACCGCTTATCCTCAAAACATTTATATAAACAATTTGTGAATGCCGTTTAGGGCAAGGAAATCCGGCTTGCTTTTAATGAACAGGTGCAAGATGCGGCGCTAGCTAGCAGCTAGGCTAAAAACACTCCATGGTTACGATGCATGCTGTCTAATAATGCTTATTTTCATACACTTCTATAAAAAAAAAATTACCTTTGTGCTACTGGGAAATAAAACTAGAGACTAGGAGGCTATTTTGGGAGAAATCTCAAAATCGACATTTTCGTGTGTAGCTCGTTGAACATCCTACCGACATGCGGATCATTTTGGCAGAGCGGGTCACATATGTATACAATAAACTGAACATATGCAGAGGTGGTATGTAATGTAACATGACTGAGTTTGCAGTGGTGCTAATTGCGTAACCAACTGAAGCTTTTGTAGATGCGTGTGAAAATGCTAATTCAATTATTAAAATAAATCACATTGGAATATTCTCACCTACATAATATTTTGTGAAATTCACATCTTCTATACTGCGTTCAAGACGATGCTTTGTTTCACACGAAGCTAAATTGAGATATTAGCCAAAATATGTTATGTCTTTTGACGAGGTGAGTTTAAGTGCTGTGTTTTCATGAGGTGTGTGTGTGTGAGTTTGTGTGTGTTTGCGTGTATGTCTAGCAGGTCACTTTGCTTCTTTCAAACAGTCCCACTTGCACAGTTTTCTTCTTCTCACTGGGAAAAGATCACTGGCAAGTACAGCCAAAGCCATCTGCACCAGACCTCAGATTGCAACATCTGTGACGCACACGAACACACACACACACACGCGCGCTCATACACACAAAAGACTGTGAAGTAGCTGTCATATACAGAGCATATGGTGCAAACCCTCCCCCTAAAAAAATAAAAAAATAAAAAAAAAAATGTGATGGCCACAACGTCGGAGATGACAAGCTCTGTAGAATTAGTCTCAATACTTTCTCATCATAAAGGGCACTTATTCACATTATGCTGAGGTCACTCGTGTAGCAACTGTCAAATTAGGCCACGTTTTGATTTGATTGGCCACCTACGTGCCAGGAGAGACAATGATGAGTGAATGCTCGCGCTGCAGTTCAAACGAAGGCTGATTTCTAATGGCCATGTTGGGTCAGTCGCTGGTTCCATTTGTATTCTTGCACACTGACAAGTTCACTCATTTGGTTCTTAAGTCTTAAATGACTGACACAGAACCTCAACGCAGCTTGCATGTCTAAATGTTTCCATAGTTAAGCAACAATATGTAGTAATTTGATCTGAGTGGTATTCCCAGATGCAGCTTTCAAATCATTTGGCTTTGTATACGGGTTTATATGGAAAAGAATAGTGTTTGAAATGATATTGTGGTTACCTTGCAAGCTTGCTCACAACGGTGTGAACACTGCTTGGTTTTCTGCACGTATTTTATGTAAAGACACACACATGTCTAAAGAAAAAATTTTCATAGACCATTCCATTAACTCTTTGACTGCCAGACGTTTTCAGAAAAGGGATGCCGTGGGTGCCAGCCGATTTAAGCATTTTGACTGATCTTTCAAGGTCCACAGAAAATTATGTGTTTGGACTATGGAAACACACATACTACCAAATAAAAGATTGGACTCTCATCTTTCATCAGAAAAAAAAAGTTTGTTTCTACCTTATTCCGTTTTTCAGTAATCAACAATAGAAAATGGTTAGTTTCGCCTCTGTTTTGAAACAAACGTATTTTAACGTCTTTGGCACTCCTCCATAGGATTTTACTAAACGTTATTTAACGTTTTTGGCAGTCAAAGAGTTAAAGAATGGAAACTAACAACAGTCACCAAATTAATATTGAAACTGACAAAAGTAATTAAAAGACGTTCATAGAAGATTATCGAATAAAAGTAACTTATTGATTTTATTTGTCGTCCAAAGCTATTATTTAAAAGATTGGATAAGAACAATGGTATCCTTAATTTCATATTTTGCTGCTCAGTCTCAGGTTCAAAGTGTGCCTTCTTCATGCCGCCTGTCTCAGGTTTCAGGACAAGTTAGCGGACTTTCTAGCATAACTTCGGGTTCATGACATGGTTTGAACAAAGTTAACCTGTTTCGGGTTCAAACCATAATGTCATAATAATAATAATAATAATAACAATAATGCAGCAGATTTATATAGCGCTTTTCTAGACACTCAAAGACGCTTTACAATGGAATGGATACATTATTCATGCACTCACACATTCTCACTTTGGTGGCAGTAAGCTACTTTAGTAGTAGGAGTGTGCCAAAAAATTGATTCTCATAAGAATCACGATTCTCATTTAGTACGATTCAGAATCGATTTTAAATATCCCAAAACCGATTTTATTTAATTTATTTTGTTTGTACTTTGTTTGTGTGTGCCTTTATTGGAAGCGCTGTTCGTGTTGTACCCAATGTGGCCACTTAGGGGCAGTGTTGTTCCACGCGGTCTGATATCCTGTTAAGTTGTACCCACATTAGAGAGTAGAAGGAAAAAGTCCCAATCAAGTTCAAGAGCCGTTCTTTTGAGTGATAAAAGTGCCGAAAGCAGAGCACTAATCAGCATTAGCGAGTCAGACTGGACTAGATCATTACGATTCCTTGAACATCTATAAATTGAAGCAAAAATCATTGTCAATCAAATCGATTCTGAATCGAATCGCACCCCCAAAAATCTGAATCGAATTGAATTGTGAGACATTCAAAGATTCCCACCCCTATTAAGTAGCCACAGCTGCCCTGGGGCAGGCTGACGGAAGCGTGGCTGCCAGTGTGCGCCACCAAACATTCGCACCTTCCATACACCAGTGTGAGTAACACTGGAGGTAATGCGTGTGAAGTGCCTTGCCCAAGGACACAACAACACACGACTTGGGTAGAGCGGGTTTCAAACAGCCGACCTTCTGGTTACTGTTAGATATTATTAACATTTAAATTATTTATATTAACCATGTCGAAATGTTTTGTAGATGTGAGGTAGTGTTGAACTCAGTATAATTTGACCTTAACCTAAGCTGGTAAATTGTTTGGTCTAAAAAATTCCTTCTCAGCGTTCTGTGCGAAAACACATTTAGTCCTTGAGAACAAAATCTGCTTCGAACACACACACACCCCTGACTCTGTTTTCGCCATCGCTCACGGAAAAGTACCCAGAGAGTATGTTTTGTCTACAAATGAAAGAGAGGCCGTCTGTTTAACTATAAGAAGCCATTTTCCACACGGAAGAGACACATTCGGCACTCTGAAATTCCACCTGTTATGTGATGTTTGGAGTCTGTCACGATGTCCAGAGATCTCTGTTTTTTTTATTAAATCATTTTTGCAAAGGTGTTTTTTCTTACATTAAATCTGTCTTCAAATTTTGGAACAAATAATTGTATTCCTCTTCATTACTGAACAACCGTCTCTGCACCCTGAACCACGGCCGCCACAAACCCGTACACAAGTTATTGCTACATACACAGTAATAATACCCGAACACGTTTTTCTGGTTTGGTCACATGATTTTTGCAATGTGAGGCCGAGGGTATGCTAATTTATCTACAGCAGACGGCGTTATTGGCCAAAATGGAGGCCTCCTGATATAAAAGTGGATATTTTTTTTAAATCAGAATACTTGCTACCCCCCAAAAAAAATGTTAATTGATGAACTTGCATAAAGCGGAGAGTTCAAATTTTTTGCCAGTGAACAGTTTCAAATAAAGAAGATGAATAATACAAGTAGAAATGTGTAAATGAAATGGTAAATAGAGGGAATATTCAATGTACTTTATCATTACTAGTTTGACAAAAGTGAGACCAAAGCATGAAGTACACCTGCATCTACACACACAGAAGCCCCTCCATAAGAGGCGCCATGCAGCAGAAACGGCTTAGCTCTGTTAATACAAGTCAATTAAATTCAATTTAATCCTTAATCCAGTCTGGCATCCTATTTGTCAGACAACTCACAAAATCCCAGTCTGGATTTTCTCGAGACTTTGCTTTTACCCACCTTGCCTCCTATCAGTTTGATGGTCCAATCTGGTTTCTGTATTTGCCACTTCACCTCCCCCTTTCCCTCCTTCTCCGCCTCCCCCTCTCCACCCTTCCTTTCTTCGCCCCCACCCCCCAGTCCCGTAAAAGTGTAAGTGCTGATTGCTTTAAAAGACCATACAGACACGTTGGCAGCCATTATCCATGGTTAGAGAGGACCAAGTAGAGAGCCAGGCCTTTTATCCTGACGACTTTGCTCCCTCCCTCCAACCCCCCTGCTGGTTTGTGTATGTCAGAGCTGCGTAATTTGGCCCAATGTATGGCCCAGCGTGCCACAGTTAATGAGGGCCTGTTTGGGAGTTAAACGCACATGAATAATCATCGGGGAGCTGCAATGACACAGCACAAGAGAGAAATTTGGCGATTAGCACATGTAGAGCGGCATGAGAAACACGCTGATCAGAGATAGCGTATGGAGACATTTGGCCATCGCTGGGCTGCAAGCCACCTATCAATATGACATGTCGATATACTGTACATGTTCTCATGTAGGACTATTTATGTGTCTTCAAATGAATGAAAATCACTCTTTTCCTAAAGCGTGAAAATGACAACTGAAAACAAAATAGATCAAATAAAGAAGGGTGGAATTAGCGGTTAGCATTAACATGGAATTAACCCAATAAAGCCTGAACCATGAAATATATGAGAGAAAATTTTGATTCTTTGTGAATAAAATATTTATTGGTCCTCTTGAAATAAAAATAAAAATCAACTTCCACATATGACTTTTAACTCTTTGACTGCCAGACGTTTTCAAAAACGGGTTGTCGCCAGTGCCAGCCGATTTAAGCATTTTGAGTGATCTTTCAAGGTCCACAGAAAATGTTGTGTTTGGACTATGGAAACACACATACTACCAAATGAAAGATTGGACTCTCAGCTTTCATCAGAAAAAAAAAGTTTGTTTCTACCTTATTCCGTTCTTCAGTAATCAACAATAGAAAATGGTTACTTTCACCGAAATTCTCTCTTTTGAAACAAAAAACGGAGAAAAAGAGCTTTTTGTGAAACGATGTTATTTCATGCACTCTAGTGAATTGTACACTTCTTTTTGTCCATGAATGATGCCACAAACACCTAAATAGTGCTTTACTTCTGTAAAACGCTTTCACCAACAATGAAAAAGTGTTTTTTGATTGCAAAATACGTTTATTTCCATTCAACAGTGTAACAATTTGACAAAACAATTTCGCAAACTATTTACAAATGTGTGCAACTGTGGTACTACTTACAATTATGTGGATGTTTCAAATACAGTTTTTCCTTTTGTAACGCTCTCCTGCGTGCAAGGAGACGCCAGGACTCGCACAACAGTTTACTTTCACTTTCACATTGGTCCGTTTTGCGTGCAAACGTTACACTTTCTTGACGGCCTTTTTTTCCGGGGAATAAAAAGCAAGTAGCAGACTGTACACACTTCCTCCGATGAATATGCATTGGACTCGGGGCACTCTCCGTCGTCCGATCGAACGTCCGCCTGTGCGTGCTCGGTTGCGCTCCGCGTTACGACACCGTAATAGCCGCCGCGTCAGCGGTTCCAATTTCGCCGTCAAGCTCGGATTCACCTTCATCATCATCCAGGATGATCACCGTCGTCATCAATGCACTATTTTAGCGTTGGTCGATGCCTTTCGTCTTGTAAGTGTAGAGCTGCTTGCAAACGCTCGCCATTGCCCGTTCCCTCCTCCATCTAGCTCCATCTAACGTCTTCTACTGCCGCGTCAGTGCTTTCCAACCACGGAGTCACCATCATCTTCATCATCGATGATGATGATCGTCATCAACAATGTGCTTTTTTAGCGATGCTTTTGGTCTTTGAAAAAAACGGCTCTGGCGTTAGCTCCTCGCGACCGGCCGCCATTTTTCCTTTGTTTTCCATTCTGATCTCCTGCTCAACGCTCTAGCTCCGCCTCTACTGACGCCCACCCGATCTTGTCAAAAGAGAGTCATCGCTGCCCTCTAGGGGCCAAAAATAGTCATTAGGCTCAAAAAACCTGCTTAAAACTTTCAGGAGAGCTCCGCAAGCCTTCCCAGCACTCGTTTCAAAAAAAAAAAAAAAAAAAATGGGAGGACGTCTTTTAACGTCTTTGGCGCTCCTCCGTAGGTTTTTGCAGAACGTCATTTAACGTCTTTGGCAGTAAAAGAGTTAATTTGTGTCATGTATGATACATTCGGTCACAATGCTTTAAATTGTGTACATTTGTTACTGTCAAAAATATGATAATAAACAGACATATCAAACATATGAGTATTTCCTAAAATCAGAAAGAACAATTCCCACTATTAATTGGTATAGGTGTCCTCCTTTCTGAATTGGGGTGATCTTGCAAGGTCGCTGAGTGACACTGCCCTCTAATGGATTACCTGTGCATTGCATGTGTCAGATCATATACGTCAGTGTTTTAATGGGCAAAAAAAAAAAATTATACTCATGAACTAGAGGGGTCAAAATGTCTTGTATTTCATATGATACTTTTGGTGTCATAAGGTTAAGGGGCCAAGACATGCATTCTGTATATAAAGTTCATGGCCAAAGATGAGTTTTTCTGCCCCCTGTTGGTGTGGAGTCTGATAATAATTTATGATTTTCTTTGGTCAAACTGGATGAGGACCTACATTTGTTGCAAACCAAATCCAAAACCACAAGAGAAAACAGCACAGCACCAAATTCAAGGTACTGAATGCTCATTGCATCCGACCATGCCAATTAGACCACAGTGCAGGGATGTTTAAACATGCATGATACACAACCTTCCGACAAAGAGCCTGACTAGCCAGCACCGGCTTTCAGGGAGAAGAAGCTTAATGGTAGAAGTCAAAACAGGGCCATTCACTTGCTCCGGTGGGCCTAAGTGCATTCTTGGCTCACAGTCGGGGGGCATCGCAGCAGACTGACTGGCTCAAGCCGGAGAGTCCATTTGTGGTGGCAAATGTCACAATGTCACAGCACCCTGCATCTCTGCAACCATCCCTCTCTGGTTGATGCCTTGCCAGACCCTTTGACTTACATTTTTTTTTACATCCATTTCTTCTGTTTTAAAGCCATGTTGCACTTGTCCTTACATAAATTCACGTCAGTTGTTTCTTATCCATTTTCTGACTTTTTCAGCCTCTTGTCTATGTGTGGGTCAAAGATGAGCAGCCCAGGCTCCCTCTGAGTCTCTATTCAGAGATGCTCAAACAATGTCAGCTAGTCTCTCTCGATGTGGAGGATCACCAAGTTCGCATACACCGAGACCCTTGTGAATGGGATAGCTTTCCACCTCGTCTCTCATTGTACCCTTCCAAAGATTTTATCTGCTTTTATCTGCAATTTGGGTCACGACATGTTGCTGTTTGTGACTATAGTTGAAGGTGGGAATGTAGATGGACTGGTAAATACAATGACAGTCCAATACTTAGTTTATATTTGATTCAGACTCAGAGTAATGATTTATTTGTGAGCATGAGTCCTTTGAGTTGTCTAATTTTCTATTGGCTCAGTTAGGCTTGAGCCTTACGTAAATTAACTCATTTGCTCCCAAAAACGTATTCAAAAAATGTCCTATTTTAAATATTACCATGGTCTCAAAAACATATTTATACATTTTTATTATTATTATTTTTTTATGCCAGGGCACACAGAAGGCTTTGATGCAGCCTCTGACCTGAAGAGGTTGCTTAAGTCAAAGGTAGTTATTACAAAAAACGGCCAGCAGGTGGCAGCAAAGTATGAGATCAACCAGGGCCATGTTGCAACAAGCTCTTTCCCCCAGTGTTTTCAACAGGTTTGTGAATAATGATGAAACTTAGCTATATTCTAATGCTAATTGCTGCAAAATGGAGAAAAAAAAGATACAAATATACTTTTTTTCCTGACGAAAGAAGAGACTCCAATCTTTCTTTTGGTAGTTTACATGTTTTTATAGCAATGGAACACAATATTCTGTGGGCCTTGAAATATCAGTCAAAATCCAGTAAAACAGCCGGGAGCGAAGGGGGTTGCTTCAGTGAAAAATGCTGGGAGTGAATGAGTTACAAAAAAAAATGGTGTGACCAGTAATAAGATACCTAGAAAGTAATGTTGATCTAGTTGAACAAATTGATTTTTTTTTTTATTGTCAGTGGGATTTATGGCACTTCCATTGGAAAATAAATTGGAAATAATAATTAAGCACATCACACTGTAATTTCAGTTATACACTAGAAACAACAGTTTTTCTGACTACCGCCCTTTTATTTGTGTCTCATGCATATGCCTTTCCAATGCCTGTTTGCATTGCAACCTGAGCAGCGTGCCCCGTGGCTCGTATGTCACCACTCCATCACAAAGCCAAACATTGTGAGTGTGCTCTCGGCCTGGCAAAATGGTTTATAAGGCGGTAAACACGTGTGTGGACCTGCCAAGATAATGAATAGGCGGAGCAGCTCATGCATACTAATGTTATGTTGTAAGCAGTTTTGTTGACAAGTGCTAATACTTCTTTCATACTATCATCAAAAGCAGCTAATACAACAGCCATTACTCCACAGCAATCCAAGCGAGACATGATGGATTGTGACCTTAATATAGGTTAGCCGAGTTTTGAAAGTTAAACAACCTGCAATAAATCATGGAATTATTACAATGTGCTCTAATTGGTTAAGGACTGTTTATTTCCTAAAGAGGTAGGAAAAATTGAGTTTCTACACTTTTTAATTTGCAAAGTGCATTTTCATTACAAATGGCAGTTTAATGTTAGCCTCTTTTGTCATGCAAAATGCTCAACTGGCTGGCAATCTATTAATTGGACAAAAAAAAACGCAGTGCCAGCGTAAATCCACTATTTCTCTCACCGTGTAGCCCCACCACCCCTCGATCCCCACCCTACGCCCCTCAGGTGGTAAGTGGCGCTAACATCTATCAGGCCCAGGAAGCAGCGAGACAACTCAAAACATTCTATCCCACTCCATGCCAGTCCTTGTACCCCGATGAAAGTGCGACCAAACAAGCTGAAAATAAACATGTCAGCCTATTGTGCGCTCGATGCCAGCAGCCCATTAAAAATAGTAAATATGAGGGACATGCTCGGCAATTATGCTGGCCCTCCTGTTGAGTTTGGATTTTAGCTCATCTCTGTTGCATCCCGCATCATTTATATAGAAGACCATGCGGCTATGGCTTCTTTTTTTTTCTCTCTCTCCTTTTAAAGACACTATAAGTTGGGATTGTATTATGTTTAATATACATGACTTTACATATTTGTAATAATAATAATGAAGACTTCTAATAAGTGTTTTTTATATATATATATATTTATATTGTTCCATACAATTTAAATGTTAAAGCATCAAACAATATTTACAAGATACACCACACCTTTTTTTTCACGAGTGAAAGAACAAGATCCCGGATACAAGCGGCCGAAATGACTTTACTCTGCAGGGGGTCCGGGTTCTCCCTTAGAGATAGGGTGAGAAGTGTTGAACCCGCTACTCGCCCGCGTTGAGAGGAACCAGTTGAGGTGGCTTGGGCATCTGGTTCAGATGCCTCCTGGACGCCTCCCTGGAGAAGTGTTCCGGGCATGTCGACGCTGGAGAGATCATGTCTCTCGGCTGGCCTGGGAACGCCTTGGGATCCCGTCGGAGGAGCTGGTTGAAGTGGCTGGGGAGATGGTCTCTCGGCTGGCCTGGGATACGCCTTGGGATCCCGTCGGAGGAGCTGGTTGAAGTGGCTGGGGAGATGGTCTCTCGGCTGCCCTGCGAACGCCTTGGGATCCCGTCGGAGGAGCTGGTTGAAGTGGCTGGGGAGATGGTCTCTCGGCTGGCCTGGGATACGCCTTGGGATCCCGTCGGAGGAGCTGGTTGAAGTGGCTGGGGAGAAGGTCTCTCGGCTGGCCTGGGATACGCCTTGGGATCCCGTCGGAGGAGCTGGTTGAAGTGGCTGGGGAGAGGGTCTCTCGGCTCGCCTGGGAACGCCTTGGGATCCCGTCGGAGGAGCTGGTTGAAGTGGCTGGGGAGAGGGACTCTCGGCTGGCCTGGGAACGCCTTGGGATCCCGTCGGAGGAGCTGGTTGAAGTGGCTGGGGAGAGAGAAGCCTGGGCTTAAAGCTGATGCCCCTGCGATTCGATCCCGGATAAGCGGTAGATGATGGATGGATGGATGGACCACATTTTTTTTTTTTTGTGTAATTTCCTGTCGTTTTGATTTCACTAGCCACTCATATTCATGGTCTTCAGCTTTGCTACTCTGTAAAATGGCACAGCTGGCATTTGCATCGATTGCAATGTTATAATCACTGTGTGGAACTTTGGGGAAATTATTTTTATACTATTTGTAGACTGCTCAATGTTTCAACGAATATCTCCACATTTGTTGCTATTTTTGGAATTCCAGTGGAGCGTGTGCAGTTTACGCGCACGCAACAGGAAGTTTGAGCTTTTGCATCTTTGATAATACGATGTCACCTTCTTCTCCAGTGGAGGTCCACTAGCCCACATTCTAATTCTCTTTGGATGAAGGATGTAATGTTTCGTTTTTTTTGTTTTTTCGGCGGGGGAAATAGCAACTTAACTAAAGTCCATAAGAAATGGGTCCCCTTCCTGACACTTTAAATTCCATCTGATATCTACTCATGAAATGATCAAGCTACCCCTCCTCTCTCTCTCTCTCTCTCTCTCTCTCTCTAGATGTTGTGTTGTGGAATGACGCTGTTTTCTTTTTGCCTATATGCCAATAAAAATATTGAACACAAAATAACTATTTGGAGACAAGCACTACGACACCTAACCAGTGAAGAGAAAACGGAAGGAAATGTGCACTCGCTGAATCTGGGAAGACTTTGTCATAGCGTGCCTATGAAAATTGTCGTCCATTCATCCACAAGATGCGGTCAGGCTAGAGGTCAATATTGTTGGATGTGATGTTGGGACTTAATTGATTGATTGGTATTTGCTTGTCTGCCATTCAAGGTTAAACTAGGATTGAAATTGAAAGAAGACTGTAATCAATTAATATCAGCAATTTAATCAACTTTACAAGCTTGTTAGATGTGCACAGATGAGTGCTAAAAGGTCAACAGTGAATACAGATATTTTGGTTGCAGTGACCAAGACATGACCCGCTGAAAATGGCACAGCGACCTACTAGTTAAGAAACACTGCACTTTTTCACATTTCACTTTCCTTTCTTTTCTTTGGTCCTTCCTCGGGTCTCCTGACGGCCTCACGACTCTGGCTGGAAGTGTTCGGTTTAGGTGAACGGTATGGGATTTTTAAATAGGTTTTAGGTGAACGAATGAATACACACACACTCGCACGCACACACGCACATACACATAGTCACCCACATACAAAAAAAAAAAAAAAGAGAGAGAGCAACGATGATGACATGTCAAATTGGTAAAATTACCGAATGAACAATACTGAACTCTCCAGAAAAAAAAAAAGAAAAAAGAAACACTGCTTTCTTTTCTTTGGTCCTTCCTCGGGTCCCCTGACGGCCTCACGACTCTGGCTGGAAGTGTTCGCTTTAGGTGAACGGTATGGGATTTTTTAATAGGTTTTAGGTGAACTAATGAATACACACACACTCGCACGCAGCACATACACATAGTCACCCACGTACAAAAAAAAAAAAAAAAAAGAGAGAGAGCTATGATGATGACATGTCAAATTGGTAAAATTACCGAATGAACAATGCTGAACTCTCCAGAAAAAAAAAAGAAAAAAGAAACACTGCTTTCTTTTCTTTGGTCCTTCCTCTGGTCTCCTGACGGCCTCACGACTCTGGCTGGAAGTGTTCGGTTTAGGTGAACGGTATGGGATTTTTTAATAGGTTTTAGGTGAACTAATGAATACACACACACTCGCACGCACACACGCACATACAAAAAAAAAAAAAAAAAGAGAGAGAGCAATGATGATGACATGTCAAATTGGTAAAATTACCGAATGAACAATACTGAACTCTCCAAAAAGAAAAAAGAAACACTGCACTTCATTATGATTTCCACGGTAACAAAAATAATTATGTAGAGAACGACTGGTGTGGCTACAGTGTCGTCTCGGAAATAGACATATGGATTCAAATGATGTGAATCTTGAAAACGGACACCAGAGTGGCATATGACTCCCTTGTGGCAACATCACAAGACGCTGCCAGCTGCCTCTGACAGGGTGCCATCCAGACAAGTCACAGTGCTGTCCTGTGTTTCCAAGACCAGTCAACATACACACACACACACACACACATGCACACAAACACACGCAATATAAACCCTCGAGGCCATCACTCACCAGTCACTCTTGGATGCTTTCTAGACCAATCAAGCACCGTCTCCTGAGACACGGTGTCACACATTTAAGGATGCATGACAAAGTGCTCTTTAATTTCCCAGTGGCCACTGTCTGCAGCCTGCTCTTAGCCTGCAAACATGCATGTATGTACACACGTGCGCACAGGGGGGAGGGGGTGGAATAAAAGAAAGTGTCCATATGTGAAGAGATATGTCAAAAAAAAAAATGTGTCAGGTGAGGTTTGATTAGCTGCAAATGTCCTGAGACCATTTACAGCTGTTAAGGGTAATTAGGGGAAACCTAAAAAGCTTTATGAGAAAAATGTTGATTTTTAAGGCCATGGCAGCTCAGAATCAATGATGGAAGAAGCTCATGTTGACATTTTCAGACAAACCTGGGTCACAGCAAGCAAGGCTACTGTCAGAAAAGACAAATTATTCATACTAGTAGTTTGTTCAAGTTGTACAGTTGTTTAAGTTACCTGCGCACGGCCCACAAAACTGTGATTTTTTTTGTTGTTGAAGGGAACGGCAGTTTGGAGTCATTACTCAAAGCTATTGCGGTTGCTTACTCACATAAAACAAGGTGGAGTGGATGGTGTAAAAGCAAGGACTGGTACACAAACACAGGTTTTATGCCGGATTAAAGCATGAGTCCAATTTGTGGGAGTTTTTAAGGGCCTTGTACTGAGGAAAGGCACAACGTATTGTTGCTAAGCCATTTGTAACACACTTGCACAATTACACCCTTTGATATGAAACCTTATGTATATAATATAGTATACTTCAGTGATTACCAATGATAATGACTAAGTAATCCAAACATATATATATATAGATGTTATGATGCGATACCGGCGCCAGGTAAACGGCACAGCCAGCTTCCAAAAGGTTGGATAATAGTGAGTGCATTGCTATGTTTAGTGCTGTCGAACCGTCATCCAAGATAACGCTAACGCAATAATGTAACTACCGATCACCACATTGATTTGCTAAATAAAAAAATATATAAAGACTGTGATTGACCGGTGACCATTTCGGGGTATGCCCCGCCTCTCGCCCCACTGACAGTTGGGATGGGCTGTGGCTCTTACTAAGGATGAGCAGTTCAGAGAATGGTTGGATAGAATATAAAGAAAGGTTTAGAAAGAGAAAAAAAAAGGTATATTAAGAGGGTCGTGTTTATATAATACGCAGTTGACAGTTGCATTGGAGGAATGTTAAGGCTTGGAGCTTCGGAGTGCACAATGAACTTAAAATGTGACAATGGAGACGAGATAATGTTCACAAAGCAGCGTACGTTCATGAATAATGCACCTCTCTTTACAAATCTTCAAATTTGTGTTGAGTATTGCACAGACACACGACGTGTTGGCAAACATACCTCTTTCTTCCCAGTGAACGAAATTGTTAGTTTTGATTTCGACAAAGCCTTCACTTCGAAAATAAATAGCATTGTGTGTATAACTTGCGTGAGCTGAGTCGGCAAACATTCAATTTAGCCGACTATAATCCGAGCTACCTATTCAATTTAGGTTCATTGTGGTAATAGAGTAATCTTTATTGATGGAAAAGACTCCTTTTTTGCAGACATTGATGGATTAGGTTTTTCCCCAAATTCCATGGATGACATCCTGAAGTGGTGCGGAGGTCTTTTTTCTTTTTCACAGGAAGCGGAAAATTGAAAAGGTGGGTAATAAAAAATATGAAATAGAGAAATTGGCAGGTTTGGGCTTTGCTATTTAGGGCATATTTTACTGATATTTATGATAGTGAAACATTAAATGTACCTGTAATTAATTTTATATGGACCTAAATGTAAAGTCTTCCTGTTAAGTAAATATCATTAGCCACAATGTCGTATGATTACATTGTTGAACCTTGTCACTCAAGAGTCGTTGTAGTGAGCTCCTAAATAATGTTTCAATTTTTATTCATGCTCCTTTTACATAACCATCATTTCTCCCCTAATAGCCTGTGTAAGCCTTACACTCCATCAAGTACGATGAGATACTGCTGCCACTCTTAACGTGATTGATCCTCAATTTTCCTAATTAGACCGAAGGGTGAAAAGTTGAAAAGGTTCACAGCGATGTCGTCCCACAATGGGGTTCATCACCTCTTAGTGATCCCGCTTACTTGTCTTTCTCTTCCCTCATTTCCCCATTTGTGCATGGCTTGACTTTGCCACTTCATCCCCTCAACGCTGGAGCCACGTATCGGGTGGGAATGGGGGGGGGGGGGGGGGGGTCAGCTGTAGCTCAGGTATGCAACAGACAAAGGTGAGCTAGCGTGTGAGTGAAGCTTCTGTGACGACATCTATTCATCTCCAAACACCCGTGGGTAAAACACTGGTGGTTTGAAAGTGAAATCACCTGCAGCCTCAACCTCCGGCATGAAAGACAGGCCTGTTATCAAGTGTCATGAAACACCGGGTTAGGAAAAACAATTGGCCAAAATCAGGATGGGAAAGAAAATAGGGGTAGTTGAACTCCATGAGTGGGTTCAGCTCCGAAATGGCTTTAAAGTGAACAGTTGTCACTCTTAAACTACTTTTCCACCAAGAGGTAACTGATGTCTACGGGACACTTTGGAACGATACACCCGTTTTTGCCAGTTCAAGAATTTTACCTTGATAAACAATCAGGAGGTTTCCAAAATACTGCAGTAAAGTAGTAAGCAGGGTTAGGGAATCCAGGTTCGGAAAGTTAAAACCGTGCTACAGTTTGACTTCAGCCGTTCTACCCAACTGTCTCCCCCTGTTGAGTAGTTGGCTAAAGCCAAATTGAGTTTTTCTTTCCTGACCCCGATTCCCCAATCCTGGTAGTAAGCAATAGTAGTACTAAAGTTGCTTTTTAAGTGGAACCAACCAGAAAATAGGTGAACATGGAAATTTGGAGGATTCAACTCAAATGCATTAGCCACAATTAGTAAATGAAGAAATTCTAGGAATTTTTAGAGAAATATTATTTAAACTTATTTGAAGAGTGAACCTCTAATAACAACGTCTACAAAAGTACCAAAGTTTTGCTGACATCTACCACTTGATATGATCACTTGGCTAGTCTGGGAAACCTTACTGTATTTACCTTCCTGTAGTTTATGTTCTGATTATTGGTGAGCTTTAGATATAGAGAGAAAATAAATCCTTTCAAATGTCATTTAAAGTCAAAGTCAAGTCGTAAGTTTTGGCCAAGTCGTAAATCCTAAAATTGGCGACTTGATTCAAGCCATCACCCGTGTCTGGTAGATACTCTTTATCAGGTCATGCAGTGATGCACAGAATAGTTATTTTGGTGTCTTTCAAGACCTTTGACAATGAATGGCAACATATTATTCTGTTAGCGAGAGCCACTACATCGTGATAACTTACATTGATGTTTCTGCATTTGGCAATTTATTATTATATTATATTATTAGTATGGGATTTTTTTTAATGGGCTTTGGGTGAACTGATGAATACACACACGCTCGCACGCACGCACGCACACACACACACATGCGCACATACACATACTCACCCACATACAAAAAAAAAGTATATATATATATATATATATATATATATATATATATATATATATATATATATATATATATATGTGTGTGTATATGTATATACTGTATATATGTATATATATTTAAAAAAAAAAAACATTTATTAAAAATTTTTTTTAATTGATTTGTTTGTTTGTTTTTTTTTAAAAAAAAAAAAGGAGAGCAATGATGATGTCAAATCGAATGAACAATACTGAGCTCTCCTGAAGAAAAAAAAAAAAAAAGAATGGCAACATATTTACTATACAGTATTACTGTATATCGTACTTTTCGCCCAAAGTCAGCTCGGATAGACTCCAGCTTCCCCCACAACCCTGAACGGAATAAGCAATAGAAACTAGATGAATGGAACTGTGCTCTTTTGTGGCTTTCTAGTGCCATAAGACATACACAGAAGTAGTTAAGAAGTCGTTTGAAAAATGTGTGGGAGTGAGGTTTGCTTTACTTTATGTCTTACACTTTGAGAGCAGAGACAGAGCTGCCTATTGAGATGCCTTTTTACACGCTTTACACCCGGCAAAAATCCTTACCCTGAGGATTTATGCTTCTTAATAGGCATCCCTTACAGTGCCCTGGATGAGATGTCAGAATTGATGGCATGCACACTTTTATTACCTGGTGTGGTGTGTGTAATTAGGTTAAATAGATGGGCTTGGACACGCATGGTAAAGGCTACATTTCTCACCCTGGCTGGATTTATTGGCCACGCTCCACTCTTCGGGGTCCGCTCTAATGCACTCATTTGCATGGGGACACATGTAGCTGATGTGTGTGTTACCGTTACGTCAACCGCTGAGCACAATGACTGGGGCCAGCTTATGAATAGCTCGGTTCAGTGGCTGGCGACGGCCCGGCCCGCCAACTGCCTATTAGCTATGATATGAAAGCTGCCTGGCAAGTGTTGGATTGATACTTGACATGTCGAACAAAGCTCATTGTCATTGTAATTGCCATACGTTTAGTCTTAATTTCACGGCCGTCCATATTGCAAACGAGAGAGGGCCGCCTGTTACTTACATCTTCAGTAACAGCTGTCTATTCGAGCCGCGTATCCAGCCGCCTATTCATGAGTTCAACCTTCTTAGAAATAACGACTTCATGATGACTATAATCATTTCAAATGTAATTATTATGCATTGCCGTCGGTACAATTAAACGGCATTTTCTGGTGAACCATAACACTTTTTTTTTTTTTTTTATCCTCCAGATGTCCAATCAAGCGTAAATCACGGATGATCTAATAGCGGAGGACGATATGTGTTGACCTATTCATTGCGGAGCCTTTCCAAGCATTCACTTCATACCGGCTAGTCTGTCATTTTGCTGGAGGGTCTGTCCCAGCTGTCTAAAGATACACTGATAATATTGTGTGTGTGATGAAGCAAGTTGTGATAATGAGGGCCAGCCAGCCACCAGTAATGGCAGCCCAATAGCTGCTGTAGCCTACAGTGGTAGATGGCAATGTTCAGACTTTTCTGACCTTCACTGATTTTGGCTTGACTTATTCACTGCCATTGACGGCTATAGACGTCAAAAATTCATTTGAACTATTTCTATTAGTTTCACTTTTTTTTTTTTAACAAGAGTGTGAAAACCTGGAAAAAATGAATTGTACATTTAGAACAGATATAAAATTTGTGATTAATCTTGAGTTTAAACAAAAGTGGAAAAAATGTGAAACTGTTGTTCAAATGAATTTTTGACGTCTATAGCCGTCGATGGCAGTGAATGAGTTAACAACAACAACAACAAAATAAATAAATAAGCCGTGAAATCAAAGCGTATGTAATTCCAGGACATGAATATTTTTTTCTTAACAGTACATTGCATTTTTTGTTATTCAAATTAATAGAGACAATGATGGACTTTATATCTGCTTTCAGAGAGAAGTAAAGTATTAAATGGTAGGGATTCAACAACAGAACAATTTGAACTTTCTGGGATTCAGAGTCTTGACCGGCTTTTCTGACCTTCACTGATTTTGGCTTGACTCATTCACTGCCATTGACGGCTATAGACGTCAAAAATTCATTTGAACTATTTCTATTAGTTTGACTTTTTTTCCCCACTTTTGTTAACAAGAGTGTGAAAACCTGGACAAAATGAATTGTACATTTAGAACAGATATAAAATTTGTGATTAATCTTGAGTTTAAATAATGAAGTAATTAAACAAAAAAGAAAATATTATTACAAGGAATTAGAGGCGTCGGACGATAATTTTTTTAAAAATTGTAATTAATCGCATGACTTCAATAGTTAACTCATGAATAATCAAATTTTCTATCTGTTCTAAATGTACAATGCATTTTTTCTAGGTTTTCATACGCGTTAACAAAAGTGGAAAAAAATGTGAATTGTTCAAATGAATTTTTGACGTCTATAGCCGTCGATGGCAGTGAATGAGTTAACAACAACAACAACAAAATAAATAAATAAGCCGTGAAATCAAAGCGTATGTAATTCCAGGACATGAATATTTTTTTCTTAACAGTACATTGCATGTTTTGTTATTCAAATTAATAGAGACAATGATGGACTTTATATCTGCTTTCAGAGAGAGGTAAGGTATTAAATGGTAGGGATTCAACAACAGAACAATTTGAACTTTCTGGGATTCAGAGTCTTAACCTCAGCTCCCATATTGCAAAAATAAGCGGAATTCCCTTATCGTGCAGACCAGTGTGAATGGTTGTTGTTGGGTTAAAAAAAAATAAATATATATCCTGTGATTGGCTGGCAACCAGTCCAGTGTCCAGCTCACCAACAACGAAAATGAGAAGAAGCGCCACACAATAGTGGATGCATATATTGACATCTTCACTGAGCCATGAGCAGTTTTCCGATGCCAATTGAGAGACTTAGCTGCCTTGCTTAAGGGCACCGCAATACTTAATGCATGGGGATTAACATAAGGGCGTGACTAATCTAAATCGGAATATCAGTCAGGGTAGCATCAAGTCACAGTTCACATTCTTAGCCAATTGAAAATGTTCTTATTCGAATTTTTAAAAACCCGAATAAGAACCCTGGGTTGCCCCTTTTCTAACTTCATATAAAGTCGATCACAATACCTCATTTGACAGGATAATTGGTTTGTGTTTTACACATACTCTATTTCTAAAGAATCTGGGTCTTTCCTATGTGCGGCGGCCATCTTACGTTGCCACATGCTAACTGAGCCTAACTTTCAACACGGTGTTTTCATATTATTTCCTGTCTGTATGTATTTTGGAGCAAGGAGCACAACGACTACTTTATCAGTGTGGTGAGTGACAAGAATAAAATGTGTTTTATTGACAGTATTAAGTAAAAAGTGGAACTGATATTCTATTTGCGTGACAACGTTGTCCCTGTGTCGTGGTTTAGATTGGGAGATGTATATGGGAATAACTTGGTCCGCTTTATAAACTGGAATTTTTAGCTTTACCCAAATATTGACTGCGTGTAAACATAGTCATTGAAAAAACATTTTTTATGTATGCATCCAACATTGTTCTTCACTCCCTTTTTTTATACCTCCCATTTCAACACATCAACACTTTCTCTCTGTTAAGCAACCCCACCCACATCCTCCCTCTGCTCCGGGTTGGGAGATACCATGGAGGGGGGGGGGGGGGGGGGGTCTGCTGAAGACAAGACCCATTGACAGGCTAGAGTGGCAGTAACTTATTGTCCATTGATGGAGTGTGACAAATCATGTGGGAACGCAGGGATGCGTGGCAGCGAGAGGCTGGCTGTTGAGTGCATGTCAGAGTAGAAATGTGTGAGTATGCCCGCATGTGCTTGTGCCTTCTTTTTTTTTTTTTTGTGTCTATGTGTGTGTGTTTGTGCGTAACGTCTTAGTGTGGGGCAGGCGGGCATAGACCCTTCACAGCTCATTTAGCCCCAATGGGGCCACCTGGGTGGTGAGGGAGCTCAGTGGGTCGGCCCTGGCTCTGTGGAGCCCCCGCTGACAGCCTCCTAATATAGGGGCTCCATCTACCTATTAATCAACACAGCCACACTGACAAATCACCACAACTATGACCTAATGAGAGTGGGGAGAGAGCGGTGAAGGAAGGGACGGAGGCAGGGACATAATGGAGGAGGTGTTGATGGAAGTGGAGGGTCTGTTAGTATGGACGCTACAAATGGACGGAGAGAGCACAGGATTAATGAAAAGGAAATGAAAGAAACAGGGCTCTGTCATTGTGACTGGTGGTAAGGGCCAAAGGAGAATGCTAACACAGTTGTCAGTGGACGATCTTGGTCGACTCCAGTCTTTGTAAAACAATTGCTTTTTTAAAGTGTGGATCACTTAAATGAAAAGGTGACTCAGAAGCTAATAAGGTAATTGCTATAAAAAAAAAAACTGGAATAGTTCACAATAGAGCAGTGGTGGTTCTTAACCTTGTTGGAGGTACTGAGGGGACATGACGTGGTTGCACAAGTGTGCACACCCTTTTATAACTGGGCTGTGGCTGTGTTCAAAATTAACCAATCACATTTCAAACTCATGTTAAAGAAGCACTAAGGAACTATTCAACCTTCATGAAATATTTTCGTAACTCATCTGATGAAACATCAACTTAAAACTAGTTGAATGGTACGTTTGCAATGGCCTGATGGTATCTGTATCATTTTTACTGGCACTAAGCAACTTTGAGAAGGGTGGTAGGAACACACAAAAAACTACAAATGTGTGCTGACTGCTTTATGGCATACGTCACTTCCCCCTTTACCCATTTCTTAGAGACGGAAGTAAATTTGAACCTCGATGCACGATTACTGCTTTCTTGACAGAAGCTGCAATACAACTGAGAAGTTTTGTCTGAGGAGACAAAAAAGAAAAAGAGAAGCTACTCGGATAAAAGGACAGTCAAGGATCAACATTGGCCCGACTTTTACTCGTTGGCGTGAGCTCAAAAATGACACTTATGCGCTTGTGCTCATGGGAAATGTGGTCTTCCTTCAGGCATAACATTTCCGCTTTTGTCCATAATCAACGTACAGTGGCACCTCGGCTCACGAACGCTTCAGCTCACGAACTTTTCGCCTCACGAACATTAAATTCGCGAGCATATAGTCTCAGCTGACGAACTAGTTTTCGGCGGACGAACCAAATCACGCGACACGAGAAATCACGAGAAGCTGACGCACGCTCACGGCGTCCCAGTTCGTCACCCCCTTTCTTTGAGTGCGGACGTGGTTTGTGTTTGGTAGACATTTTGGACCATTTTGGAGTGTACTTTTGCTGTCATGGGACCGAAAAAGACCCCACCGCAGGCTAGTGTTAAGCCTAAGAAGACATTAAAGAAAATGACGGTCGAGCAGAAGAAGGAGATCATCGAAAACCACGAACGAGGTGTGCGTTTGTGTGACTTAGCGTCCCGGGTATTATCGCCGAGAAAGCACGGCAACTTCACTCGGATATCATCAAGAGGCAACCTGGAAGTTCATAATGAGGTCCTCAACACAGAGGATTTGATTCGCCTTCAAGAGGACAAGCAGAAGGAAGCCATTCAGGAGTTGTCATGTGAGGACGAGGAGGAGGAGATGGCGGCAGCATCAAGTGAGAATATCAAGACCATGTTAACTAAGTGGAGTGATGTGCAGGCTTTTATCGAACAGTACCATTCAGAAAAGACTGTGGCTATGAGAATCATCAACATGATGAATGATAATGTGATGCCTCAGTTTCGTAAGACCTTACAACTCAGAAAGCAACAGGTGTCAATTAAGAGGTTTTTAGTCAGCAACAAGGATAAAGAGTCTCCTAAGAAGCAAAGAAGAGAAGCCACACCGGAGGACTCTCCTTCCAAACAGTAACTCCCTCCCTCCCTCCTCCTCCCACTCCATTCCATCAAGCCTTCAACTACTGTACCATCACAAAGGTAAGTTGCAAGTTTTGCAAATAAAAACACTTTATTATGCAGTACAGTGTATTTCTTTAATTACAATACAATAGCACATTTATTATACATAAAATAAGGTATATTTTGTGTAGTTTTAAGGCTTTTTTAGTAGAAAATTGTGTTTTATGGGGACCTGGGAACGGATTATTCTCATTTCAATGGTTTCCTATGGGAAATACTTGTTTGGAAGACAAACTTTTCGGGCTCACATACTCTCTGTGGGAACCAATTAAGTTCGTGAGCCAAGGTACCACTGTAAACTGAAAGTTCCTTAGTGTTGCTTTAAATGGAAGTCAGCGCACACGCTTGTGCAACAACATTATTTTTGTTTTATATTATAACTGCCCCTCTTAAAGAGATTTTAAAGAAAAAATATTGAACTGTACAAGTTACAGGTCACAATAATAATACAAAAAGTTTTCAAATGATTTATCTTGATCTCATTTATTTTATATCACAACCTGTCATTCGAACGGGGTGTTGCAACTTTTTAAATCCACTGTAATATGTAGTGTCAATGTAAGCATTTAGACACACTGCACAATCATGTGTAAAATACAAAGGCATTTTTAGTAATGACTCTTTGTAACAGACAGCCATGCAAACGTAATGATTCTGTCAGCAGTAATTAGCTGGCGAGTGTGTTCTACAGTACATCCCAGCACTTTTTTTGTAGACGCTTTGGAGCAAATGAGATGTTAGAGGACGATGAGTTTAAAAGCAAGCAACAGTGATGTATGTCTGCTTCTCCGGTTCCCACCCTGAGGTGAGCCAGCATCTAATCTCTCCACTACCAGTCCCAGGTCCAAATCACATTAGCTGGGATCAGAGGTGAAACTGGAGCTTTTCAACAGCAGCCTGTTCTCACTAATGAACCCCCATGGCCATCCATTGCATATTACAGCCACACTGAGTGACGGGGAGAAAGTTTTGCAATAATCATTATGTAACTGTGCAACGGCCCGGGTTTCCTTTTGCCCTGACATTTCAAACACTCGATCGCAATATTGTGATGTTTCTCTATAGGGAATATGTTTTGAATTGCGGTACTGCGTATGATTGATGTTTTTTGTGAGGCCAAGCAATCTGCTTTCTAGTAATTATGGGCTATACAGTGTGATATTACAGTCATAGGCCCCACTTTATTATGAACATGAAGCTGGCTGTAATTTGTCAAGCAATCTTATTGCAAAAACAAATCCTATTTGAACAAGTCGTCATGGTCAAGAGGAGCTTGTGAAGTCCAATCATGACCAAAATAGGATTTAGCTGACTTTTTTTTTTTTTGATAGTGAGATTGATGTTGCCAGACTTTTGGGGATTTTTTGGGCTCTAAAATGTCAACCAAACCAGAAATAGAGCTTCAATAATTTATTAAGGCCCGGTCATGGTCACCCACTCAAGAAAATTCCGCCAATCCCTCAACACCAGTCAACAAGTACACGCAAACTTCACTGGCTGTTTCCTCTTTAATTCATCAAGTCTTTATTGAGTTCAAAGAATGATTTTTTTTTTTTTTTGGTCAATTAATATGCAGCCAGCCACCAAACACTGGAGTGAATATTCAAAAGCACCGTCTTCCTATTGACACATATCTTAACCTTGAGATCTATGTGATCTACTAAGCCCAGGCCTGTCTGGTCCAATCGACTGGCGCAGGATGGAGGGCCCACAGAGAAGATGCACAACTGCATGTTCCTCCCATCCATTACTTCCTCAGGTAGCAACTGTGTCAGTGTTGGTGTCACAGAGAACCACACACGCATCTTTGTAGCTATGCAGGCAACAAGCTAATTCATCCTAATCCACACAACATGTGATGTTGCTTCACATTTAATTGCACAATATGTGGAATTTTGAGTGTTTTTCCCTTGAATGCTGTCATACAAACTCACTTATCAGCATCATTATTTTTTTCACTTTGTAAAGGCATTCATTTTGCTCTTATATTGGAATTTAATGTGTATATTTTGGACAGCCATACGTTCTTGATAAATCCACACACATTTCTCAAAACTGCAACAGTTTGCCCAGCAAAACTAGCTCATTACTTGTTCCTGGTTGATATAAATGTTAATGAGTCCGAATCAACAGATTATATGAAATTACATCCGATCTGTCGTCTGATACGGTGTAATGGCAGACAATTACGTTATCAGCCCTCTCGGGAGCTGCAGCTGCGTGGTGCATGATGCTGTCTGAATGTAAAGAGATAGGAATGATGAATTCATGACAATGAGACAAGAGTTGAATTGCTGCGCCTTTGTGTGTTCTACGCTGCACACTGTAGTGGCTTGAATGTCCGGTGTGATTGAACTAGACTATTGTTCTTAAGATGCAAAACTGTCAAAAAATATGGTGAAAACAAATGTTACACTTGCGCCCCCCCCCCCCTCTCCCCAACAAAAAAATAAAAAATATAGTCATTTTAACTCTTTGACTGCCAGACGTTTTCAGAAAAGGGATGCCGTGGGTGCCAGCCGATTTAAGCATTTTTGACTGATCTTTCAAGGTCCACAGAAAATTATGTGTTTGGACTATGGAAACACACATACTACCAAATGAAAGATTGGACTCTCATCTTTCATCAGAAAAAAAAATTGTTTCTACCTTATTCCGTTTTTCAGTAATCAACAATAGAAAATGGTTAGTTTCACCTCTGTTTTTTAAAAAAAACGTCTTTTAACGTCTTTGGCACTCCTCCATAAGATACACCAGTGTAGCACAAATTAACGGCAATGTTTTTTTGGGGGGATTTTGGAATTATACAGCTTCATTATTATTAAATAAATAAATAAAAAATAAAATAAAATTGCTTAAGTGAGGGACCCCAGACAATTGATATGCCCAACGCCAGACAAAATGTTTTAGTACCAAGATTGACCTGTGAGAGGCAGCATGGAGCCCCAAGGCATCTAAAGTCATTGGAACACAATTTAGCTGTAATGAATTAAATAACAATGCATATATTTGTGGGGACTGGGGTCAAGTTTTTTTTTTTTTTTTTACAATTTTAAAAACGTGCAGAAGTTACTTCATTTTAAAAAATGAGTCAGCTCTTAATCTGAAAAGAAAAATGTTCTTGTACATTTTATTGTAACCATATTTCTATTAGGCTAACACTTTTATGTAAACAAGAGTATGAAAATTTTGAAAAAAATATTGTAAATTTAATTGTAAATGTAGATTAATTTGTGATTAATCATGAGTTAATTACTGAAGTCATGCGATTAATTATGATTAAAAAAATGTAGTCCACTGACACCTCTAGTATTTCTCTTAAGCAGGTGCAGTAATCTCTTCACACACCCTCGCAAAATCTTTCAAAGACATCCAACAATCAGAAGTTTGCTGACTTTAAATTGGGCTAAGTTGTCTGGATGCGCATACCCCGCTTTACTGCTAATATCATTTAAATGCTCAACCTTTTTGACAATGCGTAACTATCGAAAGAAGACGACTGATGTGCTTTGACATTTAATGTTGCTGATTGCAGCCCCGGCATGTAAAGCAGTCAGCCTCATCCCGCCTTTTTTATGACCTGCGCCTTGCTGCTACATTAATGTCACTAATGTGCCAAGTTCCCTCTGACACTGTGCTACACTCAGTGTGCAGAACAAATTCAAATCCAGTATAAAAAGCTCTTGATACGCAGTGAGTGTGCTTTGCATAGAGCACACCTTACGGACCTACTTTATGCTTCCTTTTCTTGCTGCGTGCTCATCAATGGCGATGTCACGTTGCTCAAAGAGCTACACAATGCTTGTATGCAGCGTTGCCTGAGGTTTGTCGCGCGCGTGTTTTCCCGAGCTGACAACACGGCATCAAATCCTTACAAGGTGAAGCACAACTTAAAATGTCTTTTCACCGCCTTGCTTATCTCTGTCACACTGCTGTTGGCAGCAAGAAAGAGAAAGAAAGAGTGTGAGAGAGGCGGCATTATGACTTTGTTATTATAAGCAAAGAGCGGCTAAAGTAGAGCATGTGATAGGATCTGGAGATTAGGAAGGAGCAGAACAATAAATTATGCAAAGTGTTTGAAAACACGTAGAGCTATAATTAAGTGGCATTTGATATTAAATAAGGTGACAGCGAGGTTTTATTTATCTCCTTAACCCTCTACAACTGCCATTAGCATGGCGGAAAATTAACTGTTTGAAATATTAGGAGAATGAGGCCCTGATCTGATACACAGTAGCACCGCTACGCACACACACGCACACACACGCACACACACACACACACACACACACACACACACACACACACACACACACACACACACACACACACACTTGTTTTACTATCTTAGTGGGGCCATCTCATAGACATAATGCATTTCCTAGCCCCTTCCCCTCACCCCAACCATCAAAAATGATTGCCTACCCCTATTCCTTACCCTAACCTCAACCATAACTTAATTCAAACCTAAACTCTAAAAGCAAGTCTTGACCCTCAAATTGAGGTCTAAACTTGTGGGGCCCAGCAAAACGGCGGGTGGGCCCCACAACTCTGTGATTACCCGAAATGTTGGCCCCACTATGTAACAAAAACAAGACCACACACACACACGCACGCACACACACACGCACAAACAAGGTGAGATCAATGTCTGAGTGGACTAATCAGTACAGTGCAGGCCCATGCAAGCCACAGGAGCCCACTGCTAATAACGTCATTATGAAAGGAGACTAAATACAGCCACATATACAATACATGCTTCACCCAATTATTGACCCTCATTTCACTTCAATATTTGACTACTTAGAGCTATTTTCAACCAACATACTCACGAGAACAGCGTCGTTTGTAGCAGAGCAAGGAATTGCCCGTGCCTGTGTGGCTCAAATAAGACCTCCAGCCATTCATTTTTCATAGTGCTTACTTCTTGTCCTCATTTGAATCACGGTGATCTGAAGCTTATTACAACTGACTTTGGGCAAGTAAACACGGGACTGGTCACAAGCCAATCATACATGTACACATTTGGCAGTCACATTCACAGCTAGTGTACATATGCGGCTGACAAGCTGACGTGGCCGCGTTTTCCTTTTTAGTTTAACCCTGGAGAACCCAAGAACCCTTTTCTTCTTAGGAAAATTATGAATTATACATTAAATGACTGCTATAAGTTCACTGAACACCAAAATATATGTTTTTTCAATTTTAACCCTTTTTTTTTAACTAGCTCAGAGTTGCTAATTTATCAAAATATAGATATAAAACATACTCCTAGGCATTCTGCAACATGATATGAAATAGATTAACAAAAAAAACGCCAATTTTACCATCTGATGGTTTGCTGAGAAGATGGTTTTGTTTGGATTGATTTCCAGCTCAACAAAACAGCATGTTGCCAGCCATCTTGTCACCACCACCAATATTCATCCACTAGATGGCCCCATGCAGGGGTCAGAAGTGGCACTCTGGACTTTTGAAGTAGCAGAATTTATAGGGGCCAAATTTGACCCTGTGGGTTCTCCAGGGTTAAAGTAACTTACTTGAACCTCCAGGATGGTCAACAGCAGAACCAACCCTGGGTGTTTTTTTCGCTGTTGGTAAAGTTTTAAATCCATCGGCGTCGTATCTGTCGGAGCAGCTAGCCAAGTCAAGTTAGCAAACTCCCTTCGTGCTAGCATAGGACGGCGTCAGTGGCCAACAGTGACGTAAGGCAAATATAAATGCTCATTACCTGGTAAGATATATTTTTAAACTTATTTAGCTACTGGTTCAGTCATTGTTTTCGAAATTAAACACAGATGTTTGCAAATTTCTTGCTTTGATTAAACAACCAAAAATCAATCTGCTTTCATGAATTACTACATGAATCAGATGACACAGGATTTAGACCATTTTAAGTTAAGCAATGGCTATAAACGGTTACTCGATTATTTAAATAGTTGCAACTTGTAGATTAATTTGATAATTAATTAGTTGTCGATTAATCCATTAATTTTGACACCTCTACACTCAACCACACACATAAAGTTCAACATTGTGCAATATGCAATGTATTCATAGTGGCTATGGAAATATGTGGTGAGCTTTGAACAGAAGTTTTGCCGGATCAATGTTGGAGAGCGAGGCCTTTGTCTGAGAGCAAGTCGCAGTTTCTCAACCCTCAACGCTCCTCAGTAGATTTGACAGTTTATATATGCACAAAAAACAAAGGCAAGGTGCTGAATAAGTAATATGCTATTTCCTGGTAGAACACTGGGGTGAAATCACAATGAACATTTTTTCTCCCCTCTGTACCCGGTTCAGTGGGGAGATTGTTCGAGTGCTTGTTCTCACTGTTTGTGCTTATATAGTGCGCACAGAGGGCACAATCTCAAAGTTACTGACTGTTTATCTGTATCATCTTTGTTCATTAATTCATGGCTGATATTTTATGCATTTGGTGACAAAGTTTAAAGGAGTAGACCCAAATGCAGACACGCGCGACACGGGGAGGGGTGGCGGTGGATACGATGTTAAAGGGAGCTCTAATTAACTGCCTCCAAAATAGTTTGGGGACCTGCAGATCTTGTGTAAGCACAAGATTGTTGGACTGGAGGATTGAAGGCACATGTTGAGTGCAGGGAAAGGCAACAACCACAAAAGTTTCAATTTCAGAAAGTTTCAACTGTTCTCACTCTATTTTTGCACATGATTTCTGGGGGGGGCGGGCTGTACTCTGTCCGTTCTTGCGTGGGCTTTCTCCAGGTACTCCACTCCACCCAGGTGCGTCTCATTAGTGTTGGTGTATTTAGTCTATTGTGTTTGTCCAGTCGGTGTTGGTGCATTGCTATTGTTATGTGTGGAAGTTTGTGCGTCAAGTCTCAGTCACAGCCAAGTCATCGCCACAGCCAAGTCATCACCACAGCCAAGTCATCATTAAAGCCAAGTCATCACCACAGCCAAGTCATCATCAAAGCCAAGTCATCACCACAGCCAAGTCATCGCCACAGCCAAGTCATCACCAAAGCCAAGTCATCACCACAGCCAAGTCATCATTGTCACAGCTAGCCAAGTCATCATCCTCACAGCTAGGCAAGTCATCCTCGTCACAGCCACGTCAAGTCACTCCACAGCAAGTCAAGTCAAGGCAAATCAGGTCCTGTCACGTCACGCTCGTTCCAGTCTACTCGCGCTCTTGTCCAGTCATGGCGACCAGTGTACTGACGCCCCGTCCCGTCCAGTCATGGCAAACCAGTCCAGTCTTGTCCCGTCCAATCATGGTGACCAGTCACGCCACGCCCAGTCATGATTGTCTGCTCCCCTTTCTCACTATGGTTAATAAAAGTACCACACATTGCACTTGGTTCCTGTTTCCCTGCATTTGGGTCCACCATCCCTCATCCACTCACGTTTGCTCATGACAATTTCAAGATTCCACCCCAAATGTTTGTGGATTGTTCTCTAGCTCTGATTTCTTTGGATTTGGATGAACAATCTTTCGGTCGGGCGAAAGGTGCCAAAGTGTTTGGCTTCCTTCAGGAAAGGCTGTTGAGCCAATTTTCATATCGAGGATGGTTACACAGGCACACCACTCTCCTCTTGGGTGCCATTTCTTTGAAAGGTGGCGGGCTGCTCAGTTGAACTCCTATCACATAGTCCCATAGTCCAATAGTGGTGGCCTGGTGGGTGGTGTCTGGTCGGTGCTGGATTTCACTTTCCTTTCTTTTCTTTGGTCCTTCCTCGGGTCTCCTGACGGCCTCACGACTTTGGCTGGAAGTGTTCGGTTTAGGTGAACGGTATGGGATTTTTTAATAGGTTTTAGGTGAACTAATGAATACACACACACTCGCACACACGCACATACACATTCTCACCCACATACAAAAAATAAATAAAGAGAGCAATGATGATGACATGTCAAATCGGTAAAATTACCGAATGAACAATACTGAGCTCTCCAGAGAGAGAGAAAAAAAAAAGAGTCACATAGTCCAGAGACTGGAGCTGAGGAGTAGAGCGCTGTCAACCTTGTGGGGCATATACAAACTGCCCATGTGGAGCAGTCACAGAGGACAGTATGTGTGCATCCGTGTGCATGTTATATTCCGTCTTGAAACAACAGTGCCTCCAATTTAGGCCCTACCTTGTCACAGACAACAAGCGCACTCCCCCATTTTGGTCTCCCAGAGCTATGTTTGATAGAGCTTACCCACAGAGCCATAGCAAGCGCATTTGAGGAGCATATCAAAGTGTGTCCAATCGACGAGCGCTCACAGTCACACAGGGGTGGACACGCAACCTAATGATGTCTGAAATACCGGCACAACTGCTATGATGTGCTGCGATAATTGCCAACCTCCCGTCCACAGCACAAACACATGTGGAATGGGTCGGCAAACACATTAATATGGAAATGTCTACATTAATTTGCAGCATGGTCTAAATTATTCAGTAATTAAGCCCCTGCAAATTTACACAAACTTCCCTCTGGATGACTGAAGAGAAGAGACAAGGAGCTGCAAGCATGCAGACGGAGGGCTTTGAATTGTGTGCTCATAATACACACGACACGAAATAATAGACTGGAATCTTGCATGAGAAATTTTGACCCGCCACACATGCACAGCAATTCAAATATGCACTAATTTCCCAAGAATTAGGAATTTGTTACATTATTCATAATCGTTAGCTGCCTGTGTTGAAGCTTCGAGCTCCTTAACAATCCAACACATCACCATCGGATACACAAATACATTCATGGTATCAGGTTGGAGGTATGTTGTAGAATGAATAAAGCATAATTGATACATGAATAACACAAGTGCACTAGGTTTGTTGTTTTAGGGAGACTATAATGGCCACATATGTCTCATTATTAGAATGCAACCAGAAATGGACATACAACTGAAAAACACAGTACAATACTACAAACAATGTTGTCAATGATAATATTTAAAAATACAAATGTGATGGTAAAAGGTCTAAAAGTCTTCAGAAATAGTTAAATGTGCAACAAACATTTGGAGTTGATGGAACATGCCTCTCTAAAAGCCAAATGGAATTAGGTTTCCTTATTAATGTCATTGCTAATGTATCTGCCCTACTGTTCCTATGTCAAAATGACTGATGTGGGGAAAAGGTCATTATAACAAGAAAGCTTTTTCTATTTTTATTTTATTTTTTAATATCTATTCACATTTTGTGTAGGGTGCTCTCCATTAGTCATGTGTGTCCGCTGGAAACAATAGACATGTTCCTGTCCAAATCCGATTCGTCTGGATTTTCACAAACCGGAACTTTTTGATCTCTGTACGTCACATCGACTTAAATCATCTGATCTAGTTTGACGTTCTAAATGATCTTTGACAAGTAAGTACAACATGTCTGTAAAAGATCCGATCCTTGAGAATAGAAACGTAAACACCTGACTTACTTTAGTCAAAGCCCGCAAATATATATATATATTTTTTTAACCCTACTGACTACTTGGAAATAGTTTTGCCGGTGATGCCTCAGACTGTTGTCCATGTTGATTGGGTCTATGTCTGGTAGCTTTTGAGAGGCCATCAGTTTGCATTGGGAAGCATCCCAGGTGGGCTCTAATACTGAGTGGCATGAGTGCATGGATATACTGTAGACCTGACAGTGACTTGATCTGACAATACAATGGATCAGTGCAGTGGCTACTAAGTCAGAAGGTAGAGCATAATCCCTTCTGTCAAGTCTCTGTCTCGTCAATATTCAAATCCAGCCAGCTGTCCAATGGCTGTCACTTACAATCTGCCTCCGCCTCGCAGCCTGGCACAGGCACATATCTAAATTGAATTAGATGTTTGCTTTTCAATAAAAAATTGAGTCAAAGAGGTGTTCCTTTGCCCTGTATTGTGAACTTGCCGTTTACCCCCCCAAGTGAACTGAGGTCCAATGTACAGAATCCCTTTCCAGACAAAAGCTAATTTATTGTTTGTCTTATTTTATGCCTTTTTGTCCTTCTGAGAAAATCAGGAGCATTTTCATTGAATGCTTTTCCTGTAAGGTAGCAACGATTTATTCATCACATATCAATGTTACTCTAGCATGAATTATAGGACTAAGGCCAAATGGGCAATTAAAGGCTCTGTAAAGTGAAAATAAATGTATTTTAAATGTGACACTACAGAGAAGAGTGCTATTAACAACCCTGCCAAACTTGAATGATTGGGGAAAAAAAAAAGCCACGTGTATAAAATCAGGCTTCAATATCATTGCTCTCAAGTACTATGGTTGTGGCCACTGAGAAATGACTGCTACTTTGTCAAGCATCTTTTTTTTTTTTTTAATGCCTACACAGAATTTACTACATGTTGACCCACAAAAATATTTCTTTTTTTAACCCTCTGGTGGATGGAATATATTCCACCTGGTAGTCCGTGGGGCGTTCCTTGGCACGACGCGAGACGTTAGCCATCTTGTAACTAGCTTGTAAGCTAATGCTGTTGTGTCAGTTGTGTCATATATTTCAGGTAAAGTTAACCGTTTAGTAAACACAGCATGTAATACCCGGTAGTTATATACTTGGAATGCTTTGTGTTCCATACATTACGGAAGCCTGAGTAACACAAAATATTTTTTTAACCCTCTGGTGGCTGGAATATATTCCACCTGGTAGTCCGTGGGGCGTTCCATGGCACGACGCGAGATGTTAGCCATCTTGTAACTAGCTTGTAAGCTAATGCTGTTGTGTCAGTTGTGTCAGATATTTCAGGTAAAGTTAACCGTTTAGTAAACACAGCATGTACTACCCGGTAGTTATATACTTGAGTAACACAAAATACTTAACACTTGGGAATTTAAATAATGTCTGTTTTGTAAAATTGTAGCATCAGGGAATATTCATTTTGTGGTGTTGGCATAGCTAGCTAGCTAATGGCATGCTGTAGTGGTACATAATGTCTTAGCTACGCCCCCCCCCCCCCCCAAAAAAAATCATGATCGCAGGCTAAAACTATTTTTTTTCTCTGTTTTTCACATCACGCATTTGTCTATATAGTAAGTATAAGCAAGTAAATGATTAACAAGGTCCGAACCGCTGGGACCCCGTGGCTGGCTTTTGCCTCACTTCTGTCAACTCAAACCCGTCCCCCCTACAATGATTTATTCCCATGCGCTCCACTTTTGGACACCTGGGTGCAAAAGTGCACAGCGGGCTGTGACTACACTTCAATGTTGCCTGTGGAAGTGTTACACCAAAGGCCAAGTGCAAGAGCGTGAAATGAGATAGTATGGACTTAACACGGTCACGCTCAGTCTGAAGAAGATGCACACACGCAGTCACACCGCACAAGCCATTGTAACACCTCCTCTCTGAACTTTCAACTAAAATTAGCTGCTCCTATTTGCCACGCTCCGGTTGGGTTGTCGTTGTTGAAATTCATTAATGGTGGATTAAGCTTTGCTTGACCAGACTGGAACCCAACTCAGTGGTAGAGTGTCCGCCCTGAGACTGGGAGGTTGTGGGTTCAATCTCTGGCTGGGTCATACCAAAGACTATAAAAATGGGACCCATTGACGCCCTGCTTGATAGTCAGCAATAAGGGTTGGAATTGGGGGATTAGATCACCAAATGATTCCCCAGCGTGGCCCCTGCTGCTGCTCACCACTCCCTCTGAGAATGAATTGACATTGTGACAATCAGTGGTACTTTAACTACTATTAGTAAAATACCGGATGCTCAGTGTGAGTGACTCGGGCGCACTGAATACTTTTTCAGCCCAAGTTTATGAAAGCATTAAGCTATTTTATATGCATGTGTTTGTTTGTGTGGATAAGGTGTGTCTAAAAAAAGATGCAGAACTTCTGTCACATTAGATGTACTGTATTTCACTCTAAACACACACAAAAAAAATGTGGGTTCATTCATTCATTCATTCATTCATAATATTGATCCACAACAAATTTCAGAAGAAGTAATTTTGTTACAGAACTTCGGCTTCGGCCTTCCTGGGTGGAGTTTGCATGTTCTCCCCGTGCTTGCGTGGGTTTTCTCCGGGTGCTCCGGTTCCCTCCCACATTCCAAAGACATGCATGGCAGTTTGATTGGACACTCCAAATTGTCCATAGGTGTGATTGTGAGTATGGTTGTTCGTCTCTGTGTGCCCTGCAATTGACTGGCAACCAGTTCAGGGTGTACCCCGCCTACTGCCCAAAGCCAGCTGGGATAGGCTCCAGCAACCCCCGCTACCCTTGTGAGGACAAGCGGTTAAGAAAATGGATGGAATAAGAAGAGAAAGACTGGACTAGAAACGAGAACTCTACCACTAATTGTCGTAATTGTCCGGCCTTGGTTTGTCCTCTTTTAAGTGTCATTTTTGTTTTTAAATAGACATACTTGTCAAATTAATCTGTCACGCTCATCCCAAACTGTAGCCCTAAAGGAGATGTTTAACGTTGTGACCACCAGCCAAAATGTCCATTTGCTAAAAGTAACCTATGACGATCTAAAAGGAGTTCTTACAAGGGTTAACATTGTGAGGAAAGGACATGTAATCATATTCTTTCTCCTCTCTCGCTTGCTTTCCCCTCGTCTTACCACTGTGACACATGTCGCCCCGGCATGCACGGAAAAGCCCGTGACCTTTGGAAAGTTTAGCACTTTAAATATTTAGGCTTGGGTTATGATGGATCCTCCAGGCCCTGTGGCAATGTGCGAAGCCTCTGATTAGGGCTGCTGTCAGAGTCATTTAGCCCCGTGTCTGGCTGCCGCTAGCGCTCTGTGTTTGACAGGCGAGCCTTTTAAACAAACAGCCGTCCCAGTGGCAGTCGTGCGGGGCATCCAGCTCAGCGCAAACATATCCAACACACACTTGTGGAAATGGAGAAGCCCCCCTCAAGCCTTGTGACAGCTGCAGGGGGAACCGCTGGCTGCTGCCTCTCATGATCGTTCAAGCACTTTGTCTTCATGCTCGCTGATATTTTACCAGCATACTTTTTTGTTTGTTCTTTTTTTTTGGTGTTGCTTCTACTGCTTTCGTTTTTAGGCTTTTGTCTGCTCAAATAGCATCCTGTTTACCTACATTTTGTTTTTCATTGGTTGTTTTTTGTCTAGTTTTAGTGCAGTTTCAATCCCGCTTAGTTTTTTTATCATAGTTAGTCAATCTCATCCCCTTTTTATTTAGTCAATTCTTAGTCGGCTATAAATCTAGCATTTTAGTCTTTATTTTAGTCCAAGAAAACGTAATTTCATTTGTCTGGTTTTAGTCAACAAAAACTGTCAACGTTTTAGTCTAGTTTTAATGTATATAGTGTATTTTTTTTGTCAACCAATTATGTAGAACATTTCATTTTCTCATCTTTTTGATGAAAAACAACTTGACACACAATTACAGTATATCAACAAGTGGCTACTATGGCTCCATCACACATTCACACACTGGTTGCGGTGCGTGGCTGCCAGTGCGCGCCTACAGCCCCTCCGACCGCCACCCAAAAAAAATTGCACCTTTCAGACACCAATGTGAGTGGCACTGGAGGCAATGTGTGTGAAGTGTCTTGCCCCAAGGACACAACGGCACATGACTTGGGGAGAGTGGGGATCGAACGGAAAACCTTCCGGTTACTGGACGACCGGCGTCAGTCGGTCATTTTTTGAAGCCGAAACAAACTGTAATCGTCAAGTCCGTCATTTTATTTTCACCACACTCTGTTAGGACCTAATTAACATCAGTGTGGCGTGATCAAATTGACACTCACACTGTAGGACATGTGTGGCAGCCAATTCCTCACACTCAAAGACAATCTCCCTTGACATCAATCCTGTAAATATATGAGTCTTAATATGCGTGTCCTATTCTGTATTCAGAGGAATCGCCTAGTCAGCAGCTCCAGTATTAATGCATGAAAAATGAGGAGAGCCCATAAGAATTAGAAAGTGAGACTCCCCTTATTAAGATGTAAATTCCAGGGGAAACTTTGCCAAATGAGGATGAAGTTCTTGCCTACTTTGGTCTATTTATGCATTTCTAACCGCCTCCAACGTGTTGTAGTTGTTGAGATTTCATACGCTCATCAATGCACCTATTATGCTTTTATTATTATTTTTTTCTCTTATTTTGAATACACAAGCCAATACTTAAGGGAACAATTTACACTTTGGGCAACATTATCAAGTGACAGCGTACATGGCAACTATCATGGTAATTCGGTCTCTATCTGTGGGTGCCGTTTCTTTTTCCTCGCTCCCCACCTTTTGCCTCTCGCTCATTTCAAATTTGCACTTAACACCCTCCTGGGGAAAGGCTTCTCATTCATCAACAGTGTTTGTCCCGGTGACAAGCAGGGCGCCTCCTGCATATCAATATCAGCTAAGACAATGCTGAGCCTGTAACCTTCAGCTAAATGTCATTCTGCTTAATCCTATTTGAAAATTAAACATTGAAAAAGCTATAGCGTACCTTCTTGTCTTCCTTCCGCTCTCACTCACTCCTTTATGTGCTGCCACAAACCTCCGCTACCTTCCCACTGCAGGATTTCTGTTTTTTTATTTGCCGTGTTTTCTTTCTGAATAGATATTTTTAAGTTACATTTCGCCAATCTACAAAGCATTTTCCCCTCAGCGTTCTCTCAGTTTTTGTCTCATATCCAATCGTTTGATAGTGCTGTGAAACAAAAACAGAGCAGGAATTAAAGCCACTTGTTCAAGGAGGAGAATGCAGTCAGACAAAAAGAAACGTGTCGTATAATTACATAAACAGACCCCTCCCCCCTTACAGGTGGCAATTACAACCGTGGCAAGGATGCAGCCAAAGTGTATGCCTGTTACGGCCAAATACGCTCTGTGACAGCGGCAAAGTGCTTTGCATGTGCGTGGTGATGTAGCCGTGCATGGGTCACCCCTTCCTCCCTCTCACACACAACAATATGAAACATGTTTGAAGATGCAATGAGGAATCGGAGAAGCAGGCAGGGCGGGATAAAAGGAGGTGAGATTGCAATGAAAATGCAATCATTTGCAGTCAGACGGGCATAATTCTGCTACGGATGGAGTGCGATGCGGAAGCTCAAAGGCATCCATATGGATTTGATTGACTGCAGTCACTAGTCAAGTGACTCCATTGAAATACTCAGAGTGGATTACCAACAACATGACCACCCTTGATGTTTGTCTGTTGAAGCTCTGCACTCGTGTCTGAATGAGGAAAAAGTGTTGGAGAAGCTGTACTGGCACTTAACTCATTTGCTCCCAAAAAAAAGGATACAAAATTATGTTTTAAATTTTTTTACGTTTTTTTTTATTTTTTTTTATGCTAGAGCATACAGAAGGCTTTGATGCAGCCTTAAAGCAAAGGTAGTTATTACAAAAAACGGCCAGCAGGTGGCAGCAGAGTATAAGAGATCAACCAGAGCCCTGTTGCAAAAAGCTCTTCCCCCCACTGTTTTAAACAGGTTTGTGAATAATGATGAAACTTAGCTATATTCTAATGCTAATTGCTGCAAAACGGAAACATACAAATATACTTTCTTTTCCTGATGAAAGAAGAGACTAATCGTTCTTTTGGTAGGTTTCATGTTTTTATAGCAATAGAACACAATATTCTGTGGGCCTTGCGAAATCTGTCAAAATCCAGTAAAGCAGCCGGGAGCGAAGGGGCTTGCACGGGGACAATTTCTCCCTTTAGTTAAAGGTAGTAGTTCCATCTGATTTATAATCGCATTTCATAGGCGAAAATACCAGTGGTACAGTGAAGCACCTAAAGTCGTACAATTTGGAATTCTGAAAGAAAAAAAAAAAGCTTCTAAAAATTGGATGTTGGCATTATCTGCCGTATCACATCTGTCGACTGTTTTAGTCACTGGAGAATATTCCATTTGTTAGCTTTCAAAAAGTTGTTTTTCTGACACTTTCCTTGGTGAAGTCTGGACTTACATGAGATGCCTTCATTCATATTTCAGAGGGTTTCAGTCAGGTACAAACAGCTGATAGTAGTCATAAACAGGAAAGCCATAGGCCGCTTTGACGGAAAGCATCTCACTCTCGTGGTACGTCAAAAACGTCACTGCCTAAGTAAAAAAAAAAGTGCAAAATCCATTGAATCGTTATTGAAGTACAGTTGTTATTTATTTTTTGTTTTCCATATCCAAGAACAGCGGAAATATAATACTATTAAATACACATTTTGCCAAATACTCTCTATAGGAAAGTTTTTAGGTCATTAGTGAGCACCTTCTTTCCAAACCTGGAGTTCAGAAAATGACTTGCTTTTCAAGTCCTGGTTCTAACCCTTCTCACTGTCTTCATGTTTCCAGGTGGGAGATGCAGGACGATGCAGAATTGGAAGACGAGGAGAAAATGATGGTAGAGGAACTCCGACGAGCCTATTTTGTTTGCCACTGCGACGCGGGACTGCAGGAGCCTCGTGAAGCAGATGAAACGACGGCTGAGCGGACCCAAGGGGGGCCGCAACCATCCGATAAAACTGCTGCCCAATAACAGTCCGAGCAGTTGGAATTTTTATCATGTTGTAAATGTTTAGTTGTAATACGCACTCGCGGCTCTCAAGGTATTAGAGTGTGTGTTTGCGTGTTGTGTGTACTGTATAATGCAGGTGTCTACAGTATGTGTGTGCGTTGTGTGACAACAAGAATGAGTGTAATTCAGATTGTCTCTCTTCTTCTCAAATAAGCATCAGTCACATTTCATCTTTTTTGGAGCACATCTCCAGACATCAGTTCTGGGAAACGGAGAAGACGCGTTTGTTTGCCCGGGACAAGATGGGACTGTGTGATCATGAGAGCTTTTTTATTTTTTTAGACAGTGCGTGTAAAGATGTTGGTGTCAGCATACTTTTTCTTGCTTTCTGAAAAAAAAAAAAAACAGCAACATAAAATTACAGTTGGGAAGAGGGATGATGTTTGTTTTGATTGCAGCCTGTACTGAAATCTACCCCACTCTGTAATGTCTTATCAGTATTGTGCAACCCAAGAAAAAAAGTATTTTCTATGTAATATGATTACTAAATGTACAAAAAAAAAGCATATTTATGGTATGTACTTGGGTGGCAATGACAATAGAGAGAAATAATCAATATTAGAAATAAAGCATAATTTGTCAATTGTTGCCATTTTTTTAAGTTATCTCCTTCCCTGATACATATCCTATGCATATGTGCACTCTCAATAAGAGCCTGTAAGAGTTCCGTTATTGTATACATTAGTTTTGGCAACCTAGCTATATCAATTAATTTTCAATACCACTATTTTCTTACTTTGCTTCAAGGTCTTCTTTGAATGTTATGGTTTTCTCATCACACTCATTAAATAAGCGCATACATATTTTGAAATGCTTCAGATGAATGTGATGCTACTCTGTACTGATGCCCACTGAAAAAACAAAGTTGCACAAGTTTTACAGTTTTGGTACAAAATAAATGCTGAAAAACGAATAATATTAAAACTACAGCTTACAAAATGTTCATATGAGCATATTCTATTATTATTATTATTATTATTAAATTAATTTAAGGGTTAGTGCCCTGTCAGAAAGCATTCATTCTCTTCCATAATGCAAATGAAACAACATTACAAATACCAACCCACTTAGACGACACAAAAGACAATAAAATGTTCGGCAAGTCATTTCTGCCTCTGTTGCAGAACACAGGCTAAACGGCAACAACAGCACCATTAATCTTTGAAAATGTATCATAGATAACCTAAAAAAGGTTTTAGCTTGGTGATGCAAGTTACTAATCTGTTATTTTAATATAACTGCTTTCTCCTTTCTGCTGCTTCTTTATCAGCCGTCCTGGAATAAACCCATTCTGTTTCCATACGGTTTCAATTGCAGAATGCAGGCAGGTGCTGGGTTCAGCTGACACCTGTCAGCGAACCTGACAATATGAATCACAACAAATCGTTACAAAGAATGGTTCCTCACAAAGGCTGTATTGAATATTCTATTATACAGGACTCATCTGGGGATTATTAGGGCCACGTAAACATTTCAATCAGATTCAGAGAGCATTCAGAACTGACTTAGTGTCATATTAGCACAGACAGCCACAGATTATTGATGCTGCAACCCATTTCTGTTTATTTGTGTACAGTATTCACAAAAATGCATGCTTCACACTTACTGTATGACATATTAATTAATGACTATATACAAATACAACTTTACAAACACAATGCTTAAATGGATTGTTCAAATTTATCAATAAGTAACAAACTTGATCACGTGTTTATTGTTATCTATCTGTGAAGTCAGCCCCCGCCCCTGTGCCCCCAAGTACATTCAAAGTCTGTACTTTAATGCTTTACTTTTATCACTTTATTTACTTTTACATACAGGTGTTTTAGTCAGTTATTGTACTTTTAGTTTTACTTGTCAACTGTTCTGAACGCGTCCAATAAAGCGCCATGAAAACAGCAGTAGCAGCAGCGGTGCCGCTGTACCTTTAAGAAAAAAAGGTTTCCACTCTGTTGCCCCGGTAACCCGGAAGCTTGCAGCCTGCACGCGCATCTGCTTGGAGTACTTCCTGTTTTGGAGACGTTGTCCAGGAAGCAGCAGCGAGTGTCGTGTCGCATGTCCCTCAAGGCGTGTGAGTGAGTGAGTTCAACATGAACAACATGCTTGTGTCATTCTGTCCCAACTAGCGTGTCTTGTTTTGCTTTTCAAAGCATGTGAAACAAAAAAAACACGACTTACTCGTAACACGCCTCGCTTGCAGTTGCTCCACATAGAGGCGGGGTACACTCACTCTCAACAGGTTTTTGGGAGTATTTAAACCAATAACAATGCACAATTGCAGTTTTTTGGTGATGTTTGCAGCATTAACGTGTGTGAAAAGTGGAGCTAGCACGAGTATTTGACAAATACTTGCAATAAACTGTTTTTCCCTTTCTACTTGTAAGACACTGAATTATTAATGCTAGTGTCACAATTGTGTAATAATAGAGCCGCATGCATTTGAACAAGAGGTCTATATAATTCTCATTTTGATCTCACCATTCAAAGGGGACATCTCGGTGATTTTTGGAACCGGATTCGATGCTTAGCTCTCAGCTCTGTGCTGCTAAACCAGCTGTGTGCATATTGTTGATCGTCATGGCCCAGGTGGCCGGCCAGGAGGACGGAGAGAAAACCACAGCGCTCAAAGGTAATTGTGTACAAATATTAGATACTGTATGTCAGTGGCACTGGGCAGGCTGTGTATTTAGTACCTGGCCCTTTAGTGGAGATTTGCCCAACTTAATCCAACTCTTAATACCACAACGGTCATGTCACAATTACAGAAACCATGACACTATACAAAAACACAATGGCACAGTACACAACTGCATTTCAGAAACAATATTTATCTAATAACATGAGGCTCATTAGCCCATATAATGTACAGGAGTTGTGTTAACAAATCTCTGTGACTGTGGACGATGTGGTATTGTGTTATGTGAGGAAGCCGGAGAATACACATGCAAACACGGCGAACACCGAGTCAAATAAGTACTGTAAAGGCACTACAATTCTTTTTTTTGGCGCTCATTAAGTTGAATTGTAATTTACAGACTTTTTTTTTCTTTTCTAAAGTAAAATATCAAATAGTCAATTGCAAAGAGCTCTGCTTTTGCAATTTTTAGAGCTATCAAGATAAAACAATCTGACATGATGTTCTGTTTCTTCTCAGACTTGCTGTCAAGAATAGATTTAGATGAACTCATGAAGAAAGATGAACCCCCCTTCACGTTTCCCAAAACCCTGGAGGAGTTTGAATATGCGTTCAATGAGCGTAAGTGTACATTTAAAGGCATGCTCTGTGATATGTGCAGTAAAGCAACAGCTTTCTGATGATGTCATCAGCAACTATGAAGTAGTTCATGCAAAAATAAAGTCCACAGACTGACAACCAAGGAAATGCATTTATAATAGATTTGATCATGCTACCATTTTCCACACAATTTTTATGGAGTTACATCTGACAAAAAAAAAAAAATCCTAATTTTTGGATGCGGAATACAAAACTGATCTCAGCTCAACGTTTTGAGCTTTTTTCTTAAAAATAAAGAAATAAATGTGTAAGTGTTAAACAAAATAAAATAGTACTGACCTATAGAGATATTGTGATTGTGCAAACATAATCATAATCAGATCTTCTTACTACAGCTAATCAGTGGATTTTTTTCTGATCTGGAGGGTACGCTGTACAGAAAAAAAAACTTGACAAGCTAGGAAAAAAAAACTTGACAAGCTAGAAAAAAAATCTGACTGCAGTTTTGGAATCAGCATGCCAATTTTAATTTTAATCAGCAAAAAAATCCAACTCAACAGACTTTTTTTTTTCTTTCAAATTGTTCCCTGATGGCACTTACATTAAATGTTTGGAATCTTAAACAGCATAACAGTAAGCATGAGGACCAACGCAATGCTAAATAACTTGGTAGCCATTTTAACACCGGACATCTATGCTGTTGCCATGCATCTAATTATTTTATAGTGGCAACCTTCATCGGTTGTGTGAATGCACACTGGATTGAAAAGCACAAGCGAATAAATTCAAACAAGTTTAAAAGTGTTTCAGTAAAGCTTTCTTGTGACTGTGCAACCCCCTTTGATTTTTTTTTTAAATCACAATATAATGTCTTCAAAATGTAAGGATTATTGTTCCACATGAAAAGAGACTAAGATCTAAATTAAGTTTAGCTGCTGGACGTCATGTTCCAGGGACTTTGGTCTTCTGGAGTCATACTTTGTGAAACAGTAAGCAAACAGCAACATCCCATAAATGAGGCATATTTTGGGTGCATGTGTGTCCAGATGATCTCAAAGTCCCTTTAGAATTCACCTGGCCATCTTTGATCGAAGCAGGTGGCAAAACGGGGGAGTTGGAAATGAAGATGCAAGGGGGGGGGGGTGGGATTGGGGGTGTTTTGTGGCTCTTAGCATTCCCCTCCTGCATTCCCCTCCCTCTGTTCTCTGTCAGTATCTCTGTTGGCTGTCTGGCTGGCTGAGTGTGGGACATGTTATGTACTCTACGGCCCGTCAGAAACCTACTCAGCCTTGCCCTCCGCCTGCCAGCTCATTTGCATAATCTCACTGTGCCTAAGAACAGAGATGGAGAGGAACATAGCCATCCACCACACCCCGTTTACGCCGGAATGCCGCCGCCTGCCAGCGCCGTTCCCCTCCCTCAGTTCCCAGCTTGGTGTCCCATGAAGAGATGAACACTTTTTCTTCACCTTTCTGCCTTCACTGCCCTTTACTTTCTTGTCTTCTTTTTCCTCGTATCCACTCCCATCATTCCGTGCACACACATATGCAGATTCCTACCCAGCTGTATATCTTGTCCCTTTCCACCCAAGCCTATATATTTTTTTTTTTTTGAAGGAGAGCTTTTTTATTAAAGGCACCCCCCCCTCCTCCCTCCAGTCAGCATCTCCAAAATGTCTTTCTTACAGTCATTTTATTTCCACAGTTACACCTCGACTACCTCGGCCTGAGACAGGTGGAACAAAAATGTTAATTTGACCATGTAATGACGCGGGTGCCGACAAGGCTGTGTACAATAGTTTGCAGGTGTCTTAATCACTGAAGATGATGGCTTCATTTCACTAGCCCTCCGGTTTTTCCATTACTGGAAATCCAAGGTTATGTACACCTAATTAAGCGGCCAAATTGAGAACAGAATGCTAATTATGACAGAAAAAGAGGAGAAAAGTTGAGAAAACGTTATTCCTCTGAGAGGATCTGTTGGGGGGGGGGGGGTTGGGGGTGGAGCTGTACATGCCCTCACATAGGCAGACACGCGCTCACGCTTTTCCTCAAGCACACACACCTTCCCCATTGTAGGATTTCATTATAGCTCCTTGTGCTTCTCTTAGGCGGTGGTGTTTAGATTCTCTCTCCTCCATGAATGCATAATTGATTTTCTTCAAGGTACTTTAGTGCTTTATCCTAACTTTGCAACCCTCTCCTCCTCCTCCTCCAGGTACAAGTCTTGTTTTAATGCAACACGATGACAAACCAAGATTAGGATTAGGCGTTGTTTAACAACTAACTTATAAAGTCGGCGCTGTGAGACTCGCTTTGCATTTGCCCTGTAAGGTTTCTGGCGGTGAAAATTGTGGCAATTTAGCAAGCGATGAGAAATAGCTTATATATTTGTTTTCCGTGATAAAGTATGAGCGCCCTCTGGCTATTTGGGTTACTTATGCATATTTTTTAGTGGTTCGGCTTGCACAACTTTTGCAGTCATAAAAGGTCAAAATTAAATTTAGCACTGCTTAGTCTTTTATTGTGTCAGCCGCAGAATCGATGGCCTCATTGCAGAGGTATGAACCTTGAAATTGTGGAGCTATACAAGGGTAATTTTTTGACAAAAGAAAATGAAAGTATTTTTTTGTCTGTCTTGTTTATATTGAATATAACTTGTCCTTAAAGTTACCCATATAGATGGAAATATGTGGATGGATTGTGCCTCTGTTCTAATAAATTCCTGATTTTGTAGTATACTTCTTAAAACCTTTGGGTTTAAAATGTCTTAGACTACCCAAGAAGAGACTGAAGAGATACACCCTCAGAAACAAAAGCAGAACTGAAAGAGGCCACAGTAAAGGCCTGAAAAAGCTTGTTCAGATGAAGACAGTCAAGTCAATGGGTCACAGGCTTCTTGCAGTTATTGCAAGTAAGGGTTATGCCACCAAATATTAAATGCTATGCACTTGAAGTTCATTTAATCATGTCTGTTCCAGTACTTCCAGTGAATTGATGGAACCTAAGAATACAATTGCATGTTAACTGGGTAATCGGCCATCTATTCCATTCCATTCCAATTGTAGCACTGACGTCATAATTATTTGCCTTCAAATAAACGTCTTATGCTTATTTGTTGGACGAGTAAGACAAATTGTATTAAACTAATATCATGCATGTCAAGTATCATGGACCATCTCTCAATGTTTTTTTTTAAACCATTGTCATTTATCTCTGGCTCTTTTAGACGGTCAGCTCCGACACACGAAAACAGGAGAACCTTTTATCTTCAACGCAAGAGAGGATCTCCACCGCTGGAATCAGAAACGTTACGAAGCTCTCGGAGAGGTAAGCAAATTATTTGTGGATTCTGGAAACAGTGCAAGGTCATTTACGAGCCCGGGTCACCTGCCTGGCCTATGTAGGCTTGACAGAGCTTTATAAACTAGCAATTTAAACTGAGGTTTGTTGTGCTCGGAACAAAACAAGAAACTTGCGAAATTGTTAGTTTTTCATTTTTTTTTATGTGATTTTGGATTCAAATGCCCTTTTTCTCCTTCATTAATTCAGTGATGCGTAGTCAAGAAAGTAGCATGTCATGTTGAACATGTCTAAATCTAGCTAGCCAGCCTTTCATTTTCACTCTCCGCAGTGAGATCATATGATGGCAGCAGGTGTTCTATCAAATTAATTTTACAGTTAAGGGTCGTTATGAAGTTAAAGACCAAAATGTTTTGAACAACCAGTTGATTTTGAAATCCGAAGCTATGTTAACTCTTTGACTGCCAAGCGTTTTCAGAAAAGGGATGCTGTGGGTGCCAGCTGATTTAAGCATTTTGACTGATCTTTCAAGGTCCACAGAAAAATTTGTGTTTGGACTGTGGAAACACACATACTACTAAATGAAAGATTGAACTCTCATCTTTCATCAGAAAAGTTTTTCAGTAATCAACAATAGAAAATGGTTTGTTTCACCCAAATGCTCTGTTTTGGACCAAAATACGGAGAAATCAAGCTTTTTGTGAAACGATATTATTTCATGCACTCTAGTGAATTTGACACTTGTCCAAAGAGAGTCATCGCTGCCATCTAGTGCCCAAAAATAGTCATTATACTAACTCGATCTGCTTGATTCCTTCAGCACAGCTGGCCAAGGCTTTCCTCCACCCGTTTCCAAAAAAAAACAAAAAAAAAACATAGTTAACGTCTTTTAACGTCTTTGGCAGCCCTCATTTGGATTTTACTAAACGTTATTAAACGTTTTTGGCAGTCAAAGAGTTAAGTAAGATCTGGCAAAAAATAAATGCACATAAAACTATTGAAAACAAAACATTTTTGGTACAAATTTTCTGCCCAAAAGAAAAGTAGTCAATTTGCTTTAGTGGGCCACATAAAATGATGTGAGGGGCTGGATCTGGCCCTGGGCTTTGATTTTGGCACCCGTGGTTTATATTGTGTGTTGAGTGGGGGCGATTGAACCACGCGATTCAATAAGACATAATATTACAGTCAGTAATAACAATTGGTGTATTCATATTTTGATAGCGAAATACAGCACAAGGCAAGTACATAGATTAGTGGTGGCCATTTTCATCGGGAACATTAAGTATTAAAGGCTTAATTATTATGGACCTGCCTGCCCATAGTACCCATACTAATGAACAGGGAGTTTAATATTCCATTAAGATAATGAGACAAATATTCTTTTGTAATATTTGTTCTTTCTATTTGAATCTTTCCCCGCACCTTATTTAATTGCTGTGTGTGTTCTGTGAAGTTCAAAGCAAAATGATGGAGGCGTTTGTGGGATTACTGGGTTGTTTTTATCATTTACAGGTATAACACGGGTAGAAAGTGGCTCCCTTTGAGAGTCAGCCTTCTGTGAGGGATTATCTGCCTACCCTCTGCCTGCTAATGCATCTCGCAGCATCTATACAGGATGTCGATACAAATACCTGCCCAAAGACTAGCAGAGGCTCTGAAAATGGCAACACACGTTTTAAATGTAAACTGTAGCAACCATAGGTGGCCAAACATTTGGAAGCAAACAAATAATCATCAACAATTATGTATGCAAATGTTTATTCGTCACATGATTAAAACATTGTCTGGAGCAATGGGGGGGGGGGGTAGTAGTGAATGGAGCTTGTGCGATGAAAGAAAGTGCACACATTGCACTGCAGGAGATTGAAAATATAGGAACATCACTTGCATGAATAAGCAGCATTATCCATCAAGGCCACTCAACAACAACAACAACAAAAGTGGCTTCGGAAGTTATTACGGAAGCGTGTAAGTGCCAATGCGGAGTAAACATTTTTGACTGGCAAATGCGTTCAAACGTACTGTACTTGCAAAAAAAACATTTATACATATTTAAATAATAAATATGTTTGAACGTATTTGCAAGTACATTCAAACGTACTTGTAAATAAGTTTAAATGTACTGGTAGGCTAAATGCTAAAATCTTTGTTACCATAATGCTACGGGGTATTGACTTGCGCATACCCCGTGGCATTATGGGAAAAATGCAGAACAGAAAACATACACTGCAGATATAATAATAAATCCTAAACATTATGAATAAACAACGTTAACTTACGTCCGAACGTATTGGTACAATTTTGGCCAAATGGTAAAAAATTTCTCTTTTTTTTTCCCCCTGTGGCATTATGGGATTTAAAAATGGCAAAAAAATGCTCTCCCCCCCCCCCCTGTGGCATTATGGGATTTAAAAAAAATGATACATTTTTAGCATTTAGCCTACAAGTATGTTTGAATGTATTTGCAATGACGTTCTTTCAAAAGTATTTAAATATGTTTAAAAGTCTTTGCATATACATTTGAATATATTCGCAAAAGTCAAAAGTGTTTACTCCATATTGGCAGTTTATACGATTCCGTAAATTATAAACACATTTAATTGTAAAAGTAGGTGCTGCTTAGTCAGCAGTACATGCATGTGAGTGTCATGCATACAGCTGCCCTATTTCCCTCAGTTACTTTTTTGTTGCATTTATTAAAATAAAATAAAAAACATTGCCATTTTTGTTGGCACTGTCCAGAGCTGTCGTCTCAGTGTAAAGATTAAGAGGACTTTGATTTGACAAGATGTTTGTAAATTGTAAAAGATGGTATATGTGTTCATGTTATCATTTTTTTTAATGTGAGGTTGTTGGGAGACCCGAGAAAGGATCAAAGAAAAGAAAGGAAAGGAAATTTTTTATCAAATAAAAAATATTTTGGAATTTCATCTGAAGGTGAGACCTTTGCGTGATGCTCACGCTGACTCACTTGCCAACTGAAGCTGGGGGGGAGTGCACTGCATGCCCCCCCCCCCCCCCCCGCCCCAAGTCATACGTCCCAAGGGTAGAATAAGCATATGTGTCTTGCCATGTATCTCTCTTTTTTTCTTTTGTGTGTGTGTGTGTGCGTGTGCGTGCAAGCTTGCCATGTATCTCCTGAAAATATCCCAATGCCCACCATCAACCACAAACTCGAGAAGAGGCCATAGTTATACGTGCCCCCCCCCCTCCCCCAGCGGCACAAATATTAGTTTGCATATCCATCCCTTCCTCCAGTCTCTCTTTCACTGTTTTTATATCTTCATGGGGACGGTGTGTGCGGCAGCAGCCTGACTGTATTGTCAGACACATCACAGCACCACATGTCCAATTTGCACTTCAACCTCGTCTGAATGGAGGGACCCAAAGCACGACAGGAGCGTGCGGATAAGGATGTGATGTCCTCCAAATGAAAGAAAGTGCAGAGAATTTGCACCCCGTTTTTAAGACGTGAGAACTGCTTTTGACATTCCGCACATGCTGTAGACGTACCATGATGTGGGAACAGAAATAGATTTGCAAATATTTTCATTATGGATTCATTCATTGTGCACAAAATATCGTGCTGTCAGATGATACCCACTGCAGGAAAAGAAAATTATTTTTGATTTTTTTTCGTCTCATTTAATTGAATCTTTTCAAAATATGGCTTTGCTTTGACATGCTATTCAAATCATCGCTGATTGTGAATCTTGGATTAATGGTGCTCATGCAAGTGGCAGCTTTTTCACTAGCACTGTGTTTTTCGATCGAAATGGCTTTTTAGTTATTTTTCTCCTTATTCTGGACTTTCAGACTGCATAGGAATTATCATCTTTATTTTTTGTTCTATTTATTATGGGGGAAATACTTGCATAGATGCTATATTTGTCTCTTATTTTTTTTATATTATTAGTATATGGAATTTCTACTTTGCCCTGTATTGTTTTTGTAGAGATAATTAGAACAGTGGATTTCTTTTGCTGATAAAAAAAAAATCTATCAGGTTCCATTTCATCCATTCCATCCATCCATCCAACCAACCATCCATGCATCCAACCATCTATGCATCATCCATTCATCCGTCCATCCAGTTATCCATCCATTTTATCCATCCATCCATCTTGCCACCCGCTATTATTTTTCATGAAGGCACAATGTGTATCTGCGAGATTCCGTTACGAATGAGCATCCATCCATCCATCCATTTGCTCGCTGGAGCCTATCCCAGCTGGCTTCGGGCAGTAGGCGGGTTACACCCTGGTCTGGTTGCCAGCCATTCGCAGTGAATGAGCATACACATATAGGTAAATCAGTGATTGCAAACTAAAAGCAAAATATACAAAAGGAAAGCAAAAAGCAATAGGGAACAAATAGCAAGTTGCAACAGCCTTACTGAATTTACATGATCAAGGAGTACAATGTAGTACAAACCTATGTCATCAGACAACTTAAAACTTAAAACTTTTAATGAAATTGTTATCCATTTAATGCACTCGTTATATACTCCACAAATTCCGGAACCGCCAAAATGACTAAACAATATAGTCTAATCTTGGAAATATCAATAATGCTATCTTTGTAAAGTCCGAATTTTTGATAAATCTCATATTGGATCTCATTAGATTGTGCAGACACACCTAATGAAGTGTCCAGTGAAATGCCTGGAAAAAAAATTACCGAAGCTACTGGATTGCTCTTTGTAAATGGCATCAATTTTTGCATCAGATAATGATGCACTGTGGGGCGTGTGCATTACCCCACACACATTTTCCACACAATGTTAATGGGCACATTGTAACTTTATCATCAAGATAAAGCGCCCAGATTCTCCAAATTTCAACCCTTGTGTTCTGTATCATTATGACTACCACTTAGTCAGCTTCTTACTCAGCTAAGTTTTCTGTTGCGCCGGGATGTGTGAGGCTTATATTACATTCCGAACGCAGCATTTGGGGTTGAACAGGTTTCAGAATTATACCTAAGAAAAAACAAACTTTAAGCTTGACATGTTATTTTTGGTAAATGACTCGAATTCCCTTTTCTTCCCGTTTCATTTACTGATGCGTTCCTCTGTCTCTTTGCTAAATTTCAATATTTGGCAGTTGGGGGAAAAAAAAAAGGACATCTGTGGTTGTCTTGCCATGTTTAAGTAGGACAAATAGCAAAGCTGTAAAACCACTCACCTTTTCTATCACTACATCACATAGAGGCTATTATTATCCACTGTCTTAGTTAACCTAGGTTTATGTTACTCCAATGTATTTTCATCGCATCTGCTCTCACGCAGTGCGAATTGTGTGAGTGGTGTTGCTGAGTGCGGCGGGGTCACCTCCGCCTGTGTCGGTGTCAGTTGTAGTCTAATTCCTGCGATTCGGTGATGAATGTCTCTGATGGAACACGAGCATGGGGCCTGGCCCAGATGGAGCTCTATTAAGCTGTTAATAAACGAGGATTCTTCTCTGCTCTGCCGGCATCTGTGACATGGAAGGCACTTACAAATTTGCAAACACATACACACGCACACACTCACACAGCCAAAATATTATAATGAAGTAAAGCAAGCCAGATGGCTGAATTAGAAAGCAGTCTCGTTTTCTCTTTATCTCTTCCTCGCTCTCGTTTTCTTTCTGCCCGTCTCTTCCACACTCTGCTACCTCTCTCTCTCTCTCATCATTCGTCTCTGTCTCCACACTATGGATAATAGCTGTTGTCATAGTTCTGACCACCATACTCGGGTTTACGATACTGCTCAGTGTCATGAAAGTTCCTGTAAAGTGAAAACAAATACAGTATGTCTCCTAAAATGGGTTAATGTTGTTAATGACCCTGCCAAATTTTGGAAGAAAAAAAGAGGAAAAGATCGCCAAGTATGAAGCTCTGACCTGGAATGCGAATGCTACTTCAACTAGCATCTTTCTTACACACCCCTACATGTTTGCTTAAAAAAAGCCTGTGGTAACTGGGCTGTAACCCACCGGGTCAACGCAGAGGGCTTTCCATGCCACGATAACGGATGCTAGCCACCAGTTAGCTCGCAAGCTAACCTGGGCTCTTCTTGGCTGGTGGACAGGCAGCGGGCTAGTTCACGGTGTTACCTCCTTGCTTAGGAATTATTAAAATAATGACACCAAGCTGTTCTGTTAATCCAGGGAAGATGCATTTTCTTGGTGTAGGCATAGCTAGCTACTGAAGCTAATGAGGCGCCGTAGTCATAGAAAGCCATGCCCCCCAGAAATCAGGAAAATGTTTTTAATCCTGGAGATCCCACAGGTTCAAATTTGGCCCCTATAAATTCTGCTACTCAAATAACAAAGACCTTTTTTTTTTTTTTTTTTTTTACAAATTTAACTTCAAAAGTCCAGAGTGCCACTTCTGACCTCTGCATGGGGCCATCTAGTGGATGAATATTGCACTTACATGAGCCAGAGTGGTGGTGACAAGATGGCTGGCAACATGCTGTTTTTTTGAGCTGGAAATCAATCCAAACAAAACCATCTTCTCAGCAAACCATCAGATGGTAAAATTGTGTTTTTTTTGTTAATCTATTTCATATCATGTTGCAGAATGCCTAGGAGTATGTTTTATATATATATTTTGATAAATTAGCAACTCTGAGCTGGTTAAAAAAAAAGGGTTAAAATTGAAAAAACATATATTTTGGTGTTCAGTGAACTTATAGCAGTCATTTAATGTATAATTCATAATTTTCCAAAGAAGAAAAGGGTTCTTGGGTTCTCCAGGGTTAAATAACAGTTTAACAATACTTTAATTATCCACAGTTGAGTACTACATGGTACATTTTCACTTCAGCAATTACAGTATTGTCAAAGAAACAAATCTCTGATTTTACTTTACCACTTTAATCAAAAACACAGAGTAAGTAACTCCCTTAGAAAGCTTTGAAACCTAAGCGTCAGAAGACACCAAACTAGTCTTGGAACATGCAAAGTTTCTTGAATCATCCAGAACTAAAAATACATATGCATATTAATGCATACAATAAATGGCAGCTGTCTGCCCTTCCTGACTCACCATCATCATCATGATCATCTTCTTCCAGCTGCACTTTAAAATACTGGCAAGAGGAAAGCAGGCACTGTCTCACAAAAAAAAATGGTTGCAGGGCGAGGTGAATTAGATTGGAAAGAGAAGGGAATCCTACAAAGGGTGGGGAAGGGAGGTTGTCAGCGCTGGTCGTCGCAGTGCTGGCATCTGTCGCTAGCGCCGTCGCCCACGGTGGCATTCGCTACTTTACTTTGAATTAGCCCGCTGCTGGCTTCTCAGTTAACACCTGAGGAGGTCATTATGAGACTATTAGGGGAAGAGGAGTGGGAGCGAGAAAGAGGAATATCTTATACCGCCTAGTGTAAACAGTCTGTCAGTCTTGAGAACTTTCACTCCCCCTGGAGATCCCTCGCTCCTCAGACAGAATGACAGAGACCACATGGGAATAATGCCTGGGCTTTCTCTCTCTCTCTCTTTGTTTCCCGCATGGACTGACAGATCACAAATTCACAACACCAAGCCTTATTTTAATACCACTTTCTGTTGGTACACATGACTGACTTAAAATAAACAACTTTTTTCCATTGCCTAATGCTCTCTCTCATTCGTACAGTCTCTTTCTCTGAGTATGCTTTGTTGTTGTTGCCACTGTTGTGTTGTGTGCATTGTTTGGGGGATTTTTTCTTTTTTTTTTTTTTCATCCTCTCTTCTAGTTTTTTTTTTTTTTTTTAAGTACAAATGCTTTCCTGAGTGTAGACAGTGATACAGAGCACCTCCACGGATTCCATTATATAAATGGCTCTTTTGCCATTTCTTGCTCACCAGTTTGTTTGGCTAAGTGGCATTTTGAGAGTGCTGGGCGACACAGATGAGATGTGCACATACATTGAGAAATGCGCATTACTACCAAGTTTCAATGATTGCTGTTGTATTTTAGGGATTGCTCACAAAAAGGACACTAGTTTGTAGTCGAGCAACTTCTATGTCGTTGCCGTTAAAACAGTTGATCACTTTTGAAGCTCAGTTTCCATTTTTTTAAGCAGTTCTTTTTGGTACGGCATCATTCTTTCACACATACTGAAATGTGCTTGTAAAAGATAATGACATACACGTGGGTGTGAGAGTAACTAGGTTTTCATGACAGTTTTTCCACAAAATAAAAGGGATATTTCTACAATTTTAATACAGTACAATTTCTATTTTCGTAACGTCCTGTCGCGAGATTTTGTAATTCTGGTAAAATCTCATGAAATGCTCTCTTGCGAGGTTTGTTTAATAAGACCTCTGCTATCCCCTCAAGAGGTAGTTCCCACACAACGCAAGTGGCTAGTTGTACTTTACTTACTTTACTTCCGGCACATGTGACCGGGTTGGGTCAGGTGACTCGAGGAAACGTGAAAAATGTGTTTCCATTACACTTTGCGATAATCTTTCCTTTTTTTTTTTCTAGAGAGCTCAGTATTGTTCATTCGGTAATTTTACCGATTTGACATGTCAGCATCATTGCTCTCTCTTTTTTTATTTTATTATTTATTTTTTTATTTTTATTTTTTATTTTTTTGTATGTGTATGTGCGTGCGTGCATGCGAGTGTGTGTGTGTGTATTCATTAGTTCACCTATAACCTATTAAAAAATCCCATACCGTTCCCCTAAACCGGACACTTCCAGCCAGAGTCGTGAGGCCAGAGTCGATAATCTTTCCGTATCAACATGTCTCAAAAACCACCTCATGAGAGCCCAAAAACTTTTTTTTGCCACATTTGAGTGTTTTTTCGAAAGTTTCCATTACCAGTTTACTATTGCACAATTTGCATTTTGTGCAATCCTGAGAGAAGAGTTTCAGTAGTATATGAAAGAGCATTTCACTAGTGTGTGTAAGACATCCGTAATGATATCCCAGACGGACCCACATAGGACCACCTCCTTTTTGCCTCAGGTGCGGTCAGACAAGCCAGACGTGACTTGTTGTAATCACTTGAAGACGCACACATTGTTGGACGCACAACAACTGACACTTGCGGTATGAATGTGGGGAGGTCCGTCTCCATCTCTGGTGAGGAGTTTAACAATGTAACCACTTGCAGTCTCCATCAGCATTCCTCATTAAGGCTTCAGCCTGGTGTTTTATGAAGAGATTGTTATGTGGATGAAGAGTTTATATCACTGCCCAGCCACTTCAAGGACTCTTATCAAGGCCTTGAACTGTACAATATCCACCCCCGTCCCCTTCATCTGTGCAGCCTTCCACTGCTCCTCCTCTCAGCTGTTCACAACAGTGGGAGCTGGCACCAGATTCTTTCCTTCTGGGGATTCCCATCACATCGCTCCTCTTTTGTCTTCTCCTGTTCCTCTGACTGAGCTCTCCCTTCCTTCTGGATCCCTCTGTTCTTCTTGTTTTCATTGCCCCAATGCTTCTTCCCCTTGCACAAATAAACCGCAGACACGGAGATGACCACGGGCCACAGCAGGCCTAACTCAGGTTCTCACACAATTACGTTCGCAGTTTTCACAGATAGGTTACTGGAGACATTTGGGGTCGCTTTGTGTTGTCTGTGACTCACCATCGATTGTCAGCTCGAGCTTCATAGTGTTGTTTCTCTGCGTCTACGCTCAAAACAGAACAGTCAGTCCAATGGTATTGAGGATTGAGTCTTTGCTGTAGAGAGATTCCTGATGAGAGCCAAAAGTCTGAACAAGCGGGTGACTGAGAAGCTTATATCATTGTACTTATGAGTACTGAGACACAGTCCTCGTAAGTCCCATATAACATGTGCTAATGTGTATGATTGTGAAGTTTGTCTTGAGATAATGTTTTAACACATTTTTAGCAGTGATGACTGGGATGTACAATTCTCTTTCATCATTGATTGTCCCGAGTTTCCCTTCCTCTAAAATTCATCTCAATTTATTTTCTGCTCATAAAATGCTGTAACTAAGCATATATAATCGCACACAGCCAGTATTTATTATTAAACATATATTTTAAATATATTTGTTCCATATCCCCCCCCCCCTTTCTCCATCTATTTATTTTCTCTATGAGAGGATGCTCGGCCACCTGCGGCACTGAGCAAATAATGTAACGTATAGCGCAGATGAAATTTCCTTCAATGCTTATTGATGTTATGATAAAGTAGCACACCGAAGCCCGAAATCATTTAAGTCTTCATCAGTCCAGCTGACATTTTAGTGAATTAGCTGATGGAGACTGGGTGGGTTGGGGTGGGGATGAGATGTGGTTGTTTTGGCTCTGTTAGCTGTTTTTCACTATAGGGTCAAATAGTAGATCGATCGTCTCATTTGGTCCGACGGGTGGCCTTTGATAGGCTATCATAAGGCTAATATGTGTCTGGTGCAGATATTATTTGTGCATGCTCTTCATAAGCAGTAAATCAAGTTAGCATTGAGGTTTTTTTTCTGCTTAAAAAAGAACAGTGGTTTCGTGATTCAGGAGGATAATCAAAGCTATTATTGCTATCCTGAGTATCCTCCACATGTAATTTCATTATAAATGTGCTTGAATTTCAGAACATACAATTCAGTCGCCTGGTGAATAGATGTTTTAACCTCAATCTTGAAAGCTGCACTTTTTTTACTAATCATGGGACTGAAGATGGTCTTAAACAAACATGTTTTCATTTGACATTTTACCCTTTTATGAGTTTACTTCAATTCCCTTTGCCCTGCTTACACGCTTCACCTCGACTCCTCCCACCTCGGTTTAGAGCAATTTTCTTTCCACTTTGCAGCAGTACTGTTTCAATAGCTGTGGGAAACGGCAACAACAACAATGGCAAGTGTCTTCTGTATTTATATCACTATGGTAACTTTTATTCGAGAAGAGACGGCAGGACGTTGAGAGGAACCAGTTGAGGTGGCTCGGGCATCTGGTTCGGATGCCTCCTGGACGCCTCCCTGGGGAGGTGTTCCGGGCATGTCCTACCGGCAGGAGGCCCCGGGGACGACCCAGGACACGCTGGAGAGACTATGTCTCTCGGCTGTCCTGGGAACGCCTTGGGGTCCCGTCGGATGAGCTGGCTGAAGTGGCTGGGGAGAGGGAAGTCTGGGCTTCCCTGCTAAAGCTGCTGCCCCCGCGACCCGACCCCGGATAAGCGGAAGAAGACGGAGAGACGGCAAGAAAAAGGACAAAAATCACAAGTATGCAGAATCAAAAGTCAAGGCACAAAAACAGAATAAGCTAGCATTAGCATGCAGTGTGTTTGATATTCCTATCCAGGTATTTGTAAATGTTACAATCTTACGATAACGCTGCAATGTCAAATCTGCTAGAGCAGTGAGCAGCAGTTTATGTCACCCATATGTTTTTTTGGATTATAGGTGGAATACATAAATGAGTTGATTTGAGTTTGTTTTTGGGCTCAGTTGACAGCCAATAACAAGCGTGACTTGGAATCGGACACACTCTGTCGCTGCGGTACCACCACTCGCCCTTGTTTCCTCATCAGGCCAATAGTACAGAACCAAGCTAAGCAAGACAGGGGATGGAAAAGGAAAAAAAAAAAAAGACAAATTGAATAGAAAGTTGTTAACGTCACCGAAGCATGAAAGGCTTGTCCTGGGGTTGGAATGACTCGTATACAAGGTTTTTTAGTGCTGTGGCTGCAGGGATAAACATAACTTACATCAGCCCTTCTCCTGTACTGGAGATTTCCTCTCCTGGCGCTTACAACCAAACACTCTCAACCACATCGACCATGGTGGAAACATGGGTTTTCAATATTGCATTGTTTAATATCTGGGCTACTGTCCATACAGGCAGGGTAAATCTGAATCATTTTATTTATGGTAATGTCTATAATCGGCATTGGAATGATGCCATTAAAAGTGTTTCTAATGTCACATCCTTTTGTGCAATCCCCCCCTCTTCTATTTTTTATTTTTTTTAGATTGTCACTCAGTATGTTTATGAGCTGCTGGAGAAAAAGTGCAACATGACGAAAACAATCCTACCAGTAAGTACTCTTAAGTGAAAAGAGGCTTTTCCCACTTTATTTATGCCCTTGAAGAGTAAGTATGAAAACTGACAAAAATGCATCAGCTTCATCGAGTGATTATGATATTGAGTGCCCTGTTTAAAGACAATGATAGAAATAAAAACATAATGAAGAAAGTAGGATTGTAAGGGCGAAGCCATTTTAGTCTTTGTCTATATCATTTTATCGGGTGTCTGTCTTACGTCCTCTCTTTCTATTGCCCCCCCCCCCCCCCCTTCCTACAGTATGCCCCAAATCTTTGTGTAAAAGCGTCTCCTCAACAAATTAACTTGTTTTGCGACGCGTCATCTCAAAGGCTTGGCGCCACGGCATGCTGATGCTTAATCTGTTTTGCATTCATGTGCTCTAAAGGGGGACTTCCTACTGCCATGGTGGAAATATTCTTTGACCAGATCATCCAGGCTCAGCACACTCACTTGATCCCTTTTATTTGTTGTTGAAAGCATGTTTGCCTCTTTTTTTTGCCCCTATGTAGCCCTCCCCTATCTCTCGCCTTCTTTTCTCTGTCTATAAAAGTTGTGATCATTTCTCAGGCTGCATTTATAGGAATGTTAGCCCTAGCAGAGTTAGCAGCAGCGCTAACAGGGTCCATAAATCAACCCCTAGCTAGGGATTCAGCGCCTTTCATTACCCAACCCCCGTACACATTTACTGGTTTATCTGCCTGGACTATTTATATCATTATTCCCTTGCAAAATGGCTCTGCTCTGCTTTTTGGTGGCCCACCCGCCTGAGTGTATATGGCGCATGCATTTGTATGTTAGCGGTGGGTCCGTCCACCTGCGTTGCATTGAACTTGTGGCCACAGATTTTAAGAAGATTAACTGAAGCCAAGTATAGTGAGAGGGAATGAGGGAGCACCAGAGAATAAAAGGGCAAGATTTTCTCCCCCACTCAGTTGTCTTTGTCTGCTTGGATTAAGTTCTTGCAGCTGCCACCCATGGCTTTTATGGATAGTGTTTGTCTCCTTGTCTCCTAGGGAGTGCATGCACACAGTCACTTATCCCCTTTTTCTGTCTGTATCACTTTCTGTCTCAGTTTTAATCACTCAGAGGCTGTTTGCTTGTCATGATTAGTGCGATGACGCATGTTAGCGTTTTAATGCGTAAAATCCATTGAGGTGAAGGCCGTCGCTTTGTAAACTCGTGCAGTCGATGATACTTTTCACAATCAAGTCTTTCAAGCAACATCAATTGAAGCGCTGGATATAAAATCACGTCTTGACCTTCTTAAACGGAGTGAAACGCTATGATATTTGAAACACTGGTACCGCTTATGAAAGCAATACCCGTAATTGGATAAGTCTAGATATCTCCTGATATAAGAGCTTTTTTGGCGGCGATTCAAACAGCAATGTTGCTAATTATGTTTTCATGTTTTCACATCAGGTAGACGCCACTTTGGATGAGCCTTCTAGTTTTATCTACCTAAGCCCCAAAGCCTTGTCCAATCCAGCCAAGCTACTGGTGCTGATCCAGGGTAGTGGTGTGGTGCGGGCCGGTCAGTGGGCACGCAGACTCATCATCAACCAGGACTTGGACTCGGGAACGCAAATACCCTTCATCACAAGAGCCATGGAGGTAAGAGATGTTGCGAGTATTTGCTCTGTAGGCCTTGTTTCACAATACAAAGCACATACTTGGCAAGCGCTATCAAGGTTGTGACATCTTGACTAGTTCGAGATTTGCGGCAGTGTTGAAAATATCAGGTTATTGTTATTTATTTATATTTCGTAATTTTTTGTTCCAGCATCACTAGACCCCTTTCCAAAAATCTGTAAAAGCACGGTAGACAGTAAACAGTTTTGCGATAAGTGGAATAGACATAGTGACCCAGGCCAATGGCTGGGCGTCCCAAAACTTTTGTCTGTATACTGTATCTGCGAGGTCATGATTTTAGCACTCCAAATTAGGGACGAACCGATTATCGGCCGGGCCAATTATCGGCCTGGCCAATTATCGGCATATATATCGACATCAGCCTTTTTTTTTTAAATATCCGATGGCCGATATTAGATCAGTTAAAAACTGCATGAACTTCAGGGAACTATTTATTTGAATTTTCTGTCAATTTTATAAGAGATGACCTATAAGTGATATTTTCAGATATTTTAAAATTTTGGAAACTTTGATTTACTGTAGAAAACAATAGGGAGCTATTTACTTATTGTAAGTTTTCATTTCACTTTTAATCTAAGACATGCTTATAGTCCTGGGAGCTCTCTGAACTTTTTGTTAGAATTGTAAAACAAATATGTCTGTCGTATAAGATTAAAACAAACAAACATTTTGGAAATCTGTAAAGTTGTTCAATAAAGAAATTTCAGCAATCATAATTGTTAATAGTTTAAGTTTATTAGATTTTTTATTAACCCTGGAGAACCCAAGAACCCTTTTCTTCTTTGGGAAATTATGAATTATACATTAAATGACTGCTATAAGTTCACTGAACACCAAAATATATGTTTTTTCAATTTGAACCCTTTTTTTTTAAACTAGCTCAGAGTTGCTAATTTCTCAAAATATATATATAAAACATACTCCTAGGCATTCTGCAACATGATATGAAATAGATTAACAAAAAAAAAAAAAAATTTACCATCTGATGGTTTGCTGAGAAGATGGTTTTGTTTGGATTGATTTCCAGCTCAACAAAACAGCATGTTGTCAGCCATCTTGTCACCACCACTCTGGCTCATGTAAGTGCAATATTCATCCACTAGATGGCCCCATGCAGGGGTCAGAAGTGGCACTCTGGACTTTTGAAGTTAAATTTGTAAAAAAAAAAAAAAAAGGTCTTTGTTATTTGAGTAGCAGAATTTATAGGGGCCAAATTTGACCCCGTGGGTTCTTCAGGGTTAAATGCCAATATTTTCCATTTTAGTAAAAGTGAATCGGCATCCTTGACAACTAATAATTGGTATCCGCCCTGTAAAAAACATCAGTCCATCTCTATGACACATACAACTGCACAAGCAGTCATTTGCTCAATTTCTTTGCATGCTGTTACTAATCATACTTAGTGCTCTAGAGAAAGAATTGATGCATTCACGTATTCTTGTAAGAATATATATAAAAATCCACAAGAGGAAGGAATAAGACATATTTATTGTTTTTTGCTCCCGTAGCATATCATTTCCCACATTTATATACACGTGTAAAAGCAAGCAAAAGGGGCCCCTGCCTCTCATATTATTTTCATCCCCACCTCTGTTCTCATTTGTCAAGCCTGGCCACCTCTACCTGTGTAATTTCATCGGCCTGCTGTTCAAATTGACTTAGGAGGGGGGTCCTGTCCCCAGCCCTCCCTCCAATACGTCCATCTGAATACCATAAAGACCTTCACTGCTGTGTAAAGCCTCTTTCCTGCTGTGTACAACTTCGGGAAGATGTTTGTATCGCATGCCTGTGCATCCGCAAGGTTTGCTAACCAATGATTCAGCGATCCAGAGACCGTCTTTGAAATGCGTTTACCCGGGGGTTGGGGATTGCAGCGGAAGGCAACGCCGCGCTGCAGAGAGCCAAAGTGACAGGCTGGATATAGAGAACATGGTAGTGCGAGTCTCGCTCGTTCATCATAGTAAACAAGGAAACGTGTTCCTAGACTCTGACAAATCATCATCCAGGCGTTTACCACAGACATGCCTTGTACTGAGGCGTGCGCTGGGTAGACACTCACATACATTTGTAGTCAATTTGCGCTGTCTGCATCTATTATGGGCATGTTTGTGGCTCAGTCTGTCATAGCATGAAATTTGTGTGAATGCTTTTTGAAGTGCGTGTACAAGAGCTGGTGACATCATTCTGTACCATTGAGGAAAATGTCCAACTTCATTTCTACTGAATCCACATGTGTACAACTGATGGGGTTTGTCCTTTCCACTTTTTATTTTTTTATTTTAGAGGGTAGTAGGAGGCTGAGACTGATGCCTGTTGGCATTAGGCCAGAGACATGGGAGGATATAATTGGGACAGCGATCCACTCTGTCAGGAGCTGACACATGGTGACAGCCAATCACACTTAAGACCATCTAAGAGTCACCAATTGACCTGAGCTGTGTGTGTTTTTTTTTTCTCTTTTCCTGCATCAACTGCTATACAATGCTTTGCTACTTTTTTTTTTTTTTTTTTTCTTACACTCTTTTCCAGGTAAATATGGCAACTTTGTTTGCCCAAACTATTGTGTGGCGTTGGGTTTTGGCCACTGTTTTCTCCATATTCAAGTATCCAAACTATCCAATACGGGCTGGGTGGGATGGGAGTGTTCTTGTGGGGTCCCTCACGTCTCACCTTCTGTCAGGGATTTTGACCGATCTGATCTGCTTTGCAAAGGTTGTAGTTCTAATCCATCTTTTGTTGCTTTAATAATCTCGCTACAATTACAGCTTATATGTTGTCTTTGCTGCAGATCATTTTCTGACTAACTCAGCAAATAGGAAATACAGTAAAGCTATTTTAAATAATTTAACAGTTAAAGAAACTTAACTTTGGTTGGATTTTTTTTTGTAAATCATTAATTCAAACATCATGCTATTTGGGTCTATATTTCCGAAGTAATCATAATCACACATGATTTTTTAAGCATCCTTTTTCACATTTAGATTATGTTGGTTTTACAAACATTTGGCAACCATAAAGTATTGCCTCCGGTGCAGCTTTTGTGAAGTTTCTCCTGGGAAGTTGATTTGGAAATTCAAAAGCCTGCAGCAAAGGGTCAACTTGAGTGCACTGAGTGGGGTACATGGGGAATCCCTTTTGGCTTTACAAAATACACCCTTATGATTTCACTCTCACACACCCTGAATTAAGAGCCCTGCTTTGCATGTGCAGATCTATAGTTTGCTTGTCTGTAAGCACATGACTGTGATGAACCACCGTTCAGAAATTCTTAACCATGTTCCTCAACCTTTCCTCTCCTGATGGGCTCACAACTGCCAGTCAGCATGAATATGGGAGAGAATGCTCATCGGGCAAGTTAGCAAGGCCTTTCCCATCACACACATGTATTTTAATATTCAAATTCCATTTACAACAACATGCCACACATAATCAGCTGATTTAGGGTGATGTCGAGATTGAGTGAAGATTGATTCCTCACTTTGTATGTGAACCAATGACTAGTCGTGATGGGCATTAAAAAATCGTAACTATCTGTCACATGAGGTGAGGATTTGGGACCCAAACACAGACAACACACAGGAGTTGGGAAACAGGACGTCTTTATATACAAAAATACAAAGGAGCAGCCGAGAGCAGGGCTGGATTCAGATGAAATGGATGAAAACACTTGATGGAAGAACCTTGAATAAGAGAAACCTCGGCTAAGGAACAATCGACGTACTGACGTTATCCAGTAACTCTCAATAGGCTAATGCACAATTCTATGTGACAGAATAAAGGCCTATATGATCAAATAAGAGTGACTAGGCAAAATAACAGTGGCTAATACCGGACCATAGCAACTGCACAGCATAGGACATTATCACATTGTCATTATAAGGGACATAGTAACTGTATATGACTAGACAAACCCAGAGTGGCTAATATATCTACATCAAACATGGTCACCACAAGGTACATAGTAACTGCATAACAACTGTCAACATCATAACAACAATGACCTCATGACCCAACCCAAGTAGGAACGTTAACAAATACATTTGAGTGACCTCCGCTTCACAGCTAAAGGTTATTTAGGTGCAGTCCTCCTTTAGGTAACAAAGAAATTGTATCCCCCATAGAGCTGTCAAAATTAATTGATTAATCGACAAGTAATCGATTATCAAATTAATCGAGTAATTGTTTGGAGCCGTTTTTATTTTTATTTTAAATTGCCCAAATCCTCTGATGTCAGCATATCAACAGTAATTGTTCACTGAGTTCTGTCGTCCTTGATGAAAGAAGACTGATTATCTTCTGTGTTTAATCAAAATAAGACATTTGCAAACATCTGTTTTTACTTTGAAAATCAATAACCGAACCGGTAACATAGTACAAAATCAACCCACCTTTTTCTTTTTTAAATCACTATATGAATATGATGTACAAAATAAACACAAATCACTGGTTAATAAAGAGTAATCAGGGGGAAAAATGCTTTTGTAATGCCAAATTAAAATTAATCTGATTAGTCGATCAATCCATTGAAACATCTGTTTTTACTTTGAAAAACAATAACCGAACCGGTAACATAGTACAAAATCAACCCACCTTTTTCTTTTTTAAATCACTATATGAATATGATGTACAAAATAAACACCAATCACTGGTTAATAAAGAGTAATCAGGTTGGAAAAATGCTTTTGTAATGCCAAATTAAAATGAATCTGATTAGTCGATCAATTGATTGAATAATCAAGAGATTAATTGATTCTAAAAATGTTCGATAGTGACAGCACTAGTCCCCCAGCATCCACATGAACGTGAACTCCCATCTACTAAGATTATTAAATTTTGCTTGCAGTTACCTTGTTCATACAAAACTTCTTCATGATCAATTAATTGGAAACGGATAAGCAGCCATAGCAGCCATATTACTCCACATTACTAAAATGAAAGAATTTTGTCTGCAGATAAACATACACGCGTGTTTACATGATCACCTCACATCTTCATATTTTGCATCATTTGAAGTCTTTGTAGTGCATAGAAGTGGCGCTACTCCCGTAGCCTTTTCAAATGACAGGTTAGAGCAGCTTACTCCTCGGAGTTTGGGGAAAGAGGCGGAAAAGAGAAATCTGATATGAGGAAAAGAAAGTTGGTGAGGATGCAGGTTTTATGATTGGTTCGAAGACAGCCGAGATGGGGAGAAAGTGTGGCGCATAGAGAGGATTGAAGCAAGAAGAGCGAAATGAGAGGAAGGCGACTGCAAATGGGGTGGGACAGGCAAAGGATAGATGCTAGTATATATAGAGAGAGAGCAGGTAAGCAGAAGGCAAGCTTCTGACAGCTCCACTACTGGGAGAAGGCCTCTTAATGACAGCTTATTCCTTCATGATTTCAATGCTTGACAGTCGACAGGTTTGCTTGTTGCACCGTGGCAGCTGTATCATTACCTTCTGGCCCTGCCTCTGCTCTGCATCCTGAGACGGAGATGGTGGAGGGTGGGAGCTCTGGGCTATTAGAAAGGGTGGCTGGCGGGAAGAAAATCGGTCAGAATAATCGAGGAAGAAGAATGGAAGAGATGGGGTCATTGTGTTTTACAGTAGGTCGCAGTTTGATGACTTTTTATGTCCACCGTTGTCGTCCCATAGATGTCAATATTCTTTGATGTTTCGACATTTATCAGTTAACTGCAAAAAGCTTTGCAAATTAGGTAAACTCATCAAGTGGACCACTTTTGCATTGAGGTCTTAAATTAGTACCGTTTGGAATAATTCAATAATAATTCTTCATTAGGTCTCTGACCAAAGCCACACTCATTTTACTGACGTGAAACACATGCGCAATGTAAATAAGCTAGCTAGCGTTAGCCATGGCTGCTACGTTGGTAGCGTGGCTTATTTGTGCTACTATAACACTAAATGTTATCAATTTGAAGTTGTGTTTTTTGGGGGGGAAGCACAATCAATTGAATATCCAAAAGGTGATAAACTTACCTGTCAACATTAAATGTTGCTAATTCCATGGCAGTTCTGTTTCTCAGCTTTGGTCCCTCCACCTATGTTTTGTTTCGGGATCTGTCCAATTCCTTCTTTTTAACTTTTGTTGCTAGTGAAAGAGGAATAAAATTATTTGTCCTCTTTGCGTGTTCCAAAACTTGAAGACAGATTTAATGTAAGAAAAAACACCTTTGCAAAAATGATTTTAATTTAACAGAGATCTCTGGACATCGTGACAGTCTCCTTTTCATCACTTAACAGGTGGAATTCAGAGCGCCGAATGTGTCTCTTCCGCGTGTAAAATGGCTTCTTATAGTTAAAACCGACCGCCTCTCTTTCATTTGTAGACAAAACATACTCTCTGGGTACTTTTCCATGAGCGATGGCGAAAACAGAGTCCGTGGTGCGTGTTCGAAACAGATTCTGTTCTCAAGGACCAAATGTGTTTTCCAAATGTGAGAAGGAACTTCTAGACCAAATAATATGTCGCATCTTAAGGTCAAATTATACTGAGCTCAACACCACCCGCTTTACACCTCTCAACATGGTTAATATAAAGAATTAAAATGTTAACAATGTGTAACAATGGTTAATATATGAAAATAAAGAATTTAAATGTTAATAATATCTAACACTAGCTGTAAGTGTAGTGTAGTAGTCTGGCCTATCTACACAGATCATTTCGGTAGTGTAATACTTTCAGGTCATACTGATAATTGTAACAAAAATTAAAATTACAAAAGTGTAAATAGTATACTGTAATTGTTCAGTTCTATTTTATTTATTTTTTTAAAGCTGCTGAGAGCAGAAAATCTAATTTTGAATCGCTACTTGCCACCTGTGGCCCAAAACTGAAACGGCACACTTCCTTCTTTGCGTACACAATGCGCGCATGACGTCATATTCGCAGACACAGGGTAGGAAATTTAAACCCGAATCCAGTCTTGCAGGAGTACTCACTGTGAAAAGGTAAGGCGTTAATCTACTAATTAGAAGATGTTTCAGTCATAAGTGGTCAAATAAAAAAAGGCTATTGTAAAGATATATATGTGGACAAATTGTTACATAGAGCAGCTTTAAGGGTGGAAAAAAACACAACCGACAAGTCCAGTTGTCCTCAATTCAACCTTTGTGGAATAAATTGTGAATATGATGAACACAGATCTGTGGCATTGCTTTGCCTCCAACCATCTCACCCCCACTCCCTCTCTCACTGGAGACCCCTTTGGAAAGTGAGAGGGGGGGGGGTGGTTGCTGTTTTCAGAAGGGTGTCAAAAGCCTTTGGATTTGTATCTGCTCTTTTTCAATGGGAGGCTGAATGGGGGCAGTGAGGCAGAGCAACTCAAACACCCCCCCCCCCCAAAAAAAAAATCCTCTTTTAAGTTCTGTCATGTGACCTCCTTCTACCCCCTTGACATTTTTTTTTCTCAACCAGATGATGTCTTTTTCAGCACCTTTTGCTTGGGCCTGTATTGTATCACGGCCTTCTGCGTTTTGAGGATGCCCACCTCTCCATCCAATCACTATTCTTCCCTCCTCCTCAACTCTCATTAGTTGCTCTATTTCCCCCCGAGCTGTGGTTTTGTACGTGTGTGTGTGTGTATGAGGCGATGCGATAACATTGAATGTACAGTGTGTACAGCCTATCTCGGGGCATCAGGTGGCTACAGAGGCCAGCAGGTATCATTCTATCCAACAAGCCTGGTTTAGCCAGAGGACAATATTGCTATGTGTATGTATGTATGTATGTGTGTGTGGGTGGGGGGTGGGGGGTCAAAACCTGTTCTGACTCACTATGGCCTTGTAAGCAGCCGTGCAAGCAACACACACCTACATACACACACGCACGTCCAGGTGGAGCGGTACCAGCACATCCCGCAGCTCAGATCAATGCACTTGACACCTTCAAAGGCGGGTGTGGGGCCTGGACTTGCTCTGGGGTTAAAACCTCTTTTAAATAGCCTCCCGCGGGAAGGCAGCTGTCAATAACCCGCCATAATTACCGGGGCCAGGCCCGCCAAGGGCTCGGCTGCACGGGCCAAATTAAAAATTGATCAGTGGGAGAGAAAACATTATTTTGTGGTGGTATTCCCTGTCCTAACAGCGCTTGCTGCTTCGTATGTGAAACCTCATCAACTGGGATCCATGCTGTATATCTAAATACCTTTTTTTTTTTTTATCAATCTTCAGCCCCCTCCCCATGACCAAATGAATACAATGCAGTGCTGTCTCTGTTGTAAAAAAAATATTTGCATATTAAGTGTTTTTCAGCATGCGTGACAGCAAGTGTGCTTCTGTACGTGTGCAATTGCAGTGCAAGACTGCATGAGCATGCAGCTGATTGTGTACTTTAGTTTTTGTACATCATCCCCGTTGTGTGTGTGTGTGTGTGTGTTTGTACATACTACATTGTGAGGACCAAAATACGTCTTTAACTAACAGATTGAGGACATTTTTGTGAAGTGAGGCCATTTTGGAACTCAAGACCTGTTTTTGAGGGTCAAGACTTGGTTTTAGAGTTTAGGTTTGAATTGGGTTATGGTTGAGGTTCGGGTAAGGAATGGGGGTAGGCAATCATTTTTGACGGTTGGGGTTAGGTGAAGGGGCTAGGAAATGCATTATGTCTATGGATGTCCTCACAATTATATAAGTGCAAGTATGTGTGTGTGTGTGTGTTAGCGTGTGTGTTTTTATGTACACTTTGTAGCGGTATATTGATTGTGTGAGTTTTTCTTGGCAGGGAGCCTTTGTTTGACAGTCAGAGGACGATATTAAGAAGATATGTACATCCTGAGGCTTACTCCAACTCGCTAATGTTTCACACAC